>NC_137120.1:2211752-2649252 GCF_949357685.1 Gobio gobio
TGTTGGTGCTTTGGGCGGGGTCAGGGGTCAGCATGGGCACTGGTCAGCGGCTGTGCCGCCCCATACACAACAAACTGAGATGCTCTGTGCATTCTGACACCTTTCTATCAGAACCAGCATTAACTTCTGGAGCAGTTTGAGCTCCAGTAGCTCGTCTGTTTGATCGACCACACGGGCCAGCCTTCGCTCCCCATCAATGAGCCTTGGCCTCGATTGTGTATTTGCCATTGTGTGTTTATTACGATGATTGTGTGTTTTCTGTAGATAAGAGGAAGGAGTATGCCGAGTCCATTAACAGACAGATGCATCAGTTCCAGCACCGAGTGGAGGTGAGGATCATCATCATCATCATCATCATGATGATCATGTGACCGCTCACTCACTCACTCAGCCCTCAACTTCAACTTTATTCATTTATATAGCACATTTTACTGCAATTCCAATTGCCCAAAGTGCTTCACAATATCAGGAGACATAAGCAATATCAAACCAATTCATACAAAGGAATTTAAAACAAATAAAGAATAGAATAGAATACATAGGGCGAGACAAATATAGATCCAAGGAAATAGAATATATAAATGTATCAATAAACCATCTCTAAACATGGTCTATTCTCAACAAACGCTAAATTAAAAAGATACGTTTTTATCTGAGACTTGAAACCTTCTAAAGTTGAAGCCTGCCGAATCTGCAAAGGTAGGCTGTTCCACAGTTATGGGGCGATGACCATGAAAGCTCTGTCGCCCCTAGATTTTTTAGAGGAACGGGGAACTGCCAGTAAAAGTTTATCTCCTGATCTCAAAGACCTGACTGGAGTATGGTCCTTTAAGAGGGCGATAATATAACTTGGGGCGATGTTGTGAAAAGCTTTAAAGCTACACTGTGTAACTTTTTTTAGTTTATTCTTAGCTAAAAACACTTAGTTCTTTCAAAAATATATGTGCTCATTAATGCATATTTACTTCTTTCAAGTAATAAAGTACTCTCGTAAGTTTATGATATGCCATTGTAAACACATACGGGTGAGGGGTTCGAATGCGGGTCGCCATGTTGCTCCTCCGTCTTGAAAGTACATTAGCCAAAGAGGGACATACCCGTAAATTCAAGCTTCGCCTTTGGCGTTTTAACACTCGATGGCACCGTGACGAATGTGGACGAGGTCGAACTGGAAGCCATGTTAATCTTGGACTAAATCGGCCACCGTAGGAGTTAAAACGAAATCGGAATTGAGAGGAAGAGAAACTAATATTCACTGGATGGTCATATACAAGTTCACCACTAGATGGGGGAAAATATCACAAAGTGGAGCTTTAAAGACCATCAATAACATTTTAAAATCAATTCTATACTGGACTGGAAGCCAGTGAAGAGTAGATAATACTGGAGTTATGTGTTCTCTAATTTCTGTTGCTGTTCCTCCGCAGCATCTGTTCACCTGTGAGCTGGACGGGCGGCAGCTGTGTGACGTGGATGACTGTCTGGAGCGGCTGAAGTATCTGGACGCCACGGGCCGAGTGTGGGGTCAGGACGTGATCCTGGAGGTGCGGGACGGAGCGCTGCTGCTCTTGGACATCGAGACCAAGGTGAGTCTCAGGGGAAGCATGTGAGAAACCACTGAGGCGTTTAGGCGATCTCACTGGGTTTCTGCTGGTGTTTCAGGAGGTGTTGGACTCGTGGCCGCTGAGCTGTGTTCTGGATCTGAAGGCCGTTCTGGACGAGAGTGTGTATGAATCTCTCCTGACCGTCTCCATCCAGGACCGAGGCAGTGGCGCCGTCAGCGTCTTCCTGTTCCAGAGCGAGTCTCTCAGGGTGAGTTCACGACTCTCTCCGGGCGGCAGCTCTGAGGACAAACGGCTGATTTAATTTGTCGTTCAGGCAGATTATCTGAAGAAAGACCTGGAGCGGCTTCTGCAGAGCAAGAGGGATGAGCACAGACGGAGTAACGTCAGGTTAGCTGAGGAAATCCTGTCCAACCAATCGCTAATGACCTCCAAATGTGGTGGTGACGGACATGTGTCATTTGACTCCGCAGTAAAGCCGCTGTAGGAAACGGGATGCAGAGAAACTCCCGAAGAGCCTCGCCTCCAGCCGAGCGGATTCATCAGAGACCTCCTCCAGAACAGTGGTCCGCTCCGGATTATGGTGAGAGAACGGCAGAACGGTGTATTTTTAATTAGTTTTGATGCTTCTTCTACTTCCGTACAAAACTTCGCCAACTAACTTGTCCCGCACGTTTGTTGTAGACCCATGAATGGGGTGTCAAATCATTGAGGAGAACATGTAGTATGATGTTCACCCGGCAGGCGAAAAACTGAGCAAAAATGTCTCCTAGACTTGCCGGCTCGCAAACTGAGACAAATGGGGGCTCGTCCGGGATCTGAACCCGGGACATCTCGGCTTATCCGGCTCGGAATAGTGATGAGAATGTCATAGACACTTGGGGGATGAGCTCATTTGACTCACCCAGCAAGCAGGCAATAAGTAGTGACATAACAATGCCATAGCCATGCCCTAGCAACCAGTTACAGCACCCTAGCAACCTCCCCATAGGAAATCGTAGAGACAAGTGGGTAGCGTCTTTTGACTCAGACTGGCAAGTATTCTTCAAATATCCAAATACACATCCTGTCAATTAGTTTCCCCCTGGTACCTAGCCACAGCCTAGCAACCGTACGGCAGCACGAATAAGCCACATCTTAGCGCCACAACAGTATAGAGACATGGGGATTTGGCTGTTTTGTTTTGAAACTAGTATAAGTATCACCATGGTAACTGTGCACCCACACCCTAGCAACTGCATGGCAACATTAGCGCGCCATATCTCGGCGTCAGAACATCGCACAGACTTTCTAGCAATCGCGCAAAAGACCCTAGTAACTGCCCAGTGCCCAGTTTTGCCACGACACACAGAAAATATACATGTCTAGTTGTGTGATATGATGCATTTTTAAGTTAAAAGGTATTTAATGAGAAATAATGTAGGGCGGGACTTTATTTTATCTCTCAGGATTTGATTGGATCTTGAAATCAGTGATATTATTGGCTAATATTATTTAGTAAAGCCTAAATGACATTTGTCTAAACAGGTAAGTTGATTCAGAGTAATTAATTTATTCTTAATATAACATTTTGTTATAAAGATGATATCGAAATATTATGTTTATATTTAAATAATATGTAGATATAAATTTTTATTGATATTTATATATTAAATACATTATTTAAATATAATTTATTTTATATATAATAATGTAAATATATTATATATTTTAAAATTATAATATCTAGATCTAATTTAATATATAATACAATATATTATATTATTATTTATATATAATATGTTCAGATATTACATTTAAATAAATATTTTTAAAATTATATCTAAATATTACATTGTTGATTTAAAGTTTTGATTTCATGTTAATTTGAAGTGAATCGATTAAACAAAGGACAAATCCCATTTCACATATTATCCATCCTAAATAGTGTGAAAGATTAGAATTAGTGCGTCCAGAATCATAGTATGTTGAAAATATGATAAAATATTTGGCTGAATTTGGAATAGCATACTAATACTATTTTTGTCTTGTATTTATATGGTAGAAACAGTAAGCGAATTCAGCATATGTCCTTGCTTGCTCTTTACCCACAATCCCTTGCACTTTGGATGTGATTGTCATGTGGTATTAAAAGTACAGTGTTTATTATTGCATACTTTAGAGTACGTACTTCTCTCTCTGTGCTGTCCAGATGAGAGTCCCGCCCCAACTCCACACGCCTCCAGAAATAACTCCGCCTATATAACGGTAGTGGCTCCGCCCCCACACACAGAAGACACGCCCCAGAGACCGGCTCCGCCCCCTCGTGTAGAAGACACGCCCCCTCCGAGGCCGTACACTGAGAGAGAGCGGGACGTGGTGAGTGTTTGAGAGTGATTGGCTCAGGTGTAGAGGACCGATCTCATGACCCGTCTGTCTGCAGGACATCCTCAATCATCTCATCAACGACATCGAGGCCTTCACCGACAGACTCACGGCCGTCGCTCCTAAAATGGACAAGAAGAAGAAGAAGAAGAAGAAGAAAGGTGAGAGAAGCGATTGACTTGACTGCATCAGATGAGAGTTTATGACCTCTGACGTGTTTCCTGTGGTCTGTACGCTGAAGCTGTGAAGGGGATGCCGTCAGATGAAGAGTTCACCGTCTGTCTGCGCAAAATCAAGATGGCCTTCAACCTGCTGGTGTGTGTGAGACACTGCACTTCTGCTCCTTCTGCTGTATATTCAATAAACACTCATATTTATATATCATTGAAATATGTTACATGTATAAAGTCTAAATGTTATTCAATTGTAATATTAAATTATATTTATTTAATGTAATATCTAAATATATTGATACATTACATTTTAATATAAATTTTAATATTTTATTATAAAGGTTATATCTATATACTTTTAAAATATATTAGTAACATATAATATTTATATATTTAAAATAATCTAAAAAATTTTATAAAGATATTTATTTAAAAAATTTTTATATATCATGTTTTTATTATCTTATAGAAATATTATATATGTATGAAATATATTTTTATATCATTTAAATATATTTTATTGTAAAAATTACATCGATATACTATTAAAATATATTATAAATTATATTTAGATGTATTAAATGATTACATATACAATATTTAATATATTATTAAACTATATATATATATATATATATATATATATATATATATATATATATATACACACTAATATATATATATACACACTAATATATATATATATATATATATATATATATATATATATATATATATATATATATATATATATATATATATATATATATATATATATATATATATATATATATATATATATATATATATATATATATACACACTAATATATTATATATGTAATTTAACATAAGATCATATTTAGATAACTTATTTTACAGATATATCAAAATATTATCTTATTAAATATACAATTATATCAATATAATATTCTAAATATTATATTGGTAAATTATAATTATATATCATTTAATCTAATTTTTATTGTAAAGATATTTATTATGAAGATTTATAATATTATAAAGATTATATCTATAGGTATATCTAAATGTTATTATTAAATTGTAATACTCAGATATTATATTGTTATATATTAAATTATATTTATTTATCATTTATTTAATGTAAAATCTAAATATATATATATATATAATGATGCATATTAAATTTTAATATAAATTGTAATGTTTTATTATAAAGGTTATATCTATGTACTATTAAAATATATAAGTATTTATATATGTAATATAATCTAAAACATTTGATAGATATTTATTTAAAAAATGTGAATATATCATGCATTTATCATATCAGAATATAATCTATATTAAATACATTTTTATATAATATATAATATTATATTATATATTATATAATATAAAATATTATATTAGTAAATTCTAATATTTATATATAATTTAATCACATTTCTATTACCTAAATGTTATTTAATTATAACATTTAGATATTATATTGTTATATATAAAATTATATTTATAAATAATTAACTTAATGTAACATCAAACTATATTTGTGATATATTATAAATTGAATTTTAATATGTATACAATTTAAATATATTTTTATTATAGAGATTGCATCAAAATACTATTATATTTATATATATATATATATAATCTTTAGATATTAAGTTAAATTATATAATTATAATTTACTTATACAATATGTGTAATATAATAAAGGTAGTTTAAGAGGAATGTTATTTTGGGTATTTTAAGTTCATATTTAGATATAACTATCTATCTAATATAGTATTATATATGATATGATATGATATATTAATTATATCTCATAATCTGTTGATCAGGGCAAACTGCAGGGAAGGATTGAGAACCCCAGCGCTGCTGAACTGGCCCACTGTCTGTTCTCTATACTGGAGCTGGTGAGACGTTTGTGTGTGTGTGTGTGTGTGTGTGTGTGTGTGTGTGTGTATGAACACATTGTTCTTTAGCTAACGTGTGTGTGTGTGTGTGTGTGTGTGTATGTGTGTGTGTGTGTGTAGATGGTGTTCCACTGTGATGAGGTTCTCCCTCCATCTATCGTGGTTCCTCTCTTTGAGCCGGAGTGTATCCTGTTCCTCAGCGAGGAGGCCACAGCGGAGGAGGATCATCTGTGGCAGTCGCTGGGAGACGCCTGGAACATCCCCAGGTAAAACACCTCCCATCACACACACACACACACACACACACACACTGCTCTCGTCACATCATGCTTCTGTGTGTCTGATGAAGCACCAAGTGGCCGGAGGATGACGAGGATATTCCCACGTTCACGCCGGTGTTTGATGACGGCTGGGAGCCGCCGGCCGTTCGAGACCCAGAGCAGAGGCAGACGAACACCAGCAGCCGAGAACCAGCACAGCAATCTGGGACACGACAGACGGTACACACACACACACACACACACACACACTGAGCTCTCCAGGACATGAGGAACGTTCACATGCTTGACTAGTTTATTCTTCTGTTTCTGTGTGTAGGGCAACAAACCACCCCAGGAAGATCAGCTAAGGTACCGATGTACTTCAGTATCGCAGTATAGTGCGCTCCTGCTGTACTGTGAGTGTGTAACGGTGTGTGTTTTACAGCCTGGAGGAGTTACCGGTGAGCTACATGCGAGCGGTGTTTGATTTTACAGCACGTAACGCTCGCGAGCTCACCATCAGTAAAGGTGAAGAACTACAGGTGAGCACAAAGACATGCACAATATATCGCTAAAAGTGTTGAGCCGCCCCCCCACATCCCTGAGTTCAGGTGTTCAACCCCTTCATGGCCACAGGTGTGTAACTCCAGCTCTAGGCCTGCAGACGCTTCTACACACATTAGTGAGAGAATGGGCCGCTCTCAGGAGTGTGTGTGTGTGTGTGTGTTCGCTTCTACACACATTAGAGAGAGAATGGGCCGCTCTCAGGAGTGTGTGTGTGTGTGTGTGTTCGCTTCTACACACATTAGAGAGAGAATGGGCCGCTCTCAGGAGTGTGTGTGTGTGTGTGTTCGCTTCTACACACATTAGAGAGAGAATGGGCCGCTCTCAGGAGTGTGTGTGTGTGTGTGTGTTCGCTTCTACACACATTAGTGAGAGAATGGGCCGCTCTCAGGAGTGTGTGTGTGTGTGTGTGTGTGTGTGTGTTCGCTTCTACACACATTAGTGAGAGAATGGGCCGCTGTCAGGAGTGTGTGTGTGTGTGTGTGTGTGTGTGTGTGTGTGTTCGCTTCTACACACATTAGAGAGAGAATGGGCCGCTGTCAGGAGTGTGTGTGTGTGTGTGTGTGTGTGTGTGTGTGTTCGCTTCTACACACATTAGTGAGAGAATGGGCCGCTCTCAGGAGCTCAGAGAACTCAAGCCGATCGGTGGACGCCTGTGCAATAAGTCCAAATATTATACTAAATATTCCACGCTCAACTGTTAGTGGGATTATAACAAAGTGGAAGCGATTGGGAACAACAGCAACTCAGCCACAAAGAGCGGGGTCAGCACATGCTGAGGGTCACAGAGCGGGGTCAGCACATGCTGAGGGTCACAGAGCGGGGTCAGCACATGCTGAGGGTCACAGAGCGGGGTCAGCACATGCTGAGGGTCACAGAGCGGGGTCAGCACATGCTGAGGGTCACAGAGCAGGGTCAGCACATGCTGAGGGTCACAGAGCGGGGTCAGTGCATGCTGAGGGTCACAGAGCGGGGTCAGCGCATGCTGAGGGTCACAGAGCGGGGTCAGCGCATGCTGAGGGTCACAGAGCGGGGTCAGCACATGCTGAGGGTCACAGAGCGGGGTCAGCGCATGCTGAGGGTCACAGAGCGGGGTCAGCGCATGCTGAGGGTCACAGAGCGGGGTCAGCGCATGCTGAGGGTCACAGAGCGGGGTCAGCGCATGCTGAGGGTCACAGAGCGGGGTCAGCGCATGCTGAGGGTCACAGAGCGGGGTCAGCGCATGCTGAGGGTCACAGAAGTCGCCAACTTTCTGCAGAGTCAAGAGCTCCAGACCTCCAAACTTCTGTGTCCTTCAGATGAGCTCAAGAACAGTGTGTAGAGCTTCATGGAATGGGTTTCCATGGCCGAGCAGCTCATCCAAGCCTTACATCACCAAAACGTGGGGTAAAATGTGCCGCCACTGGACTCTAGAGCAGTGGAAACGTGTTCTCTGAGTGACCAATCACGCTTCTCTGTCTGACAATCCCATGGACGAGTCTGGGTTTGGTGGTCGCCAGGGGAACTGGACTTGCCTGACTGCATTGTGCCAAGTGTAAAGTTTGGTGGATGGGGGATTATAGGGTGGGGTTGTTTTTCAGGGTTTAGTTCCAGTGAAAGGAACTCCCAAGACATTTTGGACAATTTCACGCTCCCAACTTTGTGGGACCAGTTTGGGGACGGCCCCTTCCTGTCCCAGTATGACTGACCAGTGCACAAAGCGTCTCCATAAAGACATTATGAGCGAGTTTGGTGTGGAGGAACTTGAGTCCTGACCTCGACCCGATAGAACAGCTTTGGGATGAATTAGAGCGGAGACTGAGAGCCAGGCCTTCTCGTCCAACATCACAAATGAAGAATCCCCATAAACACCCTCCTAAACCTTGAGGAAAGAAGAGCTGGAGCTGTTATGGTGCGTTCACACAGGACACGTTTCGCGCAAGTGATTTACACGTTAAGTCAATGCAGAGACGCGAAATGGCATTCTGCAGCGCGATTGAGGCAGCACGAATGACGCGAATTGAGCGTTTTGAACGCGCTCAAGTTGAAAAATCGGAACTTTGGCGGATATTCGCGCCGTGTTAACCAATTAGGAGCTTGCTCTAGTAGTGACAACAATGAGGAGAAAATCTGTATATTAATATCTGGTTCAGACAATATGATTATCACTGTGATAACATTAAATGACATGAAACACAACCCAGTCTCTTTTTGTTAAATGCAAGTTTATGTTTGATCAATAATACAAAGGTATAAGTAAAAGGTATAATAAGCTACACATGAAATAAAGCAAACAATTCAGTCAAACAAAGTCAGCGCTAGTCGGCTAACGTTACAACTGTAACGTACAGTTATAGCCTAAAAATATAAAGTAATGAAACTTCTCTTTGCCTTCAGTCTAAACAATTTGCCAGGGAACAAATTATAGATCCATGAGACCAAAGATCGGCCGTTACAAGACGAATTATATCTGGAGCCGCCACAGAGACATCAGAGCCAGCGGCAGAAGAACTGGCTGAGGAAAGGCTGATCTCACCGGGTTAATGAGCGCCGCTGATCCGCCGGAGCTCACACACACACACACACACACACCACATCACATGTTCAAATAGGCGACCTTTATATAAATAAACCACACATTTGAGCTTTAAACTACTACATTATCGACTGAAAAAGTCTTAAAACTACGTTTTGTTACACATTAACAGTAGATTTTAACAAAAAAAGACGTGTAAACACAGCCCATGTCAGCCATTTCTCACTGAGACGAGCCGCTGGCAGAAGCTCCGCCCATGAAGAGAATCACGTCTGTTGTGAAGTGAATGTCGCGCACGAATGAAGCGAGTAAACTCAAAATGTTCAAGCGTCCACCTTCACACGATTAGCGTGAATAATTTGCGTCAATCACGTCCGGTGTGAACGCCACATTAGAGCTGCAGAGGGTGGGCGGCTCCAGTTCATGTGTGTGTGAAGGCAGGCGTCCCAACACTTTAGGCGATATAGTGTACATGTGTGACCTGAGATTTGGAGTTTTATGAACTGACATGCTGTCTGTAATGACTTGTTTTTGAGAGAACGTCCTCTTAGGTCCAGCGTGTGTGTGTGTGTTGTAGCTGTTGGACATGTCTAAGCAGTGGTGGAAGGTGAAGAATCAGACGGGGCAGGTCGGTTACGTCCCCAACAACATGCTTCAGCTCCCACAGCAGGAGGCCCAGCCCGTGCGTATATCCGTCACAAACACACGTCTAGTCCTGTTGATCTGACCTCACACTCATGACCTCACCTCATGACCTCACACTCATGACCTCACCTCATGACCTCACACTCATGACCTCACCTCATGACCTCACACTCATTACCTCACCTCATGACCTACACTCATGACCTCACCTCATGACCTCACACTCATGACCTCACCTCATGACCTCACCTCATGACCTACACTCATGACCTCACCTCATGACCTCACACTCATGACCTCACACTCATGACCTCACACTCATGACCTCACCCTCATGACCTCACCTCATGACCTCACCTCATGACCTCACCTCATGACCTCACACTCATGACCTCACCTCATGACCTCACCTCATGACCTCACACTCATGACCTCACCTCATGACCTCACCTCATGACCTCACACTCATGACCTCACCTCATGACCTCACACTCATGACCTCACCTCATGACCTCACACTCATGACCTCACCTCATGACCTCACCTCATGACCTCACACTCATGACCTCACCTCATGACCTCACACTCATGACCTCACCTCATGACCTCACCTCATGACCTCACACTCATGACCTCACACTCATGACCTCACCTCATGACCTCACACTCATGACCTCACCCTCATGACCTCACCCTCATGACCTCACACTCATGACCTCACCTCATGACCTCACACTCATGACCTCACCTCATGACCTCACACTCATGACCTCACACTCATGACCTCACACTCATGACCTCACCTCATGACCTCACCCTCATGACCTCACCTCATGACCTCACACTCATGACCTCACACTCATGACCTCACCTCATGACCTCACCTCATGACCTCACACTCATGACCTCACCTCATGACCTCACCTCATGACCTCACCTCATGACCTCACAGTCATGACCTCACCTCATGACCTCACACTCATGACCTCACACTCATGACCTCACACTCATGACCTCACCCTCATGACCTCACCCTCATGACCTCACCCTCATGACCTCACCCTCATGACCTCACCCTCATGACCTCACACTCATGACCTCACACTCATGACCTCACACTCATGACCTCACCTCATGACCTCACACTCATGACCTCACCCTCATGACCTCACCCTCATGACCTCACCTCATGACCTCACCTCATGACCTCACACTCATGACCTCACCCTCATGACCTCACCCTCATGACCTCACCTCATGACCTCACCTCATGACCTCACCTCATGACCTCACCTCATGACCTCACCTCATGACCTCACCTCATGACCTCACACTCATGACCTCACCTCATGACCTCACCTCATGACCTCACACTCATGACCTCACCTCATGACCTCACCTCATGACCTCACACTCATGACCTCACACTCATGACCTCACCTCATGACCTCACACTCATGACCTCACCTCATGACCTCACCTCATGACCTCACCTCATGACCTCACAGTCATGACCTCACCTCATGACCTCACACTCATGACCTCACCTCATGACCTCACACTCATGACCTCACACTCATGACCTCACCCTCATGACCTCACCCTCATGACCTCACCCTCATGACCTCACCCTCATGACCTCACCCTCATGACCTCACCCTCATGACCTCACACTCATGACCTCACACTCATGACCTCACACTCATGACCTCACCCTCATGACCTCACACTCATGACCTCACACTCATGACCTCACACTCATGACCTCACACTCATGACCTCACCTCATGACCTCACACTCATGACCTCACCTCATGACCTCACCTCATGACCTCACCTCATGACCTCACCTCATGACCTCACACTCATGACCTCACCCTCATGACCTCACCTCATGACCTCACCCTCATGACCTCACCCTCATGACCTCACCCTCATGACCTCACACTCATGACCTCACACTCATGACCTCACACTCATGACCTCACACTCATGACCTCACCTCATGACCTCACACTCATGACCTCACCCTCATGACCTCACCCTCATGACCTCACCCTCATGACCTCACCCTCATGACCTCACCTCATGACCTCACACTCATGACCTCACACTCATGACCTCACACTCATGACCTCACCCTCATGACCTCACCTCATGACCTCACCCTCATGACCTCACCCTCATGACCTCACCCTCATGACCTCACCCTCATGACCTCACCCTCATGACCTCACCCTCATGACCTCACCCTCATGACCTCACCCTCATGACCTCACCCTCATGACCTCACCCTCATGACCTCACCCTCATGACCTCACACTCATGACCTCACCCTCATGACCTCACACTCATGACCTCATGACCTCACCCTCATGACCTCACCCTCATGACCTCACACTCATGACCTCACCTCATGACCTCACACTGATGACCACACACTCATGACCTCACACTCATGACCTCACACTCATGACCTCACCTCATGACCTCACACTCATGACCTCACACTCATGACCTCACCTCATGACCTCACCTCATGACCTCACACTCATGACCTCACCTCATGACCTCACACTGATGACCTCACACTCATGACCTCACACTCATGACCTCACACTCATGACCTCACACTCATGACCTCACCTCATGACCCGCAGGAAACGCCGTCCGCGCCTGGACTCAGCAGAAGATCCCGTCCGGAGGAGGTGCGAGTCTGGCTGGAACACAAGGGCTTCAGTAAAATGTGAGGAGTGTGTGATGTCAAACAGTAGTGGTATGCTACACTGTCACATGACCTCATTAAGGGGCATGGTTCATTCGTTGACCTCATTTGCATATTGCATAATACCAACACCAACATAATATTAGGTCATAATGTTATGCCTGATCGGTGTGTGTTAAGTAAAAACAGGATGTGCATTTCAACCATTTTTGAGAACTAAATACCTAAAAATGTGGGGCGTGGCTTAATGAACATGGGGAAATATGGGTTCCATGACCAAACCAGTTGAGAACCGCTAGTTAGTTAATCTGAACTGTGTGTGTGTGTGTGTGTGTCAGTACGGTCCGGTGTTTAGGGGGCGTGTCCGGCTCCATGCTGCTGGGAATGACGCGTGACGAGCTCAAGACCGTTTGTCCGGAGGAGGGCGGGCGAGTTTTCTACCAGCTGCAGAACGTCAAATCGGCCCTCGCGGTGAGTACTGGCCGTCATCGGTGATGTGATGTCATCGCGAAGGATGTGATGTCATATTCACACGTTGTCTCGTTCACTCTCTACAGATGGCCAGTGAAGTGAGACCAATGATCTGAGGCCGCAAACTTCCTGTCGACCAACACAACACTCTTACACACGCTCTCACACACGCTCTCTTACATACACTCTCACACACACACACTCTCACAGACTCACACACACACACTCTCAGACTCACTCTCACACACACACACACACACACACTCTCTCACACTCACACACACACACTCTGAAGCTGTTAATGGATGCTGAAGGACGTGGGACACTAAATTCATATTTATTCATAATGTGGTTCTGATGATCAGGATCTGTATGTCGTCACTGAAGCACTCAGAGGAGATTGAATACACACATGCTTTATTGATATGAACAAAATACTCTCATCTGATCAGCTGTGGACTAACAATCTCATTCACAAAAAAATAAAGATATCATATATATATTTTGCACTATAACTTGTGATCATTTGCGTTCTCCTCATGCTTGGCTCTGTATCTGCTCGCTCCGCATGCTAATGTGAAATCGTGCTGGTGGAGCTCATGATGATGTGCGGTTCATTAATGGGAAGATCAGTGAGGATTAACAGTCGTGAGCTGGAGATGAGCTGAGCTGGAGATGAGCTGAGCTGGAGATGAACGGCTCAGCGGCGCCTCCTGCAGGACCGGAGGACCGGCGAGAACAGTTCAGCCTTCAAACTGATGTAGCAGTGAAACCAGCAAAATAAAAGCAGCTAAAGTAAAAGGCACATGAGGGAGCTGTGACATCATCACGGGCTCGTGACGGAGGTGCAGAGACACTTTCCTGTAGCTCAAACAGTAGAGCGTGGCACTAGCAACGCCAAGGTCATGGGTTCGATTCCCAGGGAAAGCAAGAACTGACAAAAAAAAAAAACTGTGTACCTTGAATGCAATGTAAGTCGCTTTGGATAAAAGCGTCTGCCAAATGCATAAATGTAAATGTAAATGACACACACACTCACGCTCGTTGCGTTGTGGTGATGTGTAGCTGAGACGTCTCTAGACATGCACTGGGGCAGGGAATGTTGCTTTGGTCCTGATGTTGAGGCGTTCTTCAGCGAGTGTGTGTGTGTGGGCGGGGCCATGGCTTCTCCAGTGTCCTGATTGGACGGGTGTGAGTGTGGGCGGGGTCATGGCTCATCTGTAGCATGCTGATTGGACAGGTGAGAGTTTGGGTGGGGTTATGGCTTCTCTAGAGCCCTGATTGGACTGGTACAAATATGGGCGGGGCTGTGGCTCATCTCTAGCATGCTGATTGGACCGGTATGAGTGTGAGGGGCTGTGACTCGTTTCTAGTGTGCTGATTGGACAGGCGGCATATGGGTGGGGTCATGGCTTCTCTAGTGCCCTGATTGGACAGGTGTGAGTGTGGGCGGGACTGTGGCTTGTCTCTAGCATGCTGATTGGACAGAAGTGTGGGCGGGGTCATGGCTCATCTCTAGCATGTTGATTGGACAGGGTTATGGCTTCTCTAGTGCCCTGTTTGGACGGGTATGAGTGTGGGCGGGGTCATGGTTCATCTCTAGCCTGCTGATTGGACGGGTATGAGTGTGGGCGGGGTCATGGTTCATCTCTAGCCTGCTGATTGGACGGGTATGAGTGTGGGCGGGGTCATGGCTCATCTCTAGCCTGCTGATTGGATGGGCATGAGTGTGGGCGGGGTCATGGCTCATCTCTAGCGTGCTGATTGGATGGGCATGAGTGTGGGCGGGGTCATGGCTCATCTCTAGTGTGCTGATTGGATGGGCATGAGTGTGGGCGGGGTCATGGCTCATCTCTAGTGTGCTGATTGGATGGGCATGAGTGTGGGCGGGGTCATGGTTCATCTCTAGCCTGCTGATTGGACGGGTATGAGTGTGGGCGGGGTCATGGCTCATCTCTAGTGTGCTGATTGGTTGGGCATGAGTGTGGGCGGGGTCATTGCTCATCTCTAGTGTGCTGATTGGATGGGCATGAGTGTGGGCGGGGTCATGGCTCATCTCTAGCCTGCTGATTAGATGGGCATGAGTGTGGGCGGGGTCATGGCTCATCTCTAGCCTGCTGATTGGATAGGCATGAGTGTGGGCGGGGTCATGGCTCATCTCTAGCGTGCTGATTGGATGGGCATGAGTGTGGGCGGGGTCATGGCTCATCTCTAGCGTGCTGATTGGATGGGCATGAGTGTGGGCGGGGTCATGGCTCATCTCTAGCCTGCTGATTGGATGGGCATGAGTGTGGGCGGGGTCATGGCTCATCTCTAGCGTGCTGTATGGACGGGCATGAGTGTGGGCGGGGTCATGGCTCATCTCTAGCGTGCTGATTGGATGGGCATGAGTGTGGGCGGGGTCATGGCTCATCTCTAGCCTGCTGATTGGATGGGCATGAGTGTGGGCGGGGTCATGGCTCATCTCTAGCGTGCTGTATGGACGGGCATGAGTGTGGGCGGGGTCATGGCTCATCTCTAGCCTGCTGATTGGATGGGCATGAGTGTGGGCGGGGTCATGGCTCATCTCTAGCCTGCTGATTGGATGGGCATGAGTGTGGGCGGGGTCATGGCTCATCTCTAGCGTGCTGTATGGACGGGCATGAGTGTGGGCGGGGTCATGGTTCATCTCTAGTGTGCTGATTGGAAGGGCATGAGTGTGGGCGGGGTCATGGTTCATCTCTAGTGTGCTGATTGGAAGGGCATGAGTGTGGGCGGGGTCATGGTTCATCTCTAGTGTGCTGATTGGACAGGCGAGCCCATGGGCGGAGCTGTAGATTGGCTGGGGGTGAAGGACAGCACGTCCTCCTCCTCGATGCGGTCCAGCTCCTGCGTTCGGATGGCTTGTGTGATGAGGTGAAGTTCTTCGCACAGCGTCTCGTGCCGGTACGCCACGCGGATGTCGGGGACGTTTGTGCGGCGGATGTCGTTACTGATCGGACCCTCTTTGCTGTAGTCGGGACCCAGCCAATAACCCTTAGCCTGAGACAGACAGACAGACAGAATAGGTGAGGACACGATTTTCTCCACATAAATGTCCACAAATTTATATATATATATATATATATATATATTTTTTTTTTTTTTTTGTTGCATAATTTGAATTTGAAGGGACCCTGATATTTGACATTGTGTGTGTGTGTATGTAATTGACCTATCGGTAAGCCCCTCCCCTCGAACGCAGATGAGCCAATGGCAGTTGAGTATCGGAACTCGGACATCTTTAGGTTTCAGCGCCATAGAGAAACATTGGAAAATCCGAAGCTCTCATTGGTTTGATGGTGTTTATGCTACAAAATGCTCAAATGTCGTGCCTGAGGTCCTGTAACACTGACTCCAGCGATCCTGAGAGGATTTTCTGTTTGTCATATGTTACGATTAAAGTCCCTGCTAACATACAAACCGAAATAACGAACTGTTCTCACATCATGTAACGCTGTAGGTCAAAAACACCAAGGTCTACATTTCAGTGCCTCTCCATATTAAACTGGTTATATGTAAATTAATTTAATTTTAGATATGTTTAAGGACTACATCATCTCCTATTTTGATGGGTATTATAGTCTGTGGCTAGTGAAACGAAGAGCTCGCACTCGCAGTTTATTGGAGTTGTTTTGCAGATACAAAGTTTACCAGTTATTAACTGCACCCCCGAAAAGGCATCAGCTCTGTGTGTATGTGTGTTTACTGTTAGTTGTGTGAGTGTTTTTGTGTAATTTGCTGTGTGTGTGTTAATGGTAATGCAACGGAGAGAGAGAGAGTTTGTGAATGAGACGTTAATGCGCACTTCTTCTGCTTTGTTTGTTCAGCTCTTACGATGATTTTTTGGAGTGAAAAAGGACATAATAAACCATCAGTAAAGTTTGGCCATCATTCGGACGGGGTATACGCTACATTCTGTCCAAAAACAATCACACTGACAGCTGTCATTGTAAGATATAGCAACTCCGTTTGTCTGTCCGAGTTAGCAGCAGTCACTAAGGAGGGGCAGGGCTTACCGATAGGTCAATTGTGTGTGAGTGTGTGAGAGACGTTACCCTGTGTGAGAAGCCGCTCATTAACACACTGTTTCTGGCCAGTTCACACATGTCACATGAGCTCAGTTTCCACACCTGAGCGGCGATGCTGTACTCCTCCATCAGAGGCTCCTGCAACACACACACACACACACACACACACACATAAATACTGTGGTACAGTTCATCAGGCGTTGAACCTGACACTGATGCTTGAGCGTCAGACACCAGATGAGCTCACCTTAGTGAAGTGGAACTGCAGCGGGTCGTCGGTGGACAGGGACACCATCAGGCCGCGGGACAGGTACTCGGGCAGAGGGTTGCGGTGGTAACTCAGAAACAGACTGTTGTTGCTGAGCGGAGACATCGCAATGCCCACCTGAGCCAGATAGTACAGGTACTGCAGGACTGGAGCCTGTGACACACACACACAGGTCAATCACGATTACTTCCTGTTTGATGATTCAGTCTGCGGTCGGGAAACGAGAACCTGTTCAAAATGCTCCTGAATGAATGACTCTTATGAAGCGGTTCTTTATAGTGATTCAACCACATACAGAGTGACTAATGTAGTGTGATTAGGGATGCACGATATATCGGCAACATATCGTTATCGGCCGATAAATTATTATTTTTGATGTTATCGTTATCGGTCCAATAAGAAAATTTGACCGATATAGTCAAGCCGATAGATAATGTATTATTTCCTTCAGCTGAGACGGACGCGCTGTCCACCATGATGGGTTTGAATTGCTCTAAATATGTTTGGAATCACTTCGAAAAGGAAAATACAGTTATGTGCAACATGTGCAGCGCAAATCTTCTATAATCTACATAAAATGATAATGAGAATAGAATAGGCTGTAAAAGAGGGTTGTGTTTCAGTGCGTTTGTTGAGGGAAGAGCGCGCCCACGGAGTTACACCTTCATGACGAGCACAGTCAAGTTCGCTTGTGCATTCACAGCCTTTTGTGCCATTGTAAGTTGTAATATTATATTTATTATTATTCTGTGTATGTAATATCATATAGGATGCGTTTGGTTGAGTTAATAAACGATGCAGTAAAGCACTTCATTGTACCGGCGCGCGCATTTCAAACAGAAATGCACAGCATTAATAACTACTGGGACTGTCCTATACATAACACTGCAATGAGAATATTTCTGTTATAAAACGTAGTGAATTCTCTGGGTTTAGTTGTTTTTCAGCGCGCTGTTGTGGGAAGCGTCAACAACGCATTCTGACCAGCACAGTCAAGTTCGCTTGTACATTCGCGTCATTTTAAGCATATGTAAGTCGTAATATTACGTTTTTGTAGTATAAACATCTGATTAAAGTCATATAGGATGTGTTTCGTTAAGTCAATAACCCGCAGTGCTTCACTGTACCGGTGATCATCTTCAGTTTCAGCACGCTCTCAAACAGGGGAAGAGCATCCACAGGAGTTATAACCCTTCACCCATGCGTGATTTTGTGCTAATATAAGTTGTAATATTATATTTATTTTGTATAAATATCTGATTGTTCTCATATATGATGCGTTTAGTTGTTAATTAAACTTCTAAGCGCTTCAGTTTATGGTTGTTCGTTCATTCTCTCCAGCTTCAGCGCGCTCTCAAACAGCAACATTATTCCTAATAGACTAGACTAATATTACAGATGTTTACTATTACTGTAATATTAAACATATTTTTTTTTCAAAAACACAGAAGCATTATTTTTTATAATTAGCACTTTTATTGTTCTCGTATCATTTCCATCAACAATATGGTTTGATTAAAACCATTTCTTTATCGTCTGTGCGGAGGTTATTTCATGCACTTGCATTCTGATTATTTATTATGCAGCCTAAGTAATGCTGTTCAATTACTTGTTTGCATTATTTAGGTATATTATTTTTATTTTTTAGACAATATAATTTTTGGTAACATTTTACAAATAAGGTCTCATTTTATTAATGCATTAACTATCATGAACAAACAGAGAGCAATAACCTTTGTTTCTTTTAGTAATAAAATGTTTGTGTTTTGTAACAGTCCATTCACAGTTCATACCTAATGTTAAAAGACACAACTTTGGGTCTGAATATGTTGAGATTAACATGAACTAAAATTAATAAATCCTGTTGAAGTATTGTTCATTCATTGTTGGTTAACTAATACTAACAAAAATGAAACCTTATTGTAAAGTGTTAAAAAAAATGTTTGGCCATAGGAGTGTAAAATTAATTTGAAAAGGTAAGGAATCTCACACTGGTTCAAATAGGCTACTGTAGTGTATAGGTTTGATTTATGTTGAAGTGTTTGGGACATGGCTTTTAATGGTGAGCCTTTTGTTTTTGTAATCAGGCTCTCAGAGTTTATAAAAATTTGTATTTAGATTTATCGGCCAATATATCGGTTATCGGCTTTCAAATATTAAGAAATATTGGTTATCGGTATCGGCCAAAATGTTCATATCGGTGCATCCCTAAGTGTGATTCATGAACAAATGACTCTTATGAAGTGGTTCTTTATAGTGAATCAAACGCATACAGAGTGACTGATGTAGTGTGATTCATGAACAAATGACTCTTATGAAGCGGTTCTTTATAGTGAATCAAACGCATACAGATTGACTGATGTAGTGTGATTCATGAACAAATGACTCTTATGAACTGTTTCTTTTAGTGAATCAAATGCATACAGAGTGACTGATGTAGTGTGATTCATGAACAAATGACTCTTATGAACTGTTTCTTTTAGTGAATCAAATGCATACAGAGTGACTGATGTAGTGCGATTCATGAACAAATGACTCTTATGAAGCGGTTCTTTATAGTGAATCAAACGCATACAGAGTGGCTGATGTAGTGCGATTCATGAACAAATGATTCTTATGAACTGGTTCTTTTAGTGAATCAAACGCATACAGAGTGGCTGATGTAGTGCGATTCATGAACAAATGACTCTTATGAACTGGTTCTTTATAGTGAATCAAACGCATACAGATTGACTAATGTAGTGTGATTCATGAACAAATGGCTCTTATGAAGCGGTTCTTTATAGTTAATCAAACGCATACAGATAGACTAATGTAGTGCAATTCAAGAACAAATGATTCTTATGAACTGGTTCTTTTAGTGAATCAAACACATACAGAGTGACTGATGTAGTGCGATTCAAGAACAAAATGATTCTTATGAACTGGTTCTTTTAGTGAATCAAACACATACAGATTGACTGATGTAGTGCGATTCATGAACAAATTCTTATGAACTAGTTCTTTTAGTGAATCAAACACATACAGAGTGACTAATGTAGTGCGATTCAAGAACAAATGATTCTTATGAACTGGTTCTTTTAGTGAATCAAAATCATGAACTCAAACAAGTGTAGGTTAAGCAATCAAACTTCATTAGTTACACAGTGTGTTTGATTCACTAATTCATATCAGCCATTCATTTAGGAATCATGGCACTTAAGTCTCATTTAATGTTTTATTAAAACAAAAAGTAGTGTGTTGAACAAATGATTCTTATGAACTGGTTCTTTTAGTGAATCAAACGGATACAGAGTGACTGATGTAGTGCGATTCAAATAAATAAGCAGAGACAAAATAACCGATTTCCCGAACAAATAACGATTATGAAGACCACATCGGTTCTTTTTATGAAATCAAATCTCCATAACACGGCCAGTGTAGTCCACGTACCTTCCTGAGCAGCAGCCCGTGTGAGATGTTTTCTGACAGAATGAATCCGGACACCAGGTGATGAATAGGCCCCGCCTCCCCGCAGTGAGGTCGCAGCACGAAGGTGTGGAAGCCCCGCCTCCTGCTCACAGACACAGTGACTGAGAGCGATTCAGGGTGATTGAGGGTGATAGAGAGTGATTCGGAGCGATGGAGGGCGATTCGGAACTATTGAGGGTGATTCAGAGCAATTGAGGGCGATTTGAGAGTGATTCAGGGCGATTGAGGTTGATTCAGGGCGATTGAGGGTGATGGAGGGCGATTCTGAGCGATTGAGGGCGATTGAGAGTGATTCAGGGCGATTGAGGGTGATTTGAGAGTGATGGAGGGCGATTGAGGGTGATTCAGAGCAATTGAGGAAGATTTGAGAGTGATTCAGGGCGATTGAGGGTGATGGAGGGCGATTGGGAGCGATTGAGGGCGATTGAGAGTGATTCAGGGCGATTAAGGGTGATTCAGAGCAATTGAGGGCGATTTGAGCGTGATGGTGGGCGATTGAGGGTGATTCAGGGCGATTGAGGGTGATGGAGGGCGATTCTGAGCGATTGAGGGCGATTGAGAGTGATTCAGGGCGATTGAGGGTGATTCAGAGCAATTGAGGGTGATTTGAGAGTGATGGAGGGCGATTGAGGGTGATTCAGAGCAATTGAGGGCGATTTGAGAGTGATGGAGGGCGATTGAGGGCGATTCAGAGTGATTCAGAGCAATTGAGGGCGATTTGAGAGTGATGGAGGGCGATTGAGGGTGATTCAGAGAAATTGAGGGCGATTTGAGAGTGATTCAGGGCGATTGAGGGGGATTCAGAGAAATTGAGGGCGATTTGAGAGTGATTCAGGGCGATTGAGGGTGATTCAGAGAAATTGAGGGCGATTTGAGAGTGATTCAGGGCGATTGAGAGCGATTCAGAGCAATTGAGGGCGATTTGAGAGTGATGGAGGGCGATTGAGGCTTGTGGGCGATTCAAAGCGATTGAGGCCGATTGAAAGCGATTCCGAGAAATTGAGGGCGATTCAGAGCGATTGAGGCTTGTGGGCGATTCAGAGAGATTGAGGGCGATTGAGGCTTGTGGGTGATTCAAAGCGATTCAGAGCAATTGAGGGAGATTGTGGGCGATTCAGAGCAATTGAGGGAGATTGTGGGCGATTCAGAGCAATTGAATGAGATTGTGGGCGATTCAGAGCAATTGAGGGAGATTGTGGGCGATTCAGAGCAATTGAGGGAGATTGTGGGCGATTCAGAGCAATTGAGGGAGATTGTGGGCGATTCAGAGCAATTGAGGGAGATTGTGGGCGATTCAGAGCAATTGAGGGAGATTGTGGGCGATTCAGAGCAATTGAGGGAGATTGTGGGCGATTCAGAGCAATTGAGGGAGATTGTGGGCGATTCAGAGCGATTGAGGCTTGTGGGCGATTCAGAGAGATTGAGAGCAATTGAGGGCGATTCAGAGCAATTTAGAGCGATTGAGGGAGATTGAGGCTTGAGGGCTATTGTGGGCGATTGAGGGAGATTGAGGCTTGTGAGCGATTGAGGGCGATTGAGGCTTGTGAGCGATTGAGGGAGATTGAGGCTTGTGCGCGATTGAGGCTTGTGAGCGATTGAGGGAGATTGAGGCTTGTGAGCGATTGAGGGAGATTGAGGCTTGTGCGCGATTGAGGCTTGTGAGCGATTGAGGGAGATTGAGGCTTGTGAGCGATTGAGGCTTGTGAGCGATTGTGGGCGATTGAGGCTCGTGGGCGATTGAGGCTCGTGGGCGATTGAGGGAGATTGAGAGCGATTTAGGGCAATTTAGAGCGATTGAGGGAAATTGAGGCTTGTGAGCGATTGAGGGCGATTGAGGCTTGTGAGTGATCGAGGGAGATTGAGGCTTGTGGGCGATTGAGGCTCGTGGGCGATTGAGGGTGATTCAGAGCGATTGAGGGCAATTGAGAGCTATTGAGGGAGATTGAGGCTTGTGAGCGAATGAGGGAGAATGAGGGAGATTGAGGTTTGTGAGCGATTGAGGGAGATTGAGGCTTGTGAGCGATTGAGGGAGATTGAGGGAGATTGAGGGAGATTGAGGCTTGTGAGCGATTGAGGGAGATTGAGGCTTGTGAGCGATTGAGGGAGATTGAGGGAGATTGAGGCTTGTGAGCGATTGAGGGAGATTGAGGGAGATTGAGGCTTGTGAGCGATTGAGGCTCGTGGGCAATTGAGGGAGATTGAGAGCGATTAAAGGCAATTTAGAGCGATTGAGGGCGATTCAGAGCGATTGAGGGCAATTGAGAGCGATTGAGGGAGATTGAGGCTTGTGAGCGATTGAGGGAGATTGAGGCTTGTGGGCGATTCAAAGCGATTGTGGGCGATTCAGAGCGATTGAGGGATATTGTGGGCGATTGAGGGAGATTGAGGGCGATTGTGGGCGATTGAGAGGGATTGAGAGAGATTGAGAGCGATTGAGAGGGATTGAGAGAGATTGAGAGCGATTGAGGGAGATTGAGGGAGATTGAGAGGGATTGAGAGAGATTGAGAGGGATTGAGAGGGATTGAGCGAGATTGAGGCTTGTGAGCGATTGAGAGGGATTGAGAGAGATTGAGAGCGATTGAGAGGGATTGAGAGCGATTGAGCGAGATTGAGGCTTGTGAGCGATTGAGAGGGATTGAGAGAGATTGAGAGCGATTGAGAGCGATTGAGAGGGATTGAGAGCGATTGAGAGGGATTGAGAGTGATTGAGAGCGATTGAGAGGGATTGAGAGCGATTGAGAGGGATTGAGAGGGATTGAGAGAGATTGAGAGGGATTGAGAGAGATTGAGAGGGATTGAGAGAGATTGAGAGGGATTGAGAGAGATTGAGAGGGATTGAGCGAGATTGAGGCTTGTGAGCGATTGAGAGGGATTGAGAGAGATTGAGAGCGATTGAGAGCGATTGAGAGGGATTGAGAGCGATTGAGAGAGATTGAGAGGGATTGAGAGAGATTGAGAGGGATTGAGAGAGATTGAGAGGGATTGAGAGAGATTGAGAGGGATTGAGCGAGATTGAGGCTTGTGAGCGATTGAGAGGGATTGAGAGAGATTGAGAGCGATTGAGAGGGATTGAGAGCGATTGAGAGGGATTGAGAGGGATTGAGCGAGATTGAGGCTTGTGAGCGATTGAGAGGGATTGAGAGAGATTGAGAGCGATTGAGAGCGATTGAGAGCGATTGAGCGAGATTGAGGCTTGTGAGCGATTGAGAGGGATTGAGAGGGATTGAGAGCGATTGAGAGCGATTGAGAGCGATTGAGAGGGATTGAGAGCGATTGAGAGGGATTGAGAGGGATTGAGAGAGATTGAGAGAGATTGAGAGGGATTGAGAGAGATTGAGAGGGATTGAGAGAGATTGAGAGGGATTGAGAGAGATTGAGAGGGATTGAGGGCGATTGAGAGTAATTGAGAGGGATTGAGAGGGATTGAGAGAGATTGAGAGCGATTGAGAGCGATTGAGAGGGATTGAGAGAGATTGAGAGGGATTGAGAGAGATTGAGAGCGATTGAGAGCGATTGAGCGAGATTGAGGCTTGTGAGCGATTGAGAGGGATTGAGAGAGATTGAGAGCGATTGAGAGGGATTGAGAGAGATTGAGCGAGATTGAGAGAGATTGAGAGCGATTGAGAGGGATTGAGAGAGATTGAGAGGGATTGAGAGGGATTGAGAGGGATTGAGAGCGATTGAGAGGGATTGAGAGCGATTGAGAGGGATTGAGAGGGATTGAGAGGGATTGAGAGCGATTGAGAGGGATTGAGAGGGATTGAGAGGGATTGAGAGCGATTGAGAGGGATTGAGAGCGATTGAGAGGGATTGAGAGGGATTGAGAGCGATTGAGAGGGATTGAGAGGGATTGAGAGGGATTGAGAGGGATTGAGAGGGATTGAGAGCGATTGAGAGGGATTGAGAGCGATTGAGAGCGATTGAGAGGGATTGAGAGCGATTGAGAGGGATTGAGAGCGATTGAGAGGGATTGAGAGCGATTGAGAGCGATTGAGAGGGATTGAGGGAGATTGAGAGCGATTGAGAGGGATTGAGGGAGATTGAGGCTTGTGAGTGATTGAGAGCGATTGAGAGCGATTGAGAGGGATTGAGGGAGATTGAGAGCGATTGAGAGGGATTGAGGGAGATTGAGGCTTGTGAGCGATTTAGAGGGATTGAGAGCGATTGAGAGGGATTGAGGGAGATTGAGAGGGATTGAGAGCGATTGAGAGGGATTGAGGGAGATTGAGAGCGATTGAGAGGGATTGAGGGAGATTGAGGCTTGTGAGCGATTGAGAGGGATTGAGAGGGATTGAGAGCGATTGAGAGGGATTGAGGGAGATTGAGAGCGATTGAGAGGGATTGAGGGAGATTGAGGCTTGTGAGCGATTGAGAGGGATTGAGGCTTGTGAGCGATTGAGAGGGATTGAGGGAGATTGAGAGGGATTGAGGGAGATTGAGAGGGATTGAGGGAGATTGAGAGGGATTGAGGGAGATTGAGAGGGATTGAGAGCGATTGAGAGGGATTGAGGGAGATTGAGAGCGATTGAGAGGGATTGAGGGAGATTGAGGCTTGTGAGCGATTGAGAGGGATTGAGGGAGATTGAGGCTTGTGAGCGATTGAGAGGGATTGAGAGGGATTGAGAGGGATTGAGGGAGATTGAGGCTTGTGAGCGATTGAGAGGGATTGAGGCTTGTGAGCGATTGAGAGGGATTGAGGGAGATTGAGAGGGATTGAGGGAGATTGAGAGGGATTGAGGGAGATTGAGAGGGATTGAGGGAGATTGAGAGGGATTGAGAGGGATTGAGGGAGATTGAGAGGGATTGAGAGGGATTGAGAGGGATTGAGGGAGATTGAGAGGGATTGAGAGAGATTGAGAGGGATTGAGAGGGATTGAGGGAGATTGAGAGGGATTGAGAGAGATTGAGAGGGATTGAGGGAGATTGAGAGGGATTGAGAGAGATTGAGAGGGATTGAGGGAGATTGAGAGGGATTGAGAGGGATTGAGGGAGATTGAGAGGGATTGAGAGAGATTGAGAGTGATTGAGAGGGATTGAGGGAGATTGAGAGGGATTGAGGGCGATTGAGGCTTGTGAGCGATTGAGAGGGATTGAGGGTGATTGAGGCTTGTGAGCGATTGAGAGGGATTGAGGGTGATTGAGGCTTGTGAGCGATTGAGAGGGATTGAGGGCGATTGAGAGGGATTGAGGGAGATTGAGAGGGATTGAGAGGGATTGAGGGAGATTGAGAGGGATTGAGAGAGATTGAGAGGGATTGAGAGGGATTGAGGGAGATTGAGAGGGATTGAGGGCGATTGAGGCTTGTGAGCGATTGAGAGGGATTGAGGGTGATTGAGGCTTGTGAGCGATTGAGAGGGATTGAGGGTGATTGAGGCTTGTGAGCGATTGAGAGGGATTGAGGGCGATTGAGAGGGATTGAGGGAGATTGAGAGGGATTGAGAGGGATTGAGGGCGATTGAGAGGGATTGAGGGAGATTGAGAGGGATTGAGGGAGATTGAGAGGGATTGAGGGAGATTGAGAGGGATTGAGGGAGATTGAGAGGGATTGAGAGGGATTGAGGGCGATTGAGAGGGATTGAGGGCGATTGAGAGGGATTGAGGGAGATTGAGAGGGATTGAGTGAGATTGAGAGGGATTGAGGGAGATTGAGAGGGATTGAGGGAGATTGAGAGGGATTGAGGGAGATTGAGAGGGATTGAGAGGGATTGAGGGCGATTGAGGGAGATTGAGAGGGATTGAGGGAGATTGAGAGGGATTGAGAGGGATTGAGGGAGATTGAGAGGGATTGAGAGAGATTGAGAGGGATTGAGAGAGATTGAGAGGGATTGAGGGAGATTGAGAGGGATTGAGGGAGATTGAGAGGGATTGAGGGAGATTGAGGCTTGTGAGCGATTGAGAGGGATTGAGGGCGATTGAGGCTTGTGAGCGATTGAGAGGGATTGAGGTTTGTGAGCGATTGAGAGGGATTGAGGGAGATTGAGAGGGATTGAGGGAGATTGAGGGAGATTGAGGGAGATTGAGAGGGATTGAGGGCGATTGAGGCTTGTGAGCGATTGAGAGGGATTGAGGGAGATTGAGAGGGATTGAGAGGGATTGAGGGAGATTGAGAGGGATTGAGAGGGATTGAGGGAGATTGAGAGGGATTGAGGGAGATTGAGGCTTGTGAGCGATTGAGAGGGATTGAGGGCGATTGAGGGAGATTGAGAGGGATTGAGGGAGATTGAGGCTTGTGAGCGATTGAGAGGGATTGAGGGAGATTGAGGGCGATTGAGAGCGATTGAGAGGGATTGAGGGCGATTGAGAGTGATTGAGAGGGTTTGAGAGGGATTGAGAGCGATTGAGAGGGATTGAGAGCGATTGAGGGAGATTGAGAGGGATTGAGAGTGATTGAGAGGGATTAAGGGCGATTGAGGCTTGTGAGCGATTGAGAGGGATTGAGAGGGTTTGAGAGGGATTGAGGGCGATTGAGAGGGATTGAGAGCGATTGAGGGCGATTGAGAGGGATTGAGAGGGATTGAGGGCGATTGAGAGTGATTGAGAGGGATTGAGAGGGTTTGAGAGGGATTGAGGGCGATTGAGAGGGATTGAGAGCGATTGAGGGCGATTGAGAGGGATTGAGAGTGATTGAGAGGGATTGAGGGCGATTGAGAGTGATTGAGAGGGATTGAGGGCGATTGAGAGCGATTGAGAGGGATTGAGGGCGATTGAGAGTGATTGAGAGGGATTGAGAGCGATTGAGAGGGATTGAGAGCGATTGAGAGCGATTGAGGGGGATTAAGAGCGATTGAGAGGGATTGAGAGCGATTGAGAGGAATTGAGGGCGATTGAGAGTGATTGAGAGGGATTGAGGGCGATTGAGAGTGATTGAGAGGGATTGAGGGCGATTGAGAGTGATTGAGAGTGATTGAGAGGGATTGAGAGGGATTGAGAGCGATTGAGGGCGATTGAGGGCGATTGAGGCTTGTGAGCGATTGAGAGGGATTGAGAGGGTTTGAGAGGGATTGAGGGCGATTGAGAGGGATTGAGAGCGATTGAGGGCGATTGAGAGGGATTGAGAGTGATTGAGAGGGATTGAGGGCGATTGAGAGTGATTGAGAGGGATTGAGAGGGTTTGAGAGGGATTGAGGGCGATTGAGAGGGATTGAGAGCGATTGAGGGCGATTGAGAGGGATTGAGAGTGATTGAGAGGGATTGAGGGCGATTGAGAGTGATTGAGAGAGATTGAGAGGGTTTGAGAGGGATTGAGGGCGATTGAGAGTGATTGAGAGGGATTGAGGGCGATTGAGAGCGATTGAGAGGGATTGAGGGCGATTGAGAGTGATTGAGAGGGATTGAGAGCGATTGAGAGGGATTGAGAGCGATTGAGGGGGATTAAGAGCGATTGAGAGGGATTGAGAGCGATTGAGAGGAATTGAGGGCGATTGAGAGTGATTGAGAGGGATTGAGGGCGATTGAGAGTGATTGAGAGGGATTGAGAGGGATTGAGGGCGATTGAGAGTGATTGAGAGGGATTGAGAGGGATTGAGAGGGATTGAGAGCGATTGAGGGCGATTGAGGGCGATTGAGGGCGATTGAGAGGGATTGAGAGGGATTGAGGGCGATTGAGAGTGATTGAGAGGGATTGAGAGGGTTTGAGAGGGATTGAGGGCGATTGAGAGGGATTGAGAGCGATTGAGGGCGATTGAGAGGGATTGAGAGTGATTGAGAGGGATTGAGGGCGATTGAGAGTGATTGAGAGGGATTGAGGGCGATTGAGAGCGATTGAGAGGGATTGAGGGCGATTGAGAGTGATTGAGAGGGATTGAGAGCGATTGAGAGGGATTGAGAGCGATTGAGAGCGATTGAGGGGGATTAAGAGCGATTGAGAGGGATTGAGAGCGATTGAGAGGAATTGAGGGCGATTGAGAGTGATTGAGAGGGATTGAGGGCGATTGAGAGTGATTGAGAGGGATTGAGGGCGATTGAGAGTGATTGAGAGGGATTGAGAGGGATTGAGAGCGATTGAGGGCGATTGAGGGCGATTGAGGCTTGTGAGCGATTGAGAGGGATTGAGAGGGTTTGAGAGGGATTGAGGGCGATTGAGAGGGATTGAGAGCGATTGAGGGCGATTGAGAGGGATTGAGAGTGATTGAGAGGGATTGAGGGCGATTGAGAGTGATTGAGAGGGATTGAGAGGGTTTGAGAGGGATTGAGGGCGATTGAGAGGGATTGAGAGCGATTGAGGGCGATTGAGAGGGATTGAGAGTGATTGAGAGGGATTGAGGGCGATTGAGAGTGATTGAGAGAGATTGAGAGGGTTTGAGAGGGATTGAGGGCGATTGAGAGTGATTGAGAGGGATTGAGGGCGATTGAGAGCGATTGAGAGGGATTGAGGGCGATTGAGAGTGATTGAGAGGGATTGAGAGCGATTGAGAGGGATTGAGAGCGATTGAGGGGGATTAAGAGCGATTGAGAGGGATTGAGAGCGATTGAGAGGAATTGAGGGCGATTGAGAGTGATTGAGAGGGATTGAGGGCGATTGAGAGTGATTGAGAGGGATTGAGAGGGATTGAGGGCGATTGAGAGTGATTGAGAGGGATTGAGAGAGATTGAGAGGGATTGAGAGAGATTGAGAGGGATTGAGGGAGATTGAGAGGGATTGAGGGAGATTGAGAGGGATTGAGGGAGATTGAGGCTTGTGAGCGATTGAGAGGGATTGAGGGCGATTGAGGCTTGTGAGCGATTGAGAGGGATTGAGGTTTGTGAGCGATTGAGAGGGATTGAGGGAGATTGAGAGGGATTGAGGGAGATTGAGGGAGATTGAGGGAGATTGAGAGGGATTGAGGGCGATTGAGGCTTGTGAGCGATTGAGAGGGATTGAGGGAGATTGAGAGGGATTGAGAGGGATTGAGGGAGATTGAGAGGGATTGAGAGGGATTGAGGGAGATTGAGAGGGATTGAGGGAGATTGAGGCTTGTGAGCGATTGAGAGGGATTGAGGGCGATTGAGGGAGATTGAGAGGGATTGAGGGAGATTGAGGCTTGTGAGCGATTGAGAGGGATTGAGGGAGATTGAGGGCGATTGAGAGCGATTGAGAGGGATTGAGGGCGATTGAGAGTGATTGAGAGGGTTTGAGAGGGATTGAGAGCGATTGAGAGGGATTGAGAGCGATTGAGGGAGATTGAGAGGGATTGAGAGTGATTGAGAGGGATTAAGGGCGATTGAGGCTTGTGAGCGATTGAGAGGGATTGAGAGGGTTTGAGAGGGATTGAGGGCGATTGAGAGGGATTGAGAGCGATTGAGGGCGATTGAGAGGGATTGAGAGGGATTGAGGGCGATTGAGAGTGATTGAGAGGGATTGAGAGGGTTTGAGAGGGATTGAGGGCGATTGAGAGGGATTGAGAGCGATTGAGGGCGATTGAGAGGGATTGAGAGTGATTGAGAGGGATTGAGGGCGATTGAGAGTGATTGAGAGGGATTGAGGGCGATTGAGAGCGATTGAGAGGGATTGAGGGCGATTGAGAGTGATTGAGAGGGATTGAGAGCGATTGAGAGGGATTGAGAGCGATTGAGAGCGATTGAGGGGGATTAAGAGCGATTGAGAGGGATTGAGAGCGATTGAGAGGAATTGAGGGCGATTGAGAGTGATTGAGAGGGATTGAGGGCGATTGAGAGTGATTGAGAGGGATTGAGGGCGATTGAGAGTGATTGAGAGTGATTGAGAGGGATTGAGAGGGATTGAGAGCGATTGAGGGCGATTGAGGGCGATTGAGGCTTGTGAGCGATTGAGAGGGATTGAGAGGGTTTGAGAGGGATTGAGGGCGATTGAGAGGGATTGAGAGCGATTGAGGGCGATTGAGAGGGATTGAGAGTGATTGAGAGGGATTGAGGGCGATTGAGAGTGATTGAGAGGGATTGAGAGGGTTTGAGAGGGATTGAGGGCGATTGAGAGGGATTGAGAGCGATTGAGGGCGATTGAGAGGGATTGAGAGTGATTGAGAGGGATTGAGGGCGATTGAGAGTGATTGAGAGAGATTGAGAGGGTTTGAGAGGGATTGAGGGCGATTGAGAGTGATTGAGAGGGATTGAGGGCGATTGAGAGCGATTGAGAGGGATTGAGGGCGATTGAGAGTGATTGAGAGGGATTGAGAGCGATTGAGAGGGATTGAGAGCGATTGAGGGGGATTAAGAGCGATTGAGAGGGATTGAGAGCGATTGAGAGGAATTGAGGGCGATTGAGAGTGATTGAGAGGGATTGAGGGCGATTGAGAGTGATTGAGAGGGATTGAGAGGGATTGAGGGCGATTGAGAGTGATTGAGAGGGATTGAGAGGGATTGAGAGGGATTGAGAGCGATTGAGGGCGATTGAGGGCGATTGAGGGCGATTGAGAGGGATTGAGAGGGATTGAGGGCGATTGAGAGTGATTGAGAGGGATTGAGAGGGTTTGAGAGGGATTGAGGGCGATTGAGAGGGATTGAGAGCGATTGAGGGCGATTGAGAGGGATTGAGAGTGATTGAGAGGGATTGAGGGCGATTGAGAGTGATTGAGAGGGATTGAGGGCGATTGAGAGCGATTGAGAGGGATTGAGGGCGATTGAGAGTGATTGAGAGGGATTGAGAGCGATTGAGAGGGATTGAGAGCGATTGAGAGCGATTGAGGGGGATTAAGAGCGATTGAGAGGGATTGAGAGCGATTGAGAGGAATTGAGGGCGATTGAGAGTGATTGAGAGGGATTGAGGGCGATTGAGAGTGATTGAGAGGGATTGAGGGCGATTGAGAGTGATTGAGAGGGATTGAGAGGGATTGAGAGCGATTGAGGGCGATTGAGGGCGATTGAGGCTTGTGAGCGATTGAGAGGGATTGAGAGGGTTTGAGAGGGATTGAGGGCGATTGAGAGGGATTGAGAGCGATTGAGGGCGATTGAGAGGGATTGAGAGTGATTGAGAGGGATTGAGGGCGATTGAGAGTGATTGAGAGGGATTGAGAGGGTTTGAGAGGGATTGAGGGCGATTGAGAGGGATTGAGAGCGATTGAGGGCGATTGAGAGGGATTGAGAGTGATTGAGAGGGATTGAGGGCGATTGAGAGTGATTGAGAGAGATTGAGAGGGTTTGAGAGGGATTGAGGGCGATTGAGAGTGATTGAGAGGGATTGAGGGCGATTGAGAGCGATTGAGAGGGATTGAGGGCGATTGAGAGTGATTGAGAGGGATTGAGAGCGATTGAGAGGGATTGAGAGCGATTGAGGGGGATTAAGAGCGATTGAGAGGGATTGAGAGCGATTGAGAGGAATTGAGGGCGATTGAGAGTGATTGAGAGGGATTGAGGGCGATTGAGAGTGATTGAGAGGGATTGAGAGGGATTGAGGGCGATTGAGAGTGATTGAGAGGGATTGAGAGGGATTGAGAGGGATTGAGAGCGATTGAGGGCGATTGAGGCTTGTGAGCGATTGAGAGGGATTGAGAGGGTTTGAGAGGGATTGAGGGCGATTGAGAGGGATTGAGAGCGATTGAGGGCGATTGAGAGGGATTGAGAGTGATTGAGAGGGATTGAGGGCGATTGAGAGTGATTTAGAGGGTTTGAGAGGGATTGAGGGCGATTGAGAGGGATTGAGAGCGATTGAGGGCGATTGAGAGGGATTGAGAGTGATTGAGAGGGATTGAGGGCGATTGAGAGCGATTGAGAGGGATTGAGGGCGATTGAGAGTGATTGAGAGGGATTGAGAGCGATTGAGAGGGATTGAGAGCGATTGAGAGCGATTGAGGGGGATTAAGAGCGATTGAGAGGGATTGAGAGCGATTGAGAGGAATTGAGGGCGATTGAGAGTGATTGAGAGGGATTGAGGGCGATTGAGAGTGATTGAGAGCGATTGAGAGGGATTAAGAGCGATTGAGAGTGATTGAGAGGGATTGAGAGGGATTGAGAGGGATTGAGGGCGATTGAGAGTGATTGAGAGGGATTGAGAGGGATTGAGGGCGATTGAGAGTGATTGAGAGGGATTGAGAGGGATTGAGAGGGATTGAGAGGGATTGAGAGGGATTGAGAGCGATTGAGGGCGATTGAGGGCGATTGTGGGCGTTTGAGGGCGATTCAGGGCAATTGAGAGAGATTGAGGCTTGTGGGCGATTCAAAGCGATTGAGGGAGATTGAGAGCGAATGAGAGAGATTGAGGGCGATTCAGGGAGATTGAGGGCGATTCAGGGCGATTGAGGGTAATTGAGAGAGATTGAGAGCAATTGAGGGTGATTGTGGGCGATTCAGGGCTATTGAGGGCGATTGTGGACGATTCAGGGCAATTGAGGGTGATTGTGTGGGCGATTCAGGGCTATTGAGGGCGATTGTGGACGATTGAGGGCGATTGAGGCTTGTGAGCGATTGAGGGTAATTGAGGGAGATTGAGGGGGATTCAGGAAGTGAATGGTATCCTCGTGCTGTGGAGTGTGTGAGTACCTGCGCAGGTGGTTGAGGACGGTCATGTTGGCGTACATGTAGTACAGATAGTACGAGTACGGTGGGTTGTTGTCGCCGCACCAGTGCGCCGGAGTCGGACTGTCCAGGTTAAAGATGTGATGCTCCGGTTTAGACTCGTCGTCCACGCTGTCGAAACCCACCACCTGAACAACACACATTAACAAAGATCTGTGGCTCACAGTTTCTCATGTACTCTTACACACTGACTGAATAAACCTTCTAATGTTCCGTTTTTCTCTTCAGGTAAAACAAACCACAGGTCCTGATGACACTGACTAGCAGTAGAGAGTAGCAAATATACACTGATCAGGCATAACATTATGAATCCTGGTGCCATGTGTTCCCCAGGTAAGCCACACACACGCACCCGGCCATCCACGTGATGTTTGATCGGACCACACGGGCCAGCCTTCGCTCCCCACGGTTATCAATGAGCCTCGGCCGCCCATGACCCTGTGGCCGGTTCTCCATGACCCTGTGGCCGGTTCTCCATGACCCTGTGGCCGGTTCTCCATGACCCTGTGGCCGGTTCTCCATGACCCTGTGGCCGGTTCTCCATGACCCTGTGGCCGGTTCTCCATGACCCTGTGGCCGGTTCTCCATGACCCTGTGGCCGGTTCTCCACTGTTCCTTCCTTGGAGCACTTTTGATAGAGACTGACCAATGTGGTCATAATGTTATGCCTGATCGGTGTATATATATAAATGAATCATAATTAAAAGAGGAAATGTGATAATTGTGTATATCACAAAGTAAATGACACATTTATGTATTACTTTTGCAGTTTTGCCCTTCAATATCAGTACAGAGGTGTGTGTGTGTGTGTGTGTGTGTGTGTGTGTGTGTGTGTGTGTGTGTGTGTGTGTGTGTGTGTGTGTGTTAGACTCACGTGTTGCAGGAAGAGGTGCAGCTGCGGGTGGCTGCTGGGATTGATGGTCACCTCAAACAGAGGCAGGAAGATGTTCTCCAGCATTTGCTGGAAGTTGCTCAGCTGCTTCTTTGAGCGGTAAACATCACTACACACACACACACACACTCATGGAGAGTCACCATAAAACATGAAAACACAACTTGTGTGTGTGTGTGTGAGTGAGTGTGTTTGTGTGTGGGCATGTTTTTGTGAAATATCAGGACACAAATGTGTATAAAGACATGGGTATTACAAAAAGAGGGTGAAATATGAGGACGTTCCCCATGTCCTCACTTTTCAAAATGCTTATAAATCACAGAATGAGGTTTTTTTCACAGAAAGTGAACTGTACAGTCTCCTGTGAGGGGTAGGTTTAGGGGCAGGGGCAGTGTGTGTGTGTGTGTGTGTGTGTGTGTGTGTGTGATGGGTAGGTTTAGGGGCAGTGTGTGTGTGTGTGTGTGTGTGTGTGTGTGTGTGTGTGTGTGTGTGTGTGTGTGTGTGTGTGTGTGTGTGTGTGTGTGTGTGTGTGTGTGTGTGTGTGTGAGAGAGTATCTGTCTGTCTGTGTGTGTGTGTCCTCACAACAGGCGTGGGATCTGGATGAGCCAGCGGACGTTATCGGAGTAGACGGAGTGAGAGACGGCCCACTGCGCCAGATTGTCCCACTCGTCCAGGGATCGGCCGTAGATGGACAGACGCAGCTCGGCATTCTGGTACTTACTCTCCTCTAGGTCTGACATCACTTCCTGCACACACAGGAAGCCACACAGCACATTCAGAGCTAGAGTTACACAATCACCTGGGCTTAGCTCCGGCGGCGGTAGTTATGAGACTAAATTAAACACACTTTCATTTATTTCAATTAACAATCAATAAAAGACATCAAATGTTTCCCTTTTGGAAGAGGAAAAAAGTTTAAATAAATATAATGAATGATATAATTATAAATATATTTAATTCTATATAAATAATTATATTAATGTAAAGTATTAGAATATTAAAATATATAGAATGCAGGATGTAAGATTATTAATAAAATTGTAATTACTAATACATAAACAATTATCAAAATTATATATTTGAAAAATAAAATGAGATATTATAGAACATATATTTATCTTAGATTATATTTATAATAGTAAATAAAATAATGCATGTTATTATATTAAAGAAAAATTTAATATAAAAATTACAAAATGAAATTACTGTATAATAGGTAAATACTACAATATAATTATATATATATATATACATATATATATATATATATATATATATATATATATATATATATATATATATATATATATATATATATATATATATATAATATTATTATAGAAAAATATATTTTTCTTGTATGTGTGTATATGTATATAATATTTCAAATATAATAACTAAATTTTGAAAGGAATATATTTGAAATAAAAAGACGTGGTGTGCTGTGGTCGTGCTGTGGGTGTGGCTGTGCTGTGGCCGTGCTGTGGGTCTGGCTGTGCTGTGGGTGTGGGTCTCGCTGTGCTGTGGGTGTGGCTGTGCTGTGGGTGTGGCTGTGCTGTGGCCGTGCTGTGGGTGTGGCTTTGCTGTGGCCGTGCTGTGGGTCTGGCTGTGCTGTGGTCGTGCTATGCTGTGGCCGTGCTGTGGCTGTGGCCGTGCTGTGGGTGTGGCTGTGCTGTGGGTGTGGCTGTGCTGTGGCCGTGCTGTGGGTGTGGCTGTGCTGTGGCCGTGCTGTGGGTGTGGCTGTGCTGTGCTGTGGGTGTGGCTGTGCTGTGGGTGTGGCTGTGTTGTGCTGTGGATGTGGCTGTGCTGTGGGTGTGGCTGTGTTGTGCTGTGCTGTGGCTGTGTTGTGCTGTGGGTGTGGCTGTGCTGTGCTGTGGCTGTGTTGTGCTGTGGGTGTGGCTGTGCTGTGCTGTGGCTGTGTTGTGCTGTGGGTGTGGCTGTGTTGTGCTGTGGGTGTGGCTGTGCTGTGGCCGTGCTGTGCTGTGGGTGTGGCTGTGTTGTGCTGTGGGTGTGGCTGTGCTATGGCTGTGTTATGTTGTGCTGTGGCCATGCTGTGGGTGTGGCTGTGGCCGTGCTGTGTGTGTGGCTGTGGCCGTGCTGTGGGTGTGACTGTGGTCGTGCTGTGGGTGTGGCTGTGTTGTGCTATGGTGTGGCTGTGCTGTGGCTGTGGCCGTGCTGTGGGTGTGGCTGTGCTGTGGTGTGGGTGTGGCTGTGCTGTGGGTGTGGCTGTGTTGTGCTGTGGCTGTGCTGTGGGTGTGGCTGTGTTGTGGGTGTGGCTGTGTTGTGCTGTGGGTGTGGCTGTGCTGTGCTGTGGGTGTGGCTGTGGGTGTGCTGTGCTGTGGGTATGGCTGTGCTGTGGGTGTGGCTGTGCTGTGGGTGTGGCAGTGCTATGGCTGTGTTGTGTTGTGTTGTGCTGTGGGTGAGGCTGTGCTGTGCCTGTGTTGTGCTATGGTGTGGCTGTGCTGTGCTGTGCTGTGGCTGTGTTGTGCTGTGGGTGTGCTGTGGTTGTGCTGTGCTGTTGGTGTGGCTGTGCTAGGGTGTGGCTGTGCTGTGGCTGTGTTGTGTTGTGCTGTGGCTATGGTGTGGCTGTGTGCTGTGGCTGTGGTGTGGCTGTGCTGTGGCTGCGCTATGTGCTGTGGTGTGGCTGTGCTGTGGGTGTGGCTGTGCTGTGGCTGTGTTGTGTTGTGCTGTGGCCGTGCTGTGGGTGTGGCTGTGGCCGTGCTGTGGGTGTGGCTGTGGTCGTGCTGTGGGTGTGGCTGTGTTGTGCTATGGTGTGGCTGTGCTGTGGCCGTGCTGTGGGTGTGGCTGTGCTGTGGTGTGGGTGTGGCTGTGTTGTGCTGTGGCTGTGCTGTGGGTGTGGCTGTGTTGTGCTGTGGGTGTGGCTGTGTTGTGCTGTGGGTGTGGCTGTGCTGTGGGTGTGGCTGTGGATGTGCTGTGCTGTGGGTGTGGCTGTGCTGTGGGTGTGGCTGTGCTGTGGGTGTGGCAGTGCTATGGCTGTGTTGTGCTGTGGGTGTGGCTGTGCTGTGCCTGTGTTGTGCTATGGTGTGGCTGTGTTGTGCTGTGGGTGTGGGTGTGCTGTGGTTGTGCTGTGCTATGGTGTGGCTGTGCTGTGGCTGTGGCTGTGTTGTGTTGTGCTGTGGCTATGGTGTGGCTGTGTGCTGTGGCTGTGGTGTGGCTGTGTTGTGCTGTGGTGTGCTGTGGCTGTGCAATGGTGTGCTGTGGCTGCGCTATGTGCTGTGGTGTGGCTGTGCTGTGGGTGTGGCTGTACTGTGGGTGTGGCTGTGGTGTGGCTGTGACTGTGCTGTGGCCGTGCTGTGGCTGTGCTGTGGCCGTGCTGTGGGTGTGGCTGTGTTGTGCTGTGGCTGTGCTGTGGGTGTGGCTGTGCTGTGGGTGTGGCTGTGGTGTGGCTGTGACTGTGCTGTGGCTGTGGCCGTGCTGTGCTGTGGGTGTGGCTGTGCTGTGCTGTGCTGTGCTGTGGGTGTGGCTGTGCTATGGCTGTGTTGTGCTGTGGCCGTGCTGTGGGTGTGGCTGTGTTGTGCTATGGTGTGGCTGTGCTGTGCTGTGGGTGTGGGTGTGGCTGTGTTGTGCTGTTGCTGTGCTGTGGGTGTGGCTGTGTTGTGCTGTGGGTGTGGCTGTGCTGTGGGTGTGGCTGTGTTGTGCTGTGGGTGTGGCTGTGCTGTGGGTGTGGCAGTGCTGTGGGTGTGGCGTGGCTGTGGTCGTGGTCGTGCTGTGGGTGTGGCTGTGTTGTGCTATGGTGTGGCTGTGCTGTGGCTGTGGCCGTGCTGTGGGTGTGGCTGTGCTGTGGTGTGGGTGTGGCTGTGTTGTGCTGTGGCTGTGCTGTGGGTGTGGCTGTGTTGTGCTGTGGGTGTGGCTGTGCTGTGCTGTGGGTGTGGCTGTGCTGTGGGTGTGGCTGTGCCGTGGGTGTGGCAGTGCTATGGCTGTGTTGTGCTGTGGGTGTGGCTGTGCTGTGCCTGTGTTGTGCTATGGTGTGGCTGTGTTGTGCTGTGGGTGTGGGTGTGCTGTGGTTGTGCTGTGCTATGGTGTGGCTGTGCTGTGGCTGTGTTGTGTTGTGCTGTGGCTATGGTGTGGCTGTGGTGTGGCTGTGTTGTGCTGTGGCTGTGCTATGGTGTGCTGTGGCTGCGCTATGTGCTGTGGTGTGGCTGTGGCTGAGCTGTGGGTGTGGCTGTACTGTGGGTGTGGCTGTGGTGTGGCTGTGACTGTGCTGTGGCCGTGCTGTGGCTGTGCTGTGGCCGTGCTGTGGGTGTGGCTGTGTTGTGCTGTGGCTGTGCTGTGGGTGTGGCTGTGCTGTGGGTGTGGCTGTGGTGTGGCTGTGGTGTGGCTGTGACTGTGCTGTGGCTGTGGCCGTGCTGTGCTGTGGGTGTGGCTGTGCTGTGCTGTGGGTGTGGCTGTGCTATGGCTGTGTTGTGCTGTGGCCATGCTGTGGGTGTGGCCGTGCTGTGGGTGTGGCTGTGTTGTGCTATGGTGTGGCTGTGGCTGTGCTGTGCTGTGGGTGTGGCTGTGTTGTGCTGTGGCTGTGCTGTGGGTGTGGCTGTGTTGTGCTGTGGGTGTGGCTGTGGCTGTGCTGTGCTGTGGGTGTGGCTGTTTTGTGCTGTGGGTGTGGCTGTGCTGTGGGTGTGGCAGTGCTGTGGGTGTGGCGTGGCTGTGGTGTGCTGTGGCTGTGCTATGGTGTGCTGTGGCTGCGCTATGTTCTGTGGTGTGGCTGTGCTGTGGGTGTGGCTGTGGTGTGGCTGTGCTGTGGCTGTGACTGTGCTGTGGTGTGCATGTGCTGTGGGTGTGGCTGTGCTGTGGGTGTGGCTGTGCTGTGGGTGTGGCAGTGCTATGGCTGTGTTGTGTTGTGTTGTGGGTGTGGGTGTGCTGTGGTTGTGCTGTTGGTGTGGCTGTGCTGTGCCTGTGTTGTACTATGGTGTGGCTGTGCTGTGGCTGTGTTGTGCTGTGGGTGTGCTGTGGTTGTGCTGTGCTGTGCTGTTGGTGTGGCTGTGCTGTGCCTGTGTTGTGCTATGGTGTGGCTGTGCTGTGCTGTGCCTGTGTTGTGCTATGGTGTGGCTGTGCTGTGCTGTGCTGTGGCTGTGTTGTGTTGTGCTGTGGCTATGGTGTGGCTGTGCTGTGGCTGTGTGCTGTGGCTGTGGTGTGGCTGTGTTGTGCTATGGTGTGCTGTGCTGTGGCTGTGGTGTGGCTGTGCTGTGGGTGTGGCTGTGCTGTGGCTGTGGTGTGGCTGTGACTGTGCTGTGGCTGTGTTGTGCTGTGGGTGTGGCTGTGTTGTGCTGTGGGTGTGGCTGTGTTGTGCTGTGGTCGTGCTGTGGGTGTGGCTGTGTTGTGCTATGGTGTGGCTGTGCTGTGGCCGTGCTGTGCTGTGGGTGTGGCTGTGCTGTGGGTGTGTTGTGCTGTGGCTGTACTGTGGGTGTGGGTGTGGCTGTGCTGTGGGTGTGGCTGTGTTGTGCTGTGGGTGTGGCTGTGCTGTGGGTGTGGCAGTGCTGTGGGTGTGGCTGTGCTATGGTGTGCTATGGTGTGCTGTGGTGTGGCTGTGCTGTGGGTGTGGCTGTGCTGTGGCTGTGGTGTGGCTGTGACTGTGCTGTGGGTGTGGCTGTGCTATGGTGTGCTATGGTGTGCTGTGGTGTGGCTGTGCTGTGGGTGTGGCTGTGCTGTGGTGTGGCTGTGGTGTGGCTGTGCTGTGCTGTGGGTGTGGCTGTGCTTTGCTGTGCTGTGGCTGTGCTGTGGGTGTGCTGTGGTTGTGACTGTGGTGTGGCTGTGCTGTGGGTGTGGCTGTGCTTTGCTGTGCTGTGCTGTGGTGTGGCTGTGCTGTGGATGTGCTGTGGCTGTGGGTGTGGCTGTGCTGTGGTTTGGCTGTGCTGTGGTGTGGCTGTGGTGTGGCTGTGGTGTGGCTGTGCTGTGGGTGTGGCTGTGCTGTGGGTGTGGGTCTGGCTGTGTTGTGTTGTGTTGTGCTGTGGGTGTGGCTGTGCTGTGTTGTGCTGTGGCTGTGCTATGCTGTGGGTGTGGCTGTGCTGTGGCTGTGCTGTGGGTGTGGCTGTGCTGTGGTTGTGGTTGTGGCTGTGCTGTGGTTGTGGCTGTGCTGTTGTTGTGGCTGTGGTGTGGATGTGGCTGTGCTGTGCTGTGCTGTGGCTGTGTTGTGTTGTGCTGTGGCTATGGTGTGGCTGTGCTGTGGCTGTGTGCTGTGGCTGTGGTGTGGCTGTGTTGTGCTATGGTGTGCTGTGGCTGTGGTGTGGCTGTGCTGTGGGTGTGGGTGTGGGTGTGGCTGTGATGTGGCTGTGGTGTGGTGTGGCTGTGACTGTGCTGTGGCTGTGGCCGTGCTGTGGCCGTGCTGTGGGTGTGGCTGTGTTGTGCTGTGGGTGTGGCTGTGTTGTGCTGTGGTCGTGCTGTGGGTGTGGCTGTGTTGTGCTATGGTGTGGCTGTGCTGTGGCTGTGGCCGTGCTGTGCTGTGGGTGTGGCTGTGCTGTGGGTGTGGCTGTGTTGTGCTGTGGCTGTACTGTGGGTGTGGGTGTGGCTGTGCTGTGGGTGTGGCTGTGTTGTGCTGTGGGTGTGGCTGTGCTGTGGGTGTGGCAGTGCTGTGGGTGTGGCTGTGCTATGGTGTGCTATGGTGTGCTGTGGTGTGGCTGTGCTGTGGGTGTGGCTGTGCTGTGGCTGTGCTGTGGGTGTGGCTGTGCTATGGTGTGCTGTGGTGTGGCTGTGCTGTGGGTGTGGCTGTGCTGTGGTGTGGCTGTGCTGTGGGTGTGGCTGTGGCTGTGCTTTGCTGTGGCTGTGCTGTGGGTGTGCTGTGGTTGTGGCTGTGGTGTGGCTGTGCTGTGGGTGTGGCTGTGCTTTGCTGTGCTGTGCTGTGCTGTGCTGTGGTGTGGCTGTGCTGTGGATGTGGCTGTGCTGTGGCTGTGGGTGTGGGTGTGGCTGTGCTGTTGTTTGGCTGTGCTGTGGTGTGGCTGTGGTGTGGCTGTGGTGTGGCTGTGGTGTGGGTGTGGCTGTGCTGTGGGTGTGGGTCTGGCTGTGTTGTGTTGTGTTGTGTTGTGTTGTGTTGTGCTGTGGGTGTGGCTGTGCTGTGTTGTGCTGTGGCTGTGCTATGCTGTGGGTGTGGCTGTGCTGTGGCTGTGCTGTGGGTGTGGCTGTGCTGTGGTTGTGGTTGTGGTTGTGGCTGTGCTGTGGTTGTGGCTGTGCTGTGGTTGTGGCTGTGCTGTGGTTGTGGCTGTGGTGTGGGTGTGGCTGTGTTGTGTTGTGGGTGTGGTTGTGGCTGTGCTGTGGGTGTGGCTGTGTTGTGGGTGTGGCTGTGGTGTGGGTGTGGCTGTGTTGTGTTGTGTTGTGGGTGTGGCTGTGGTGTGGGTGTGGCTGTGCTGTGGTTGTGGTGTGGGTGTGGGTGTGGATGTGGATGTGGGTGTGGCTGTGTTGTGGGTGTGGTTGTGGTGTGGGTGTGGCTGTGCTGTGGTTGTGCTGTGGTGTGGGTGTGGCTGTGCTGTGGTTGTGGTTGTGGTGTGGGTGTGGCTGTGTTGTGTTGTGGGTGTGGCTGTGCTGTGCTGTGGCTGTGCTGTGGGTGTGGCTGTGGGTGTGGCTGTGCTGTGGGTGTGGCTTTGCTGTGGGTGTGGCTGGGTTGTGTTGTGCTGTGGGTGTGCTGTACCTTGACAATGTGGCCGAAGTATTTCCCATGGATGTGGTTGTCAGTTTTGATGAAGATCTCTCTCAGGATGGATTCTCCGATGGGATTGTACTTGGAGTTGAATTTGTCGAAGCGATGGAACGTGTTCCTGTCCTGTGGAGGAAGAGTCACTGAATCATCAGAGTGAGTTTGTTTGTGTGTGTGTGTGTGTGTGTGTGTGTGTGTGTGAGTGTGACTGTGAGTGTGTTGTTACCGCGTGCATGTCGAGTGTGTCGACGCTGAGGTCGTAGGCCGTCAGGTTCATGTTCTCGAACACCTCCATCAGTGTCTGTCCACGGCCGCCCTCCACGTGCACGATCTCGTCCGGGCACTTCTTCATGGCGCGCTTGATGAACCGCAGCAGGTGCTTCTGATTCATGCAGGACGAGGCGTGGATGTGTGTGTCCACCTGGCAGACGCGAGAGGGGCGTCAACAACCGCTACTCTGACACACACCTTACACAGCAGCGTTTCCTAAAACTGCAGCAGATCTCGTTGATGCGTCTTAGATTCTGTGTTTCTCCTTCAAAATTCAGAATTTAAAGCTGCACTGTGTGATATTTTCCCCCATCTAGTGGTGAACTTGTATATGACCATCCAGTGAATATTAGTTTCTGTTCCTCTCAATTCCGATTTCGTTTTAACTCCTACGGTGGCTGATTTAGTCCAAGATTAACATGGCTTCCAGTTCGACCTCGTCCACATTGGACACGGTGCCATTGAGTGTTAAAACGCCAAAGGCGAAGCTTGAATTTACGGGTATGTCCCTCTTTGGCTAATGTACTTTCAAGATGGAGGATCAACATGGCGACCCGCATTCGAACCCTCACCCGTATGTGTTTACAATGGCATATTATAAACTTACGAGAATACTTTATTACTTGAAAGAAGTAAATATACATTAATGAGCACATATATTTTTGAAAGAACTAAGTGTTTTTAGCTAAGAATAAACAAAAAATGTTACACAGTGTAGCTTTAAGAAAAGTCTTTAAATCACGAGTCTCAGCATTTTGAATTGAAATGGCTTAAACAATAGAAAATAGTGAAAATGCGTTTATTTCAATATTTACTAATATTAACATAGTTTATTATTTATATATCTTATGAGGACAGCAGTTCTGTGCTGTGATTGGCTCAGTCAAGCGTGAGGTGTGTGTGACCTTGCGTATGTTGTAGAAGTCTCGGTGTGGCACTTGCTTCTGCGCGGCGAGCTCCTTCATCTCGTTCAGCAGAACGTGCATCTGAAACTTTGAGCTCAGATACTGCAGCCGCCGGTAACAGAACGACTTCCTGCGGAAACACACACGCATCAGACACGCCCTGTACGTACAGCCAGCCCAGGGCATGCTGGGTAATCCGTCACTCACACGGGGCCGTTAATGATGAGCGCCATCATGACGTTCATATCGGCGATGTATTCCTGCAGGTCTGGATAGGGCAGGTCCAGTTCTGTGCTCCTACACACACACACACACACACACGTTTGGAGATTATTTCTTCCAAAAAACACAGCATTATTGTGTGGACAGCATTATTTCTTTAGTCATTTCTAATATTAGCTAAATGTAATGTAGTATTTTCAGTTTTGTATATTATTTATTAATTTTATAGTAAAATCGCAGAATCTTCACATGTTGATAACTGCTTTGGCTTATTTATTTTTTCAGTTTATTTTCTAGATGAATTACTTGATTTGGTATTAAACTTTAGTTCATTTTAATTCTACGCAGTGTTATTTTAGTATAACTAATATGGTATTATAATATTTATTGATATTTTAAATTTGTTTAATTTACAGTTTTAGTAATTTTGTTGTCTGAGATTATTATTATTTATTTTTTTAAATATGCCTATTTAGATATTTTTTCCTTCAAGCTTTAGTTCTAGTAATTTTAGTTCTTTAACGTAAACTAAATTAAAATAATTAATGTTGCCTTGGCAACTCACTAAAATAAAATAAGTTTCATTAAAAACTATTTTTGTTTATTTCAAGTAACGAGAATGAACAGGATCTGGTTCTGACTGAAATAACTACGTTTTAATATATATATATATATATATATATTATATTTTTAATAAACAATGTGTTTTAAATAGTTTTAGTTAACGAATAACACGGATTCTACTTTGTTAAATTCTATATATTTTAATATTCTAATATTGCACATTAATATAATTACAATATTTCTTTATAATTATAACATTTTATTTTGATAATTACTATAATAAGTAATTTAATTTGTATTTTATTCATAATTTTAAATCTTGGCTTTTTACTTTGTTTAATTAAAATTGAAATTGAAATTCTGCATCCTGACTGGAAATCCCAGAAAGCACTGCACTGTGTGGCTCTTTTATTATTATTTCTTTCCTTATATATATATTATTTACTTTTAAAGTAATACTACAATATTTAATCACTAATAATTACACATAACATTCAAATACGTATTATATTTTTATAAAGCAATAAATAATTTTGACACTGAATCTCCAAATGAATTTAGAAACAACATTAAGATATAATATCTTTATTTCTCTAATGTAATCTTTTTACTAAGAATTGAACTACTAATGCTCTATTAAATGGATTTTTCTCAATTTCTAACCCAATATTGTTGTTGTTGTTTATTAGAATATGTTTCAGTCAGTGTGCTCATGATCCAGTTCTCCTTTCGAGGACGTTCTTCCTGAAGGAGGTCTAGCTAAACTTAGCTCACCCGAGGCCGTTGCCAGCCGGCTGGAACTCACTTGTCCATGGGGTTTTGTGCGGTGTAGACGTGAATGACTCCGTCCACCATGGCGCAGCTGAATCCGGCGTGGGCCGGCAGGTTCTTCACGTGTTGCCCGTCGTACGGGTGCGTTTCTGACACCGGCATGTGAACACGCATGTCTGAGAGACACACAGGCAGACATGTTGTGTACATGTGTGTGTAGGGCTGGGTATTGACACCAATTTCACAATTCGATTCGATTGCGATTCACAAGCTTTCGATTCGATTCTTTTCGATTCAATTCAATATCGATTTATTTTGGATATGTATCGGGTATAATGCATGGAAAATTTTCTCAAGGAAAACAAATTTCTGAACTAATGCTGTAAACTATGGGAGTCAGTTGATACTACATTAGCCGACTAATATTGAAGGTACAAATGAACAGATTTGTATACAAACACTTAAAGGGTTAGTTCAGCCAAAAATGAAAATTCTGTCATTAATTACTGACCCTCATGTCGTTCGACACCCGTCAGACCTCCGTTCATCTTCAGACACAAATGAAGATATTTTAGATGAAATCCGATGGGTCAGAAAGGCCTCCATTGGCTCAATGCACTTTACACTCTCAAGACCCTTAAAAGACACTAAAGACGTCGTTACAAAGTCCATCTCACTACAGTGGCTCTACAATAACTTTATAAAGTGACGAGAATAGTTTTTGTGCGCAAAAAAAACCTAAATAACGACTTATATAGAGATGACGATTTCAAAATAATGCATCATGAAGCTTCAAAGCGTTATGAATCAGTGAGTCGATTCATGATTCGGATCGCGTGTCAAACCGCCAAACTGCTGAAATCACGTCACTTTGGTGATTCAAACCGCTGAATCGACTCACTGATTCATAATGCTCTGAACCGCTGAATCGACTCACTGATTCATAACGCTTTGAAGCTTCATGAGGCCGTGTTTTGAAATCGTCATCACTATATAAGTCGTTATTTAGGGGTTTTTTTGCACACAAAAACTCCTCATCTTCATAAAGTTATTGTAGAGCCGCTGTAGTGAGATGGACTTTGTAACTTTAGTCTTTAGTGTCTTTTAAGGGTCTTGAGAGTGTAAAGTTGAGCCAATGGAGGCCTTTCAGAGCATCAGATTTACACTAAAATATCTTCATTTGTGTCTGAAGATGAACGGAGGTCTGACGGGTGTCCAACCACATGAGGGTCAATAATTAATGACAGAATTTACATTTTTGGGTGAACTAACCCTTTAAAATCGAGAAATCAATATTTTTTTCCCAGCCCTATGTGTGTGTGTGTGTGTGTGTGTGTGTGTGTGTGTGTGTGTGTGTGTGTGTGTGTGTGTGTGTGTGTGTGTGTGTGTGTGTGTGTGTGTGTGTGTGTGTGTGTGTGTGTGTGTGTGTGTGTGTGTGTGTGTGTGTGTGTGTGTGTGTGTGTGTGTGTGTGTGTGTGTGTGTGTGTGTGTGTGTGTGTGTGTGTGTGTGTGTGTGTGTGTGTGTGTGTGTGTGTATGTGTGTATGTGTGTGTGTGTGTGTGTGTGTATGTGTGTGTGTGTGTGTGTGTGTGTGTGTGTGTGTGTATGTGTGTGTGTGTGTGTGTGTGTGTGTGTGTGTGTGTGTGTGTGTGTGTGTGTGTGTGTGTGTGTGTGTGTGTGCGTCACACACCTGAGTCGACGGGGCTCCCGCGAAGGTCCTCGTAGACGCTGACGTCCAGCGGCCTCTGGTCCAGCTCCTGCAGGGATCGGGCTGTGGTCTTACAGAAGCTCTGCAGGGACAGAGCGATGTACTTCTCTCTGATGAACAGAGCCTTCACCACACACTTCGCTGCGTCCACCAGATCAGTGAAGGGCACCTGAGCACAGCAGCAAACCTCACACACATCAGACAATCATTACACATCGCTGCGTTTGTCCTGTTTTACCGTCAAAACATCCTTAAAACAACATTTGAGAACAAAACGAAGAGGAAACTTAGATAATTTAATATTTTGAGATAATACATTTCATATCTTGAGATAACAGAATTTATTATCTTTAGATAACAGAATTTAATATCTTTAGATAACAGAATTTAATATCTTTAGATAATAGAATTGAATAACTTGAGATAATACATTTAAGAACAAACCTTAGAAAAAACGTAGAGAAAACATAGATCCTTTAATATCTTGAGATAGAGTTTAAGAACAAACCCTAGAGAAAACTAATTTAATATCTTGAGATAATAGAGTTTAATATCCCGAGGTAATAAATGTAATATCTTTAGATAATAGAATTTAATATTTTGAGATAATAGAATTTAATATTTTGAGATAATAGAGTTTAAGAACAAAACTTAGGGAAAACTTGGATAATTAATATCTTTAGATAATAGAATTTAATATATTAAATATATTATATTATTTAAAGTAATCTGCAAAAACAAAATATATGTATAACATTAACAGAATACTTTTATACTCATTTTAATATTACATATATTATAACTTTGTTTTACATTGTAATATCTTAAGAAACTTAGACAAAAACTTAGAACATTTTATATTTTGAGATAATAGAATTTAATATTTTGAGATAATAGAGTTTAAGAACAAAACTTAGAGAAAACTAGAATTTAATATATTAAATATATCATATTATTTAAAGTAATCTGCAAAAACAAAATATATGTATAACATTAGCAGCATACTTTTATACTAATTTGAATATTACATATAGTATATCTTTGTTTTACTTTTTTTAGTAATATTCTACTAATTGATTGTTTTGATCAGGGCGTTAGTATTATTAATACACTATTATAGTATTTATTCATATTTTGAGTTAAAATAATAAAACAAGTTAACTGATAATATTATACTTTAAAATGCATTAATGCACGTTTGCATCATAAACCTCATTACGTTTAATATTAGAATATGTGCGTTTCATAACAAGTTTAAATATTACATGAAATACAAAGTAGTTTTGTGTGTTTCCAGAACAAAAATCCCAGCGATGGAGATGTTTCTGTTTAATTAGTGAATTAGTTCATTTTCAATGCTTTATTTCTACACTATTATAGTATTTTGACTCTTTTATATTATATTATAGTATTTTGACACAAGTTACACACACACACACACACACACACACACACGTTACACACACACACACACTACACACACATGCACGTTACACAAGTTACACACACGCGTTACACACACACACACACATTACACGCATGCTACACACACACACACACACGTTACACGCATGTTACACACACACACACTACACACACATGCACGTTACACAAGTTACACACACGCGTTACACACACACACATTACACGCATGCTACACACACACACACACACACACGTTACACGCATGTTACACACACACACACATGACACGAATGTTACACACGCGTTACACACATCCAAACGTGTTACACACACATTATACACACACATTACACACATTTACATTACAAAGACACACGTGTTATACACACTCATATAACACACACACGTTACACACACACACACTAACCACACATGCACGTTACACAAGTTACACACACGCGTTACACACACACACACACAACACGCACACAAACGTTACACGCATGTTACACACACACACATTACACAAATGTTACACACACATTACACACGCGTTACATACATACAAACGTGTTACACACACATTATACACACACACACACACACACATTACACACATTTACATTACAAAGACACACGTGTTATACACACTCATATAACACACACACGTTACACACTACACACACATACACGTTACACAAGTTACACACACGCGTTACACACACACACAACACGCATGCTACACACACACACGTTACACGCATGTTACAAAGTAGTGTTGTGAGTTTCCAGTACAAAAATCCCAGCGATGGAGATGTTTCTGTTTAATTAGTGAATTAGTTCATTCTGAATGCTTTATTTCTACACTATTCTAGTATTGCGAGTCTCAGGAACTGTTAGTAAAGTGTGTTTGTGTCGTCCTCACCCCACACTTCTCCTCTCCCGAGATGGACACGCGCTGGAACTCTCTCTCGACCTGCACCTCGCGCTCCATGTGATGCTGGTCCACCTCGTCCTCATGACTGTCCTTCAGGATCCTGCAGACGGACACACACCATCAGAGACAGACGGACACACACACACACACGGACAGACGGACGGGCGAGACTCACTCCAGGTCGGTCGCGCTGTCTATTTTCATGAAGTCTTGTTTGGCTCGCAGCAGAATCTCGGGCTCAAGCCTTGAAGGACGTGAGGCAAAGCAGCAGATTTGAGTGAGTAACACACACACACACACACACACACGCGAAGAGAGTATAAATCACTCCGACTGACGCTAATTGACTTTCATTTAAAATGCAGCCGAGGGAATCTGAAACTCTCCGTCGCAGCAGAAAGTGTGTGTGTGTGTGTTTAAGCATCTGTAAGCGACACACACACTGATGATCTGTGATTTGTCGAGTGTGTTTTGGGTCAGTGTGTCCGAAGCAAAGAGTTCACACAGATCACAAACAAACGGCTGAGCAGGTGCAGCGCGATTAGAAGCGCTTCTGTGAGCGGCACTCAGGAAAACAACTGTGTGTGTGTGTGTGTGTGTGTGTGTGTGTGTGTGTGTGTGTGTGTGTGTGTGTGTGTGTGTGTGTGTGTGTGTGTGTGTGTGTGTGTGTGTGTGTGTGTGTGTGTGTGTGTGTGTGTGTGTGTGTGTGTGAGAGAGTGGGAAACACTTCCCACGACCCGCCGTCGACTTGTTCACACGGACAAGAGAAAGTTCTGCATACTTTTACTTTTATTATGTGAACACACACTTTTATTTCAGGATGCAATGAATCGATTGCCCAGCTCTAATAAAAACTAAATATGATGAATATACAGTTGCAGTAGTTGAGCACTTCTGCTCGTGATGGAGTGATGAGTGTTAGTGGAGCCTCACAGGGCCAGAATCACACATGTTCATCACACACTCACTTTCAGAGCGCATGGACACAGAGGTTAGTTGCGTTAAACCAGGTTAGGACGCAGTGTGTGTGTGTGTGTGTGTGTGTGTGTGTGTGTGTGTGTGTTTTACTTGATGTCCTGGCTGATCTGTCGCTCCAGGCGGTGGCGTTTCTCCTCCAGTTGTTCTATGGGACTCTCTTCAGGAAACTCATACGGAGCACAACGCATGTCACTGTCCGTCATACTCCTCGCCAGCAGCTCCTGCAACACACACACACACAATACACACGTTACACACAGACACGTTACACACACACACACAATACACACGTTACACACACGTTACACACACACACAATACACACGTTACACACACACACACACAATACACACGTTACACACAGACACGTTACACACACAATACACACGTTACACACACACATGTTACACACAGACACGTTACACACACACACACACACAATACAGACATTACACACACACACACACACACACGATACACACGTTACACACGTTACACACACGTTACACACACGTTACACACACACACACACACACAATACACATGTTACACACACGTTACAGACACGTTACACACACACACGTTACACACACATGTTACACTCACGTTACACACATTACACACACACACGTTACACACACACAATACACACGTTACACACACGTCACACACACACACACACACACACACACACACACGTTACACACACACAATACGCACGTTACACACACACACACACACACACACACACACACACACATTACACACACACATACCCACACGTTACACACACACACACATGCATGTTACACAAGTTACACACACACACACACACACACACACGTTACACACACAACACACATGCACGTTACACAAGTTACACACATGTGTTACACACACACACATTACACGCATGCTACACACACGTTACACGCATGTTATACACACACACACACACACACGTTACACGCATGTTACACACACATTACACACGCGTTACACACATACAAACGTGTTACACACACATTATACACACACACATTACACACACAAATGTTACACACATTTACATTACAAAGACACACGTGTTATACACACTCATATAACACACATGCATTACACACACGTTTTACACACACACACACACACACACACACACACACATACATTACACACGCGTTACACACAAACACGTTACACACACATTATACACACACACACACACACGTTACACACACACACACACACACACACACACAAATGTTACACACACATTCACATTACAGACATACGTGTTATACACACTCATATTATACACATGCATTACATGCATTACACACGTTACACACACACACACACACACACACACACACATTACACACGTGTTACACACACATTACACACACACACACACACACACACACACGTTACACACTCACACACAAATGTTACACACACATTCACATTACAAAGACACGTGTTATACACACTCATATTACACACATGCATTACACATACACACACACACACACACACATTACACACACATTGCATGCATGTTACACACGTTACACCCACACATACATACGCGTTACACCCACGTTACACATAAACACGCGTTACACACACGTTACACACGCACATTATAAAGACACGCATATTATACACACTCATATTACACAGGTTACACACACACACGTTACACACGCACATTATAAAGACACGCAATATACACACTCATATTACACAGGTTACACACACACACGATACACACGCGATATACACACACACACATACGCGTTACACACATGCACACGCCTTCCACACACATTACACAAACAATTTACACATACACACGCATTACACACACATTACACACACACACGTTACACACTTCCACACACGTTACACATACACATTATAAAGACACGCGTTATACACACACGTGTTCCACACACTCATATTAGACACGACACACACGTTCCACGCACGTTACACACATTCATATTACACACGTTACACACACTCATATTACATACACGTTACACACACACAGACGTTACACACACACACACACACAGACACGTTACACACACACACACACACACACACACACACACACACACACACAGACGTTACACACACGTTACACACACACAGACGTTACAAACACACACAGACGTTACACACACATACACACACAAACAGACATTACACACACACACACAAACAAACAGACGTTACACACCTCTGCAATCTCCTTGTATTTTCCGTCCATGGATGTGCGCAGGTCGATGGGCAGGTGTTTGTGTGTGACCGGAGTGCCGGGCAGAGAGCGCTGGGACATCAGAGGCCTCTGCTCAGCAGAACCACACAGATCTACACACAGAACACACTGATCATAATCTAATAATAATCATAAATCACCAGTTCTGCTGCTCATAGTCATGTGTTCACTCACGACTTTCACTGAACGACACAAACACTCCAGAGACGCACAACGGAGGAGGAACCGAAGGTCACAGAGACTTTTCATGCCAGACAAGAAGAAAGCACATAGCAACCAGCCACAGCAGCCTAGCAACCATATAGCAACAAAGCACAACACACTAGCAATGCCCTAGTAACCACTTAGCAACATCCAAGCAATCACTTAGAACACCCTAGCAACCAGCCACAACACCCTAGCAACTGCATAGAAACCAGCCACAACACTAGGGCTGTAACGATTTGACCGAAAATAAAAACCTCGATTAATTGAACATTTGACCTCGATTACGATTAATGAACGATTACTTTGCTTTTTTTTTTTTTTTTGCCCTCAAGTTCCTGATAAGGTTTGTACTGTAAATATTTTCTACTATTAAAGGTGGCTTTTTTTTTCTAATGAAAAAGTGCATTTCTTTGTGATTTTAAAACACTTGAAGGAAACGGTTGACTTCCAGCAGTTATTGTCTATGGGGCAGATTTCTGCTTATTGTACATCAGATACAGATAAATTAACACAGTAGGCCTACATTACATTTATCTGAATGCATTAATGAGAGAGTGATTGTGTGTGTGAATTACTCTTACTGTCTCTATTCATTATGAAGCTGTGGTTTATACTTACTTCAAAGGTATTAAAATAACGTTTGAGTTTCTGAGCTACTTTAGTGACTTTACTTTAGTCACAGGACAGCGTTGATCCTGCGTTTCTGCGCTCCTCTGCGCGCGATCTTCACGTGATGTGCGAGCTTCTGTCTGAGTGTTCGTTTGTCACAATAAATCAGGCATTAGCTCAACATAATACACATCTGATGGTCGAAACTCGCTTTAATGTTCAAACTGACAGGGCTTAAACCACATACAAATGACAAAGCTTTGCGAGAACGCAGGTGAAAGAGGTCTGCCTTCAGGGCGCGCGCATTGTCGCGTTTAAACGCATTTACTTGACAAACTTTACGAGCACGAAAGTGAAAGCGGCTTCGGGGCTTGCGCGCGCCATCTCTCTGTGTGTGTGTGTGTGTGTGTGTGTGTGTGTGTGTGTGTGTGTGTGTGTGTGTGTGTGTGTGTGTGTGTCAGCGCGTAGGCTATAAGAACAGCAATTAACTGACCTGTATAAACTGTGTAAAACATGCAGTTACTATAGTGATTCTGGGCATCTATATACACAGATAACTGCTCCTGCATCTCTCTGTGCCTGCAAACTGCACTTGATGTGACTGACGGGCGGAGTCACGTGAAAACCCAAATAACCCACATGGGAAAAATACGTTGGTTAGAGGTTCTGGATGTCGATTTCGGTTATTTTTCGATTAATCATACAGCCCTACACAACACTATAGCAATTGCCCTAGTTACCACTTAGCAACATCCAATTAATCACTTAGCAACCACGTAGCCACCAGCTACAACACCCCAGCAACTGCATAGCAACCAGCCACAAAATACTAGCAACTGCATGCATAGCAACCAGCCACAATACCATAGCAATGCCCTAGTTATCACTTAGCAACATCCAAGCAATCACTAAGAACACCCTAGCAACCACATAGCAAACAGCCACAACACCCTGACAACTGCATAGCAACCACCCACGACACCCTAGCAACTGCATAGCAACCAGCCACAACCCCATAGAGATTGCCCTAGTAAACACTTAGTGACATCCAAGCAATCACTTAGAACACACTAGCAACCACATTGCAACCAGCCACAACAACCTAGCAACTGCATGTCAACCACCCACGACACCCTAGCAACTGCATAGCAACCACCCACAACACCCTAGCAACTGCATAGCAACCAGCCACAACACCATAGCAATTGCCCTATTTACCACATTGCAAGTTGCAACATCCAATTAATCATTTAGAACACCCTAGAAACCATGTAGCAACCAGCCACAAAGCCCTAGCAACTGCATAGCAACCAGCTACAAAGCCCTAGCAACTGCATAGCAACCAGCCACAACACCATAGCAATTGCCCTAGTTACCACACAGCAACATCCAATTAATAATTTAGAACACCCTAGAAACCACATAGCAACCAGCCACAACACCCTAGCAACTGCATAGCAACCAGCCACAACACCATAGCAATTATCCTAGTAACCACTTAGTGACATCCAAGCAATCACTTAGAACACACTAGCAACCACATAGCAACCAGCCACAACACCCTAGCAACTGCATATCAACCACCCACGACACCCTAGCAACTGCATAGCAACGACCCATGACACCATAGCAACTGCATAGCAACCAGCCACAACACCATAGCAATTGCCCAAGTAAGCACTTAGTGACACCCAAGCAATCACTTAGAACACACTAGCAACCGCATAGCAACCAATCGCTACAGTTCATCAAAACACTCTGAAGTTTGATGGGCGGAGCAGAAATATCCCACCTCACTCTGTTTCTGTCAGTTAGGTCAGTCTAAACCTCACGCCTGGAGCTTGTTAAAGGACACGGCTGTGGAGCATCTGCAGACGACACATCAGTGTCACACACACACACTCACACACACACACACACACTCATCCAGCACAGGTGACACACACACTCTCAGATTCCCTCACGTGTCCAGCAGGAGCACAGAGATCCCCATGGAAACAGACAAAATGTACAAGAACTTTCCTGTCGGAACAATGAAGAGTTTGACCCTCGTCATGTGACTTTACCTTGATCATGTGACACACGTTCCACGACATTCAGTCCAGTGAAAATAAGCGCGCCTCACACACACACACACACACACACACACACTGTGAGAATGTCCCATAAACACACGCAGAGGTCCCTGGACGCAGTACCTGATCTCCGCTGGGATGCTCAGGATAAAGCACTTCCTGTCTGTCAGTGTGTGTGTGTCTCTGCAGCGGATTCTCTCTCAGTGTGTGTGTGTGTGTGTGTGTCGGGCGATTGGCTCGTACCACGCAGCAGATGGAGGCGGGGGGGCACCACTGTGTGTTTAAACACAACCCACCCCTGCGTTTACAGAGGAATCCTGGGATACCAGCAGGAACAGACCTCTCTGTGTGTGTGTGTGTGTGTGTGTGTGTGTGTGTGTGTGTGTGTGTGTGTGTGTGTGTGTGTGTGTGTGTGTGTGTGTGTGTGTGTGTGTGTGTGTGTGTGTGTGTGTGTGTGTGTGTGGCTGCGACTGCAACACTAGCGTACTGTGCTGTATGACATACTAAATCATAATTATGAGATAAAAAAGGCAAAATTATTACATTAAATCATAATTATGAGATAAAAAGGCAAACTTATTACATTAAATCATAATTATGAGATAAAAGGTCAAAATTATGACATATTAAATCATAATTATGAGATAAAAGGTCAAAATAATGACATTAAATCATAATTATGAGATAAAAAAGGCAAACTTATGACATTAAATCATTATTATGAGATTAAAAGTCAAAATGATGACATATTAAATCATAATTATGAGATAAAAGGTCAAAATCATGACATATTAAATCATAAATATGGTGATAAAAGGCAAAATTATGACATTTTAAATCATAATTATGAGATAAAAGGTCAAAATTATGACATATTAAATCAATTGTGAGATAAAAAGTCAAAATTATGATACTAAATCATAATTATGAGATAAAAAGGCAAAATTATGACATATTAAATCATAATTATGAGATAAAAGGTCAAAATTATGACATATTAAATCATAATTATGAGATAAAAGGTCAAAATAATGACATTAAATCATAATTATGAGATAAAAAAGGCAAACTTATGACATGAAATCATTATTATGAGATTAAAAGTCAAAATGATGACATATTAAATCATAATTATGAGATAAAAGGTCAAAATCATGACATATTAAATCATAATTATGAGATAAAAGGTCAAAATAATGACATTAAATCATAATTTTGAGATAAAAAAGGCAAACTTATGACATTAAATCATTATTATGAGATAAAAGGTCAAAATTATGACATATTAAATCAATTGTGAGATAAAAGGTCAAAATTATGATAATAAATCATAATTATGAGATTAAAGGTCAAAATGATGACATATAAATCATTATTATGAGATTAAAAGTCAAAATGATGACATATTAAATCCTAATTATGAGATAAAAGGTCAAAATGATGACATATTAAATCAATTATGAGATAAAAGGTCAAAATTATGATACTAAATCATAATTATGAGATTAAATGTCAAAATGATGACATATTAAATCATAATTATGAGATAAAAAGGCAAAATTATGACATTAAATCATAATTATGAGATAAAAAGGCAAAATTATGACATATTAAATCGATTATGAGATAAAAGGTCAAAATTATGATACTAAATCATAATTATGAGATTAAAGGTCAAAATGATGACATTAAATCATTATTATGAGATTAAAAGTCAAAATGATGACATTAAATCATAATTATGAGATTAAATGTCAAAATGATGACATATTAAATCATAATTATGAGATAAAAGGCAAAACGATGACATTAAATCATAATTATGAGATTAAAGGTCAAAATTATGACATATTAAATCATAATTATGAGATAAAAGGTCAAAATGATGACATTAAATCATAATTATGAGATAAAAAGTCAAAATGATGACATTAAATCATAATTATGAGACAAAAAGGCATAATGATGACATTAGATCATAATTATGAGATAAAAAGTCAAAATGATGACATTAAATCATAATTATGAGACAAAAAGGCAAAATTATGACATTAAATCATAATTATGAGATTAAATGTCAAAATGATGACATATTAAATCATAATTATGAGATAAAAGGCAAAACGATGACATTAAATCATAATTATGAGATTAAAGGTCAAAATTATGACATATTAAATCATAATTATGAGATAAAAGGTCAAAATGATGACATTAAATCATAATTATGAGATAAAAAGTCAAAATGATGACATTAAATCATAATTATGAGACAAAAAGGCAAAATGATGACATTAAATCATAATTATGAGATTAAAAGTCAAAATGATGACATTAAATCATAATTATGAGACAAAAAGTCAAAATGATGACATTAAATCATAATTATGAGATTAAATGTCAAAATGATGACATATTAAATCATAATTATGAGATAAAAGGCAAAACGATGACATTAAATCATAATTATGAGATTAAAGGTCAAAATTATGACATATTAAATCATAATTATGAGATAAAAGGTCAAAATGATGACATTAAATCATAATTATGAGATAAAAAGTCAAAATGATGACATTAAATCATAATTATGAGACAAAAAGGCAAAATGATGACATTAGATCATAATTATGAGATAAAAAGTCAAAATGATGACATTAGATCATAATTATGAGATAAAAAGGCAAAATTATGACATTAAATCATAATTATGAGACAAAAAGGCAAAATTATGACATTAGATCATAATTATGAGATAAAAAGGCAAAATTATGATACTAAATCATAATTATGAGATAAAGGCAAAATTATTACATTAAATCATAATTATGAGATAAAAGGTCAAAGTTATGATACTAAATCATAAATATAAAATTCAAAAATCTAAATCATGACATACTAAATGACATGAGAGTCAAAATGATGACATTAAATCATAATTATGAGACAAAAAGTCAAAATGATGACATTAAATCATAATTATGAGATTAAATGTCAAAATGATGACATATTAAATCATAATTATGAGATAAAAGGCAAAACGATGACATTAAATCATAATTATGAGATTAAAGGTCAAAATTATGACATATTAAATCATAATTATGAGATAAAAGGTCAAAATGATGACATTAAATCATAATTATGAGATAAAAAGTCAAAATGATGACATTAAATCATAATTATGAGACAAAAAGGCAAAATTATGACATTAGATCATAATTATGAGATAAAAAGGCAAAATTATGATACTAAATCATAATTATGAGATAAAGGCAAAATTATTACATTAAATCATAATTATGAGATAAAAGGTCAAAGTTATGATACTAAATCATAAATATAAAATTCAAAAATCTAAATCATGACATACTAAATGACATGAGAGTCAAAATGATGACATTAAATCATAATTATGAGATAAAAAGTAGAACATTTTTAATTTACATGAATTGAAATTGACTAAAAGTTGAAATTATGATGTACTTAATCATAATTATGAGATGAAAAGTTTGACATTGACTTAAAAGTTATAACTGAGAAAATTGAAATTATGACAAAAAAATGAAATTATGGCATAAATCATAATTATAAGAGAAAAAATAGACATTTAAATTGGAAATTAAGCTTTTCTACCCCATAATTATTACTTATCTCATAATTGAAAAAATAATAATGGCATTTTGTCATAATTATGATAAAGTCAAAATCGACTAATTTAAATGGACTTTTTATGCCATGATGACTTTTTACAACTATTTCAAAAATGTTAAATTATGATATTCTAAGTTTGACTTAAACCGTCGAAATTGTCAGTTGAAATTGACTTTCTATGACCTTATTTTGGCTTTTTATGTCATAAATTATGATTAACAAAAGCATTTTTTGTGCTTCCGTACACATGACCTCATTATGTTGAATATTATAAGTTATTATAAGAGGATGAGAGAAATCATAGCGATCAACATGGCAGCTGTAGCCCCGCCTCTCAATCCAACGAGCCAATCGCGAGCCAGAACACATTTCGCTGAACCAGCCTGAGAAATATTGTTTCATTTGTGATTTGATAAATGTATTCGCTAAAGTAACAATTGAATACGATTTTAGATTTCTAGAAATAAACGTTGTCTTAACGCATGTATCACTTTCTTAAAACCGTGTTCATATCTTGGTTTTTAACCAAATGTTTTTGTCTGCGTTCAAACAGACGGAGTTGCACTTGATGACCAATAGCAGCTCGCGGGCGTTTCCAAGATGGCCGCCGAGCGAACGGATTTCATTCGGCAGGTGTCATCTGCAAACTCAAATATATGGTCCTTTTGCATCTCCAAGCACTTGTTTATCAAACTTGTTACTTTTAATTTCTGTACAACCAATCAGAAACGGTTTCAGATAAGCCCCGCCCCCTAATGACACTTAAAAACAAAAGAAATGGTCATATTTCAGTCTTTTACTGTGTAACTGTGTGAACTTAAACACACACACACACACACACAGAGACTGAACTTGTGTTATTTTCTATAACGGAGTGTCTAGACTGAGGTTTATAGACTCACACACACACAGGTTCATATTTAGAAGCTGTGACTGGATTGGCTGAACACACACATTGTGCCACTAATGAGAGATTTGTGTTTGTTCGGTGTGTGTGTGTGTGTGTGTTTGAGAGTCTTAAAGGCATGAGAACTGCAGGAGACACAGTTGCGGGGTGTCACGAGTGTGTGTGTGTGTGTGTGTGTGTGTGTGTGAGTGATACGGGTTGATCTCTGTGATTAACTGTCTTGTAAACTCTATAACCCTACAGCCCAAAATCACTGCAACACACACACACACACACACACACTCTCTCTCTCTCTCTCTCTCTCTCTCTCTCTCTCTCTCTCTCCAGCCAGCAGATGGTGCTCTAAAACACACAATATATAGTTTCCTCACTGTTCACTGAGTATCACACACACACACACACACACACAAAATACATATTTAACTATATAACTTGTATTATTGTTTTATAGTATTTAACCATATTTTGACGACTTGATTTTTTTTACTTCACTTGAATTGAAAGTTTTAATCGAAATTTTAACATTAAAAAGTTGAAATTGCCATAACTCAAAATTTTGACATACTAAATCCCAATTATTGTATAAAAAGTTGAAATTATGACAACTCTAATTCTTATCGACTTACTAAATCGTAATTGAGATTAAAAAGAAGCTATGAAATTATGACATAAGTCTAAATTGACACTAAATCATAATTATGTGGATAAAAGATATTATCACTAGTTGAAATTAACATTTAAAAAAAATTAATAACATACTAAATCATATTTATTAGATGAAAAGTTGAAAATATGACTTAAAATGTTATAATTATGAGATAAAAAAATCTAAATTATGAAATACTAAAATTGACATGCTATGTCACAATTTTGACTTTTTAATGTCAATTTATGACAAAACATTGAAATTATGACAAAAGTCAAAATGAACGTACTAAATCATAATTATGCGATTCAAAAGTTATGATAAATAGAAATGATAACATATTAAGTCATTTGAAATTATGACTTAAAAGTTATGATGAGGAATTATGATGAGGAATAAAAAGTCAAGATTCTGAGTTATAACATTGAAATTATGAAAACTAAAATTGATATTCTAAGTCACAATTTTGGCTTTTTAATGTGAGAATTATGACAAAATGTTAAAATGATGACATAAAAGGTGTAAATTGACATACTAAATCAAAATTATGAGATTAAAAAGTTATGACAAATTGAAATAACTAGGTCTGTCAAAAGATTAATCGCGATTAATCGCATCCAAAATAAAAGTTTGTGTTTACATAATATATGTGTGTGTACTCTGTTAATTATTATTTATATATAAAAACACACACATTCATGTATATATTTAAGAAATATTTGCATGTATATACTGTATATACATTTATATAATCTATAATATATATAAATATAAATGTTTTATATATAAAATAATATTTTTTTCTTAAATATATACATGCTTGTGTGTGTTTTTATATATAAATAATAATTAACAGAGTACACACATATATTATGTAAACACAAACTTTTATTTTGGATGCGATTAATCGCGATTAATCTTTTGACAGCCCTAGAAATAACATATTAAGTCATATTTATGAGATAAATTGAAATTATGACTTCAAAAGTTATAATTATGAGAATTCCAACATTAAAACATTGAAATTATGAAATACTAAAACTGATATTCTAAGTCACAATTTTTACTTTTATGTAAAGTAAATATACATAATGTTGAAAACATGCTAACTCATAATTATGGGATAAAAAGTCAGAATAGTTTGTAATTATCAGATAATAAATCAGATTTTGACTTTAAATTTATTCCTATTTTTTTACACAAGAATAAGTAAATAATAACATTAAAAATATAATATGCATTATAAATATCTTATCATTATATTGTTGTTTTATTGTTATATTATTCATACTGTTATCATCTTTCATATTTTTATTATAATTATATTTATTTGATTACTTTCTGTAGTCACAGTATTAGTAGTATTTATGCTGTTATATTTATATGGCTTAAATGATTGCGTGTTTGTCCCTTATGTTTATTGATGAGTTTGTGTTTGCATCCGCTGAGACTCAGATATTGTTCATATTCGTGGTATATTTCAGATGAAGCGTCACGGACCGCCCGTGTCACACGCGTGTGTGTGTGTGTGTGTGTGTGTGTGTTCCGAGGCAGGACGCACACGCTCTTGTGTAATTCATGAGCTCTCGCATCACACGCCTGGACGAACACTTTCCCAGAATGCCACGTTCTCGCACTCCGCATTTATCATTAAAATATTGATGCGCTCGGGACGAAAATATCAAAAGTTTCTGCTCACTAATTCATGACTAGAAACCACGGCATGAAATGATGAGGAGAAAAGATTAGTATAAAAGATCAGATTTCTTGTCATATGAATATGAAACTCTGAAAGCGGCCTGAACTGCTCTGGAGACAGTGTCCCGTCTCACACCCCACCCGTCTGTCTGTCTCTCTGCTGCAGTGAGACTCACCCGGGCTGGTCCTGCTGTGGAAACTCTTGGCCGCTTTGCCTTTGCTCTTGCTCTGCGCTGGAGCTGCGCTGGGGTCGGACATGCTGCCGCCTGTCTGTCTGCGCACCGGACGGATGGAGAGAGAGAGACAGAGAGAGACTCTCTTATCAGAGCAGGAAGACACGGGCAGGGGGCGGGGCTTGGGGATCTCTTAGCGCAGTAGTGGAGGCGGGGCCACTCCCTTCCTACATCAGCAGAGGGGAGGGGCTTAGGATTCCCCTAAAACACTCTGATCTGTTGCTGCGGCAACCATGCAGCAAGACTTGCATCACGGAGAGCGTGAGCAAACCGTGTGGGATAATGCTTCCCACAATGCAATGCACTTGGCAAATTAACAGGTTTTTACCTGATCTTGTCTCATTCGATCAAATTTTATCATAGCATACTACTTCATACTGTCTTATACTATTGTTTTAAATATTATTATGTAGTATGCATTGTTTAGCACGTTTACTCATTATTTGAATAAAATGACAGATTTTTACCGTAGAATATTATTTCATACTATACTATTTTTAAATATTAGTATCTACTATGCAACATGTTTAGCACATTTATTCATTATTCAACAGAATATTTTATCATAGCATACTACCGTTTGTTATACTATTTTTTCAATATTAGTATGTAGTATCCATTGTTTAGCACGTTTACTCATTCTGACAAAAGATATAATCATAGCATATTATTTCAAACTGTTTCACATACTATTTTTTTAATTAATAGTATGTAGTATGCATCGTTCAACACATTTATTCACTATTCAATCAAATGGACAAAAGACTTTATCATAGCATACTTCATACTGTCTTATACTATATTTTGAATAATAGTATGTAGTATGCATTGTTTAGCACGTTTACTCATAATTCAATGAAAGTGGCAAATATTTTATCATAGCATACTTCATGTTTCATATACTATTTTCTTTTAAATATTAGTATGTAGTATGCATTATGTTTAGCAAATTTACTCATTATTTGAATAAAATGACAGATTTAACCGTAGAATATTATTTCATACTATACTATTTTTAAATATTAGTATCTAGTATGCAAAATGTTTAGCACATTTATTCATTATTCAACAGAATATTTTATCATAGCATACTACCGTTTGTTATAGTATTTTTTAAATATTAGTATGTAGTATCCATTGTTTAGCACGTTTACTCATTCTGACAAAAGATATGATCATAGCATATTATTTCATACTGTTTCACATACTATTTTTTAATTAATAGTATGTAGTATGCAGTGTTTAGCACGATAGCTCATAATTTAAGGAACGTGACAATTTTTATCATAGCATACTGTCATACTGTCTTATACTATTTTTTTAAATATTAGTATGTAGTATGCATCGTTTAGCACGTTTATTCATAATTCAATGATAGTGGCAAAGATTTTATCATAGTATACTTCATAATGTTTCATATACTATTTTCTTTTAAATATTAGTAAGTAGTATGCATTATGTATAGCACATTTACTCATTATTTGAATAAAATTACAAGATTTTTCCGTAGAATATTATATCATACTATACTATTTTTAATTAATAGTATGTAGTATGCATTATCTTTAGCACATTTACTCATTATTCGATCAAACTTGACAAACTATTTGATCATAGCTTGCTACTTCATACCGTTTGTTATACTATTTTTCAATATTAGTATGTAGTATCCATTGTTTAGCACGTTTACTCATTCTGACAAAAGATATGATCATAGCATATTATTTCAAACTGTTTCACATACTATTTTTTAAATTAATAGTATGTAGTATGCAGTGTTTAGCAAGATAGCTCATAATTTAAGGAACGAGACAATTTTTATCATAACATACTGTCATACTGTCTTATAAAAAAAATTCTATTAGTATGTAGTATGCATCGTTCAACACGTTTATTCACTATTCAATCAAACGGACAAAAGACTTTATCATAGCATACTTCATACTGTTATACTATTTTTTTTAAATAATAGTATGTAGTATGCATTATGTTCAGCACATTTACTCATTATTTGAATAAAATTACAGATTTTACCATAGAATATTATTTCATACTGTTTCACATACTATTTTTTAAATAATAGTATGTAGTGTGCAGTGTTTAGCATGATTATTTAAGGAACGTGACAACATTTTTTATCATAGCATACTGTCATACACTATTTTTTTTATATTAGTATGTAGCATCCATTGTTTAGCACACTTACTCATTCGATAAAACTGAGAAAAGATTTTATCATAGCCTATTTCATCTATTATTTTTAAGTAATAGTATGTCGTATTTGTGCTCAACACATTTTTACAGACACTCACTTCCCTCAGAATATGCAAAACACAGTTCCGTTAAAGATGAAGCTGATAATCAGATGTAATGTTCATGAGGACTTTAAACTCTTTTACACTGAGAACTTTGACCTGGTTAAACATTCACCTAATCTGAAGAATTACAGAATTTAGTTTTTTAAAAAATTGATATTGATTAAATTAACGCGACGTCAATCCTACAATAGTGCCAAATAATAAAAACATCGAATTTCAGGTTCAGACCAGAAGATTCGTATTAATGTTGTGTGAATTATAGTTTTTGTAATATTGTATGAATTGTGTGCTTGTACACGGAGTTATCTGTTATACAGTGCTAAGAATATTGTATAAAGTTTGATGTTGACAGATGTGTAGTTGTTATTTGGACTCACTCGTCATGTCTGTAGATTCTGGTCCGGTTCGATCCCAACTGATGAAAATATGAAAATAATAATGATGGCAGATTCTCTCGATGTTAAATTAATATAAGATGAACTGCTTAAGTTCTTCGGTTCATCCAGCTGTCAGAGTCTTCCCCTCATTAAAAAAAAAACTCGGAGCGGACTCGGACCGTTTGACTTTTTCAGGAACTTTGATAAAATTTCGCTGAGAAATGGAGTCGCACTTAAAGGGACCGCTGCACATTTACAGGAAGGACCCGATCAAAACACGAGTTTTATTGAACGTCATTAGAATACAACCTGATGTACGGGTTCATCAGAGTTATGCTAAATCTATGAATCGATAAAAAAACGTGTAAAAGTTGAATTAGACTTTAGGATGTGTTTTATAAGTGATGTCCGGGCTCATTCAGCACCAGCAGGAGACGCTGTTCAGTTCAAAGTACTCTATTGCTCAGAATTTCCAAATCAATCAATAGTAGAATAAATAAAGAATAAAAACGGCATATTTATTTTATATTTTGTGTTGTATGTTTCCCCAGCGTACCCAGTCCAGGTCATGTTAAATCAAGATTTGTACGATTGTTTTTTTTTATTTTATTTTATTATTATTCAGGCCAACTTTTAAAAAAAGTAATGTTTATTAGTTTCTTAGAACTTTTGGAAAGCTTTTGCTATTGAGAATGAGGAGATACGTCATGAATTAGGCGGAGTTTGAGCCCGTCGCCATTTTGGGATCAGACGCTATCGGTTGCCAGGAGCAACATTGTAAGAGTGACGAGTCTCCAGAGACAGAGGAGGAAAGACGCGGAATTACGAGACAAGTAAAAATAAGAAATGGAGAAGAATGCAGCAAAAGAAAAGGGACCTTACAGGGATAAACTTATTACCAGTGCCAAGAAGAGGTATTTAGAGAAACTGGCTGATATAAAAAACGTCGACCCTTACGAGCTGCCTGCAGCACAATGGAATAGCGATCTAGACTCTTTACCACCGTGCACCTATATAGACATTGTTAATTACTTGGTTTTTGGCATCAGTTACTACACTATGCAAGAATTCAAAAGCCTGAAATCACTGGAAAGCTACGAGACATTCTGCTGCGGCTGGGTGCACGACTTGGTCATCTACAAGCCCCCAAACTGTGAAAACACCGTTGTACTGGCAAAGGTAAGTTGCGTTGCTTCACGTTTTGTCAAGTAAAAACACCTTTATTTATATAGCGCTTTTAACAATCCAGATTGTTTCAAAGCAGCTTAAGGCAGATCAAAAATTATTATTGAAAATTAGGTGAATATTATTTTGTATGTTAATGGGTTTTAATGTGGGGGCACACACACACACACACACACACACACACACACACACACACACACACACACACACACACACACACTATATTATATATATATATATATATATATATATATATATATATATATATATATATATATATATATATATATATATACACACACACACAAACCCATGAATATTATCATTAATTAATAGTAATACATACTGTATAGTAATTAATATATAATAAAAACATTAAAGTCAAGATGTAATACAAATAACATAAATAAATGATGTATAATCAAAAATAAAAGTCATGTTTATTTAATTTTTTTTAAACTTAAATTGTATTTTTTGTGTCCTAATAAGATGTAGAATAGCAATATATAAATTTTGTAATGTCTCTTTATAGTCTTGCCCTTTTTAGTGTTAAATGCAAAACTATAGATGAAACACCTTTATTACAGAGGCTTTAAATCAATTTTGAACGCTTCCAGCACCAATACTGTAAGAGCACGACGTGCATACAAAAAAAAAGTTAATGTGATCAGGCAAGGATGCAGACAAATGGAAATTTGAAGTGTATAACTTGAAAAAAGTGACCGTTGTCTTAAATACATATTAATGCTACCTTTCATTTAACAGGTTAAGCATTCACAGCGGCTCAGCGAGCCTCCTCTCATACCATGGGTCATCCTTACACCATCGGGACAAGTATGTTCAGCCCACTGCACATGCATGGCTGGTGTAGCTGAGTCATGCACCCATGTTGGAGCCTTGCTCTTTATGGTTGATGCCTGTGTCCGGTTGAAGGCAAAGGCCACAGTCACTGATGAACCGGCCTACTGGATGCTGCCAAGCAGCATCGACAAAGTCCATCCAGAGGTTGGCCACAGCATCAACTTTACATCTGCTGCTGCCACACGCAGGTCTCTAAACAGACGCATTGATGGCGAGACCCACACCAGTCCTGCGTTGAGAACACGTGCGGCCAAAACAACAAAAAAAACACCCACACCAACACCGGAGGAGCTGGCAACATTTTACAGGACTCTCCATAACACAGGCACAAGATCAGCCATTTTGAGTGTGCTACCCGAATACTGTGAGGAATTTCGAGACCCTGTTCTGCCCATCAGAAGCTTGCAGTCTCTGGCAAATGTTCGTGGCACTAGCCTTGATAGGAGTAACCTGTCAGCACTGCAGAAGCACTGCCAGGCCATAAGAATCATCGCTGATGTGTCAGAGGAACAGGCAGTGCAGATTGAGAGAAGGACGAGGGGACAGCACACCTCGTCACTTTGGTTTGCAGCACGGGCAGGCAGAATCACGGCCTCCTCAATGCATAGTGTCTATGCAACAGACATCAGCTCACCAGCTCTCTCCACCATAAAGAGGGTTTGTTACCCTACACGCGGGCCAGGAACAGCAACCACCAGTTGGGGTATCAAACAAGAGGAGACAGCGAGGCAGACATACATCACCCAAACCAAAGCACAGCACAGAAATCAACAAGTGCAAACTTGTGGGTTTTTTGTCAACCCGGCCTTCCCACAAGTAGGAGCATCACCAGATGCCATTGTGAGTTGCACCTGTTGTGGGAAAGGCTGCATTGAGGTTAAATGCCCTGCAAAGTACAAGGACTGCACAGTCCTTGAGGCATGTTCATCGGATGACCGCAACTTCTGCCTGCATGTGGTTGATGGTCAGGTGCACCTCAAGAAAAACCACCAGTACTACAGCCAGGTCCAGACTCAACTTTTTGTTACAGACAGTGCATATTGTGACTTTGTAGTGTGGACACTGAAGGACTGTGTGATTCTACGCATAACTCCAGACACTTTTTTTTGGAAGGCACGGCTTCAGAAGGCACAGGAGTTCTTCCAGAAGGTCGCTCTCCCTGAACTCGTGGTGCAATATTTCACCGTACCACCTACCCCACAAGCACCGTTTGGCCCCATTGTGCTAAAGCAACAACAGCCACTGCAAGTGCGTGTAAAGCCAAGAAAGCAGCCTGCCAAAAAAGACAAAGCACCCAAGAGAAAAAAGTCAGTGTGGTGTCTCTGTGCTGGACCAGAGAAAGGTCAAATGGTGGCATGTGACAACCAGAACTGTACAGTACAGTGGTATCACTTCCAATGTGTAGGGCTTGTGGACACGCCTTCTGCTGACACTCCTTGGTTTTGCCCTTCTTGTGCTGATTAGTGTTTAATGATTGTACATCCACGCACATTACATTACTCACCCCATCTCATCGATGATGTTCATGTCTTGAAGAAAACATTTCAGGATTTTCCTGAAACATTTCCTGATTTTGCTTGAAATTTTCAATTTGAAGTTAACTAATCCTTTAATGCACTTTTATATTGTGATTTGCACTTTTCATTAATACACTGTTCATTGTGAGTTACCAATAAATACTGTAAAGTCAAAAAAAGTTGTTTCAAGTATTTATTTCACAGTAGATTACATTAAACTAGTTAAAACAAAACAAAGTCCACACTTAGACAACACTTTTGCACATATTTGTCAAGGCACAGCAAACAGTGACAATCTTATCCAACGCCATTATGTTTTCCCCTTCACATTTGAGAAGCATGTTCACAGGTACAGTAGAGTGTAAGAATTTAAATTTGTTCCGCACAACACCAATCACCCTCTCCACATGAATCCTAAGATGTGCTATGGCCCTAGTCTCCTCCACATCTTTCGCCTCCAGCTGTGCACGACCCCTTGTGAAAGTTGGTACTTTAACCTCAGCACACATCATGCCCACACTTTCCCTGATATTAAATCCCCTATCTGCCAGCACAATGTCACCTGGCAACAGTTTGTTGAGGAAACCACTCTGCTCTGTTACGTGTTTGTCACTAGCGCGACCACCCCACCCTTCTGATATGAAAGAAATTATACCCTGGGGTGTAATCACAATTAAGTATTTCATGGTGTACGCATGTTTATATTGAGAAAAAGTCTGTGCCCTTGCAAGTACATTTGAGGGTTTTTCAATAAAAACCTCAAAACAGTCCACAATGGCGGCCACATTTTTACCAAACGATTCCACAAACTGGTGTGGCATACTGGCCAATAATCCTTCTCTGCTTGGCCAGTACACCAACGGAGACAGCCGTGAGTACATTACACTGAGTGTATGGTGAAAGGCATCACTGACTGTTGTCCTGTGCACACGAAACAGACGGCCGAGGTGCTGTATTGGCAGGTCTAGTCTGAGGCGCATGAGAGTCAACAGGACAAGCTGGAAGGGTGAGAGCTTCTTCAAACTACCTTGAGGCAGATATGGCATGAGACTGAGTAGAAGTGTCTGAAACATTACATAGTTCGGAAGTCCCGTGTAATACTTCACTCGGTTATCATCACCACTCAGAAAGTTCTCATTCATGCGGTACTCTTCAAGCTCCACCTTCAGCGTTCGGTTTTCCTCCAAAAGAGAGTTAATAACATTGCGCCTAGATGTGCAGAGTGCACATTCCTGCGCCGGGGACGTCGGCTGCTCCTGGTGCTGCGCCGGGGACGTCGGCTGCTCCTGGTGCTGCGCCGGGGACGTCGGCTGCTCCTGGTGCTGCGCCGGGGACGTCGGCTGCTCCTGGTGCTGCGCCGGGGACGTCGGCTGCTCCTGGTGCTGCGCCGGGGACGTCGGCTGCTCCTGGTGCTGCGCCGGGGACGTCGGCTGCTCCTGGTGCTGCGCCGGGGACGTCGGCTGCTCCTGGTGCTGCGCCGGGGACGTCGGCTGCTCCTGGTGCTGCGCCGGGGACGTCGGCTGCTCCTGGTGCTGCGCCCTGCGCTTTACTTGCCGCTGAAATCTTGCCTCATCCGTTTTCTTAACTTCACTGTGGCCTAACAGCAAAGATGGTTTCCAGTCAGGGTGGTTCTCCAACATCTCGTATGATGGTTTACCTAGAACAGAACAATTTTAGTATAAAAACTCATCAATTTAAACATAGTAATATGTACTATATACATAATACATACTTATATAAATAGACTTTCCTGCCAATAAAAGTCAGGTGTACTTAAGTGCAATTTTAAGTATATTAAAAGTAACAGTAGCCAAGTTTAAGTACTTAAAAAGTAGGCAAAAAGTATACTTATTTTATACCATAATGGCATGAACAGAATTTCAACTAGTTCAACTAATACCCAGCCTTTAGAGATTAGGCTGGCCCCTTCCTTGTCTATTTTTAAGTCCCTGCTAAAAATTTTTTTTTTTTTCTTTAGTGTACTGATTACCGTGATATGTTAAACTTTTGTTAAACATTGTTTTTGGTGGTTTTTATATTTTTGTGGTTTATTTATATGCATGTGTGATATTCTTGCTCTTCTGTAAAGCACTTTGGTCAGCCTGGGGGCAAATAAAATTGAACTTGAACTTGAACTTGGAACTAGTTTTGTTAAAAACAACAACATTAATGGTTGGCCATCAATTATTTTAGAATAACCAACAGATTCACAGATACAGTGCAAAGAATAAGTGCAGGGCTACCACACATGCTAAAGATTTTTTATTCCTCTTTTTAGTCAACTTTAACATGGGTGTATTCACTTATGCCTAGCACTGTATTTAGCTAAGTGCACTTCGTGGCTTTAAGGGCCGACAACATAAACACATGTTAAGACATTTTAGAGAACTTACCCGAATGAAAATGCAGAGAACACACCCTCGTCGAATCAGAAATGCAGTCGAAAGTAATGTCCTTTCGTTTGATAGCAGCCACCCAAGACATCCGACGTCTCCTTGTAACATCGGAGACATGCTCTCCTTCGTGCCTTTTCCATGTAGGAAAACGAAAAAACTGTAACACGCTGTTCTTATGGTTCCCGCGCCAATCGTGTGAGGCACTGGAGCAAGCTATTACAAAACAGTGTTTCCCAGGCATTCTAAAATAGCGCAAGAACAACCTCTGCTACCAACACAATGAACGAATGTTTTGGCGCGTTCACTCTCCCAAAATGGCGGATAGGGGCGGGGCTCTGTGTCGTGACGACATCTCCTCATTCTCAATAAACTTTGTTGTATTTTTAAAAGCTTCAATTAATTCAGAATTTCCGAATCAATACACACAAAGAACGGCAAAATAATAAATAAAATCATCACACACCAAGTCAAAAAAAAAAATTAATATGGCATATTTATTCAGGCAAACAAACAAAAAATGTCATGTTTATTAGTTTCTTATATCTTTTGAAAAGTTAACAGTTTTAAAAAACGACAGTTGGTTTCAAACGGGTGTTGGCCGTTATTGACCGTTGGAAAACCCGTCACTGGCACCTCAGATAAATTGTTATAAGCAGCCGTCTCGCGTAAAAGCAAGAAAAAGAAGACGCCCTTACTGCTCAGGAGGTGTTTATATTTTATTTTATCATAATTTCTCCACCCGCCACATCTGGACTATAGCCTCCAGTCCGTTAGAGGGCGCACGTGCTCTTTCACGGACACGAAATGGCAGAAGAAGACAGAAGACGGTTCATTGACTGCGGACAATATTGATGTCTTTGTGTAAGTTATTAAAGCATTGTTGGTGTTTAATTTTAACAATATCTGTAAACGTGAACTCGTATTTTGATTGGTTGAATTTCGAAAGCAATATTAATGGGGATTTAAATGGACTTTAGATATAATGTAGTTCAGAACACTGCTGTTTTGTTCGTGTTTTTATAAGAAATAACATAGATAAGTCAACGTATACAAATAGTTTTGCTATAAAATGTATTTTATTACGAGGGAACCAATCAAAATGAGATATAATAAGGCGCTACGCAAATGAACTCACTGAGCATCGCTCCTGCAAATGACTTAAACCATCACTTCTGAGAGACTATTTGGACTATTTAAGCCTAATTATTGTTCTGTGTCAGGGGTTGGTGACTTACACACCACTAGTGTTGACTGTTCATGTGAATGGATCCTGTTTTCACCTCATTATGCTGATGTCTTCAGATCTCACTGGAGCTCATTTCATTGGTGTCAACAGACTGAGGCAAACTAGGTAAGAATCAACTATTGTGAAATATTTTATACAGCATTTATTGTATTAGTCTGTGATAACTGTTTATGTTTAAATAATTGAATCCCGATCAACAAAATCTCAGGTAAATGTTAAGTTAAACTCTGATGAAATGGTTATAGATGGATGGGTAGATTGCAGATTTGCTCATCATATTGCATAGACATGACAAAAATGACCTTGCATGGCAATTTTTTTAACGTTTTTTAATATTTTAGACGCCATGGACCCCCAAATATGATAATTCTCATGTGAGGGACCCTCATTCTTACATTTAAAATGCATCTATCTTTTATAAATACCCAATTTATACACTGAAAAGTTAATATTTTACATCATTATTAGTGCTGTCAAATCGATTAATCGCATCTTACATAAAAGGTTTTGTCTATATATATATATATATATATATATATATATACACACACACACACACACACTTCACACACATATATATATTATATAAACACATTTTATGTAAGATGCGATTAATCGATATGACAGCAGTAATTATTTGATATATTTTGCTTACTATAGTAATGTACTGTTAAATGTATTATTTATTTAATTTTAATAATATTAACAAAATTGTATTAAACATTTTTATTTTAATCTATTTAACAGTGTAATAACCAAGTAATATTTTAATCACATTTTTTATGAATTCATTAATTTGAATAAAATGTATTTATTTACTTATTTCAATCTTTTTTTTTGTTTTTCAGATTTTCTCCTTTTCGACGGACCCCCTTTCCTTGACCCTGCACGATATTGTCATGATAGAGTTAACGTTTAGCTCATCTTATTACTCATATTTCCTTGTTTATTTTTCCATCCCAATTTCATGACTTTGTATTATGTTCGTTTTAGGTTCTAATGGAAGCAAAAGAAGAGCCGAACGAGGAGGAGGAGGAGGAGGAGAATCATCATTCCGTCACTGGAGAAAAACCTCCGTGTCCTTCACCGCCGGAAACGTCTTTCTCAGGAAAAGTCCTGAAGTCTTTCACCTGCCCTCAGTGCGGAAAGAGTTTCGCACGGAAGTCGAGGCTGGAGCGGCACATCCGAATTCACACCGGAGAGAAACCCTTCGCCTGCGTCGAGTGCGGCAAGAGTTTCGGCTGTAAAGCCAGACTCGTCCGGCACGGCAAAACTCACACCGGAGAGAAGCCGTTCACGTGCGATTGGTGCGGGAAGAGTTTGGCGTGCAGGACGAGACTTAAAAGACACATGCAAACGCACACCGGGGAAAAGCCTTACACCTGCCCGCACTGCGCAAAGAGCTTCACGTCCAACGCAAACCTACAGAGACACATCAAACTTCACACCGGAGAGAGGCCGCACGCGTGCCCGGAGTGCGGAAAGAGCTTCATACGGAACGAGAAGCTCCGGAGTCACATGACCATCCACACCGGAGAGCGGCCGTACACGTGCGAGCAGTGCGGGAAGAGTTTCCGGCACATCAACGGCCTCAAAGATCACCAGCTCTCTCATTCCGCCGTCAAGTCGTTCAACTGCGAGCAGTGCGGGAAAGAGTTCATCACCGCGTCGGCGCTGAAGAGACACGTTAAAGTGCATTCCGGCGAGAAGCCGTACTTGTGTCCTCTGTGTGGGAAGAGCTTTGCGCGGGTGGATTGCTTCAAAAGGCATCAGGAAGTCCACAGCGGGGTGAAGGATCACGTGTGCTTCGAATGTGGGAAGGCTTTCGTTACGGCCGACCAGCTCAAGCAGCACCAGAGGATTCACGCCGGGGAAAAACCACACAAGTGCGCGCTCTGCGGGAAGGGCTTCGCTCGGTTACCGCAGCTGATCGCGCACGAGACGGCGCACCGGGAGAAGCCGCACCACTGCGCGCTGTGTGGGAAGAGTTTCAAGCAATCGCGCCATCTACTGATTCATGTGAAAAAGCATCATCCGATCGAAACTCTGATCGTGGAGTGAGGCTCGTTTCGGGTCACTTCTGTCACACCAGTGTCATTTGTTTGCAGAAATGTGTGTTAGGTGTACGTTGTATGGAAGCTTGTTTTTGCGAGTTATAATGTCAGAATTGTGAAAAATAAACTTGCAATATGGAAAAATCAAGTCAGAATTTTGTGATATAAACTTGTTTTTCTGACTTTTTCTCGCTATTGCAAGTTTATATCTCAAAATTCTGATGTGATTTTTCCATATTGTGAGTTTATTTTTCACAATTCTGACATTATAACTCGCAATTGTGAGTTTATATCTTGCAATTCTGAGGGAAAAAATGTGACAATTGGGAGATAAAAAGTCAAAATTGCGAGAAAAAGTCAGAAAAGCTCATTTATATATCTCAAAATTCTGACTTGATTTCTCCCAATTGCACGTTAATTTTTCAAAAACGTCAGAATTGCGAGATATAAACTCACAATTGCGAGAAAGCAAGAAATGCTAGTTTATATCCCGCAATTCTGACTTTATTTCTTCTAATTGTGAGTTTATATTTCGCAATTCTGAGAAAAAAAAGTCAGAAACCGGGAGAAGCCGCACCACTGCGCTCTGTGTAGGAAGAGTTTCAAGCAAATGCGCCATCTACTGATTCATGTGAAAAAGCATCATCCGATCGAAACTCTGATCGTGGAGTGAGGCTCGTTTCGGGTCACTTCTGTCACACCAGTGTCATTTGTTTGCAGAAATGTGTGTTAGGTGTACGTTGTATGGAAGCTTGTTTCCCCCAATGGAAAAAAAAACAATTTAAAAGATAATTGCCACTTTTTATCTCACAATTCTGCGATATAAACTCACATTATAATGTCAAAATTGCGAGATATAAACTAGCACTTCTTGCTTTCTCGCAATTCTGACGTTTTTGAAAAATAAACTCGCAATTGGGAAAAATCAATTCAGAATTGCGAGATATAAACTAGCACTCTTGCTTTCTCGCAATTCTGACGTTTTTGAAAAATTAACTCGCAATTTGGAAAAATCAAGTCAGAATTTTGATATAAACTCGCATTTCTCACTTTTTCTTGCAATTTTGATATTTTATTTCCCAATTGGCACATTTTTTCCCTCAGAATTGCAAGATATAAACTCACAATTGCGAGTTATAATGTCAGAATTGTGAAAAATAAACTTGCAATATGGAAAAATCAAGTCAGAATTTTGTGATATAAACTTGTTTTTCTGACTTGTTCTCGCTATTGCGAGTTTATATCACAATTCTGGCATTTTTTTTTCAAATATCTTTGTTTTCTCGCAATTATGAGTTTATTTCCCGCAATTGTAACTTATTTTTCCTCATAATTCTGACTTTTCTTTTTCATTTACGAATTACATATCGACTTTTATCTCACAATTCTGACTTTTTTTCTCAGAATTGCGAAATATAAACTCACAATTAGAAGAAATAAAGTCAGAATTGCGGGATATAAGCTAGCATTTCTTGCTTTCTCGCAATTGTGAGTTTATATCTCGCAATTCTGACGTTTTTGAAAAATTAGCTCGCAATTGGGAGAAATCAAGTCAGAATTTTGATATATAAATGAGCTTTTCTGACTTTTTATCGCAATTTTGACTTTTTATCTCCCAATTGTCACATTTTTTCCCTCAGAATTGCAAGATATAAACTCACAATTGCGAGTTATAATGTCAGAATTGTGAAAAATAAACTCGCAATATGGAAAAATCACGTAAAAATTTTGAGATATAAACCCGTTTTTCTGACTTTTTCTCGCTATTGCATTTTTTTTCCTAATATCTTTTTTTCTCGCAATTATGAGTGTATTTCCCGCAATTGTAACTTATTTTTCCTCATAATTCTGACTTTTCTTTTTCATTTACGAATTACATATCGACTTTTATCTCACAATTCTGACTTTTTTTCTCAGAATTGCGAAATATAAACTCACAATTAGAAGAAATAAAGTCAGAATTGCGGGATATAAACTAGCATTTCTTGCTTTCTCGCAATTGTGAGTTTATATCTCGCAATTCTGACGTTTTTGAAAAATTAGCTCGCAATTGGGAGAAATCAAGTCAGAATTTTGATATATAAATGAGCTTTTCTGACTTTTTATCGCAATTTTGACTTATCTCCCAATTGTCACATTTTTTCCCTCAGAATTGCAAGATATAAACTCACAATTGCGAGTTATAATGTCAGAATTGTGAAAAATAAACTCGCAATATGGAAAAATCACGTCAAAATTTTGAGATATAAACTCGTTTTTCTGACTTTTTCTCGCTATTGCATTTTTTTTCCTAATATCTTTTTTTCTCGCAATTATGAGTTTATTTCCCGCAATTGTAACTTATTTTTCCTCATAATTCTGACTTTTTTTCATTTCCGAATTTATATTTCGACTTTTATCTCATAATTCTTACTTTTTTTTTCTCAGAATTGCGAAATATAAACTCACAATTAGAAAAAATAAAGTCAGAATTTTGAGATATAAATTTTTACTTTTTTCCTCGCAATTCTTACTTTTCGAGTTTATATCTAACAATTCCAGTTTTTCTTGTAATTCGGACTTTCTTGCAATTGCAAGTTTATTTCCCACAATTTGTACTTTTTTTCGCATTTGCAAATTTATATTTCGACTTTTATCTCACAGTTCTGACTTTTTTTTCCTCAGAATTGCGAGATATAAACTAGCAATTGCGAGTTATAATGTCAAAATTGCGAAATATGAACTTGCAATTGGGAGAAATAAAGTCAGAACCGCAAGATATAAACATGTCTTGCGATTTTTGCTTTTTTCCTCGCACTTGCACGTTTATATCGCAATTCTGAATAAAGTCCAATTCTGAGGAAAAAAGACTGTTTCTCATAAATGTGAGTTTATATCTCATAATTCTGACTTTATAACTCACAATTGCAAGCAAAAAAGTCTGAATTGTGAGATAAAAAGTCGCAATTCCCTTTTTATTTTTTATTCAGTGGCGGAAACGAGCTATATTGTGCTGCTGATTATGGATGAAATTATATTTTTATTTAAATCAAATCAAGTGGTTTCAACATTGCATCTCAGTACTGTAGTGAATAAACTATTCTATCACCAGATCTGCCACAAGTTTGCTTGCCTTCATTAAAATGTCTTATATTAATCAGATTTCGAATTATGTCTTATGAAAACTTCATTCATTACTATTGAATTTATTTAAGGATATAATTTGTCGTGTCCACAGACGTTTCCTTAGTTCTTTTTGTATCGTTTTCTAACTAAAGAAATATGGAAATGTTGCTCTTTTTAAGCGTACTTGTTTTGTTTATGTCGTGCTCACCTAGTGCTAAATTAGCATTGTTCAGAATTCGCATTCGAGAACCGTTTCAACTGATTATTAATGATTCGGTTGAACCTCCCCACAGAACGTTTGTTTAAATCTGTAGTATGAGTTAAATTTATGAGGTGTTTTATTATTATTATTTACAATGTTGGCAAAATTATCAATATATTATTAATTAATATAGCTAAGGACACAATTGATGTGTCTATAATCAAAACAGAATTTTGCTAAATGAAATGTAAAAAGAATATTCACTTTTAAAGAGAATCTGTGGCAATGCCAACTCGAGTTGGTTTATATTTTCATATCCAGTTCACACTTCTGTCCATTAGGTGGTAGAAATGCACCATCGTTGTTTTTCAACAGCCACAAAACGAGTGTAAAGAAGTGTTTTTATTGCTTTGTTTAATTATGTTTTATTGGTGTCAGATACGAAATTAAAAAACAAAAAATGCTGTCATAGTTTATTTTATTTTTGTCATTATACAGGGGCTAGAATTGTGGTTCATACATATTCTAATAACATTCATACTCTATGAAAAATATTGTTAGAGCAAGATAAAAACTAACCAGCGGTGAACAACAGATGACAAGAAATTCCCATATTTTGAAATAATTTGAATTATTGGTAGGAGTCAGCTAAAAATATTTGAATATGTAAAGTAATATTCCAAGAAGGTTAACATTTAGAAAATACCAACATCATGAGAATGTTCTGAAAATGTTTTCTCTCGATGTTTTGAGAATGCGTTCATCACTAAAAACATCATAAAGACTGTCTAAGAATTTTTCACTCTATATTAGCTAATAATGTTGATTTATCTTAACAGTCACACAACCTTTACTAAACATTAGTGAAAGTTTTTTCACTAATGAGAGCTGGGTATTTTATGTCAATCTCAAAATGGTAATTTATTACCAAACAATTCATTACAAAAACAGGCTAGGTTTAGGGTCCTTATGAATTCTTAATGCCTTCACGTGCTATCGGATATTTCCTACTTCCCAAGTCGGAAGTTACGAGCTCATCGCATTCGAATTTTGACTTGAGAGGGTGTTCAAGTCCAATTTTTCAACTAGGAAACTACGATAATTCACGAGAAGGGAGCATCAATTCTTGACTTTTACCATTCCTTCAGCTGTATGGTAAGGTACAGAGCTATATAAAAATATGTATATTTATGACAGATAGATAGATAGATAGATAGATAGATAGATAGATAGATAGATAGATAGATAGATAGATAGATAGATAGATAGATAGATAGATAGATAGATAGATGCTTAATGTGTGAATGGAAAACCTCAAAACCAGTCATAAGGGTCGATTTTTTTGAGAGTTATAGATCACCTTCAGCTGAATTAATAATCTCTCAATTGGTGTGTGGTTTGTTAGGACAATATTTGAAAATCTGAATCTGAGGGTGCCAAAACATCTAAATATTGAGAAAATCTCCTTTAAAGTTGTCCAGATGAAGTCCTTAATGCATATTACTACTAATAATACATTTATGATATATTTACAGTAGGACATTTACTAAATATCTACATGGAACATGATCTTAATATCCTAATGATTTTTGGCATAAAAGAAAAAATTATAATTTGACCCATACAATGTGTTGCTGAATATTGGCACAGATATACTTCTGAGTTATGACTGGTTTTGTGCTCCAGGGTCACACATAATTTCAGCAGCTGATTTATTTTTGGTTTTGACAGATCAGCTCCTCATAACCAACTGTAATCTGCGAAGACAGAGAGAACTTGAGAGAAGAACAAAGAGGTTGGGGTTTATTCCTGATTCTTCATTAATACATGCCAAAATGACCTTGTACAGCAGTTATATAGAAGGTTTGAAGATATTGAAATTCATGTAAAATGACATGGTATCTTTAGTTAGCTGAGAATCCTATATCAAGTTTTTGGAAAGCTTTTGTGACGTTTGCTGATTTATTTATCAGGGTTTCCTTATAAAGTCTTAATTTGACCTTCCATAATCTAAAGCCTTAAAATGTCTTAAATTGGATCAGAAAGTCTTAAATTCAATATCATGGCATTAAATTACGGCCCTATGATTTTGGATGGGATTGCAAAATCCAATCATAAAAATGTAATTTACTGTATAATGCAGAAGGACACAGAATTTGTCAAATTTTGGAGGAATAAATCAGTCATTTAAAGGGACAGTTCACCCATTAATGAGAATCCTGTGGTCATTTCCTCGCCCTAATATCGCTCCAACCTGTCAGACTTTTCTTCATCATATAAAGCCACCGAGTCTCTTCAGAACATCTGGAATGATCCGCTCGATCCGTATGGATCAGTTTCTCTTTATGAACTTTCTGAAGCAGCAGTAGTTGCTTAGACTGTCAATGGAGGACAGAAATCTTTTCATTTCAATACAAATCTCTTCATTTGTGTTCAAGAGATGAACGAAAGTCAGGAACATTTAATCTGAGCATTAAAGGAACACTCCACTTTCTTTGAAAACTCCCCTTTTACCGTTTGCAAGCCGATCTCCGGGTCTGGCGGTAGCACTTTTAGCATAGCTTAGCATAGATCATTGAATCTGATTAGACCGTTAGCATCTCACTCAAAAATGACCAAAGAGTTTCCATATTTTTCCTATTTAAAACTTGACTCTTCTGTAGTTCCATCGTGTACTAAGACCGACGGAAAATGAGAAGTTGTGATTTTCTAGGCTGATATGTCTAGGAACTAAACTCTCATTCCTGCGTAATAATCAAGAGCTGTGAGCCGTCCCATGAGTGAAAATAGTCCCCAGCGCTCCCTGTGTAAGCAGGCTGTCACGTTGGTTATGGAAGTTAGCCTATTATCAGGCGCTGTGTTTTTTGACTTAACTTATTTGTTATATGTAAGATGTTATAAATAGCCAAAGTATTGTGAAAGTTGGATTCTGAAATCCATTGCCACTTCAGTATAATTGTATATATCCTAATTCAATTTATAATCAAAGCGTTTATCAATATGTATCCTCCTATATTATTATGATGATATCTAATGATTCATTCCAGTTATGATATTACTAAATCAATCGGACCAATGATTGTTGTTTCTTCCTTTATATTTCCTAAAGTGTGTGTTTGGTCTGTGAGTGGTGACTGAAGGTCTGTCCTAGGGGTGTGTGATGTGTCGCTAAACACTTGATTTTAGTCGTGTGTTTGGATTTTGGAGGCATCTCACACCCTGACAGGAGTGCTGTAACAGTGCTTGCTCACTTAGCCCGGCTTCCAGAAATAAAATATGGATTTGTCTTTCATTTTATTTAATTTTTTTTAATTTAATCTTATATTTCCTTTTACTGAAACCCTATAGAATTGTATGAATATGTCCTATACTGTTGTCTGTGCCTCTCACTTAGAGAAAGCACATGCTATCTGTGTGTTTTGGGAAACTTTTTCTTGTCAGTACTAGAGCTCACCAACTCCAACCTTGGAGAGACTGTGTGTGTGTGTGTGTGTGTGTGTGTGTGTGTGTGTGTGTGTGTGTGTGTGTGTGTGTGTGTGTGTGTGTGTGTGTGCGTGCGTGCGTGCGTGCGTGCGTGCGTGTGTGCGTGCATGTGTATGTGTGTGTGTGCGCACATGCTGTATTGCGAGTTACAAATCAGTTTTGGATGTGGATTACGGGCAAGCTGGCGCCTGCTCCAGAATCTGGAAGGTCACTCCATGCCTAATTCCGGTGTGAAAGCGTCAACAAGTGATCTATGTACATGTGAATCTGTGTGGAAATTTACCATGACTGTCCTTTTTCTCTGAGCCAATCAGAATCATCCACCTGGCAGTAATGACGTGGCTAGACCTTGAAAACAGTGTAACTGCTGAGATATTGTATGTACGAGAGGCGGGTCGAGGGAGCACGGCCTACGAACTCCTTGTGAGATTTGAAGCTTCTGCTGAGGAAACTGCAAACTATTCTTTAGTAAATTTCTCTTTAATTAATTGCACTCCTGACTCTTGGTCTTTATTTGTCACTACTGGTCCTGGTCCTAAACTGTTACCACAACAGCTTTTGAGTGCGGAAATGGCTTCATATCGACCTCGCATTTGAAAACGCACCAGAGGATCCACACCGGAGAGAAACCTTACAAGTGTTCACACTGCGACAGGAGATTCTCTCGCTCAGGAGCCCTGAAGGCGCACGAGAAGATCCACACCGGAGAGAAACCGTATCACTGCACTCAGTGTGGCAAGAGGTTCAGCCAATCAAATCACCTGCTGAGGCACAGGAAACGGCATCAGCTGATGTTGTCGCAGTGAGTGTGTCACAGTATCAGTTTCAGTGAAACTTGAGGTTTTGAAAGTTTCTACTGTGTGAATGAAAGTCAGGTCATTGTGTGTGTGTGTGTGTGTGTGTGTGTGTGTGTGTGTGTGTGTGTGTGTGTGTGTGTGTGTGATAGAGAGAGAGTGTGTGAGTGAGTGTGTGTATGTGTGTGAGAGAGAGAATGTGTGAGTGTGTGTGTGAGTGTCTGTGTGCGTGTGTGTGTGTGTGCGTGTGTGTGTGTGTGTGTGTGTGTGTGTGTGTGTGTGTGTGTGTGTGTGTGTGTGTGTGTGTGTGTGTGTGTGTGTGTGTGTGTGTGTGTGTGTGTGTGACAAATCGTGAATCTGTGTGAGAGAAAGCGTGTGTGTGAGAGAATGTTTGCAAAACATAGGCAAAGCTTAAAGGGTTAGTTCTCTAAAAAATGAAAATGATGTCATTAATTACTCACCCTCATGTCGTTCGACACCCGTAAGACCTCCGTTCACAGGGTTCCCACTCGTCCTGGAAAACCTTGAAAACCTGGAAAATTGATGACAAATTTTCCAGTCCTGGAAAACACATGGAAAATTAGAGAAAATGTAAAATGTCCTGGAAAATCTTGTTGTTGTCTAGGAAAATTCTTTAAAAAAAAGTTATTTCTTCAGCCGAGTATAAAGAGTTTATCGCTGGCCCAAACAATTAGCTCTAGTTATAGAAAGCACATGTTCAGGAATGCTGAGTTTGATAGGTATGAGTAGTATTTTGAATAATGATGTTTAGTCTTGTGTTGCCACTTGCAGGCGTTAGCTAATGCTATTAACTGCTCAAATGTATGCAGTGAATGTTAACTCGTAAGCTGCTACCTAATCACATAATTTTGATATAAAGTCACATTTGTATGTTATAAAGTCAGAATTGCAAGATATAGTCAGAATTGCGTGATATAAACTCGCAAGTCTTTTCTTCACAATTGACTTTTTTGCACAGTTGCGAGTTTATATCTTGCAAGTCTGACTTCTTTTCTCAGAATTGTGAGATCTAAACTGCAATTGCAAGTTATAAAGTCAAATTCTGAGAAAAAAAGAATTGCGACAATTTTCGCGTTTATATCACAAATATGTAAACTCGCAATTGCGAGAAAGTCAGAATAGCGAGATAAAAAGTCACAATTACCTTTTCTTTCTATTCTGTGGTGTAAACAAGCTTCCATAGTCATAATGTATGATTAAGAGCTCATATTGAAAAATGCTGGATTGTTCAGTAATGGCAATAAACTGTACGGCTTTTAAAGACTTAGAAAGCAATATTTGGCATGATCCTTGTCTTTTATTCCCACCGTAGTAAAATTGAAAATGTCCTGGAAAAGTGCTGGAAAATGGTTGCTGAAAAAGAGTGGGAACCCTGGTTCATCTTCGGAACACAAATGAAGATATTTTTGTTGAAAGTTGATGGCTGAGAAAGGCTTCAGATAGGCCTCCATTGGCATTCAGTACATTTCCTCTCCCAAGACCCATAAAAGGCACTTAAAACGTTGTTACAAAGTCCATCTCACCACAGTGACTCTACAATAATTTTACGATGCGACGACAATAGTTTTTGTGTGCAAAAAAAGATCAAAATAACGCCTTTATCCAACTTGTTCTTGTCTTCCGTGTCTGCCTCCACGACGCATGCGTGAGAATATGACGTAGATCCGGCGCTCGGACACATGACCCAGAAGGGATTTGTTTACAAGCAGAGGAAGACGCGCGTATCTAAGCTGTTGAATTCTACATTGATCGTGCTTTAGGTCTCGGCGTAGTGCTCAAAATGGGGCTAAAGTGTGCATTTCATGGATTCCCGAACGCCGGCGCTATGTCATATTCTCGCGCATGCGTCATGGTGCTTCGTGAGTTCACGGCAGAGGCCAAAACGGAAGACATGAAGAGGTTGAATAAAGTCGTTATTTTGATTTTTTTTGGCGCACAAAAACTATTGTCGTCATTCGTAAAATTATTGTAGAGCCACTGTGGTGAGATGGACTTTGTAACAACGTTTTAAGTGCCTTTTATGGGTCTTGTGAGTGTGAATGTACTGAATGCCAATGGAGGCCTATCTGAAGCCTTTCTCAGCCATCAGCTTTCAACAAAAATATCTTCATTTGTGTTCCAAAGATGAACGGAGGTCTTACGGGTGTCGAACGACATGAGGGTGAGTAATTAATGACATAATTTTCATTTTTGGGTGAACTAACCCTTTAAATTTGGCTCACCTCACAAAGCCTACCTCGTTCGGCATGAATCCATATGCTTCCATGGCTGCGATATAACATTTAATTATTTATTTTGTATATAAAGCTTTGTGCTTCACTCGTGTCATAATATTCACGTTAAACAGCATTTAATCACATACAAAAAAAGTGTTTTGGCCGCCGACCAATGCCGGTGCTACTCAGTCACCGCTGTGGTGCGGTTGTCACGTTTACCGGCACAGCCCTATCTGCTAGCGGGTTAATGAACTCAACCAAATGCACCCTATATTAGATTCATCAGATATGTACCTATTACCAGTCCCTCCAGAAAAACGCGATTATGCGATCGCATGATTTAATGCATAATCAGCCAAAGTCCGCATATTTATTTATTATGTTATGAATCAGTGAGTCGATTCAGCGGTTTGGAGCGTTATGAATCAGTGAGTCGATTCAGCGGTTTGAAGCGTTATGAATCAATGAGTCGATTCAGCGGTTTGGAGCGTTATGAATCAGTGAGTCGATTCAGCGGTTTGGAGCGTTATGAATCAGTGAGTCGATTCAGCGGTTTGGAGCATTATGAATCAGTGAGTCGATTCAGCGGTTTGAAGCGTTATGAATCAGTGAGTCGATTCAGCGGTTTGGAGCATTATGAATCAGTGAGTCGATTCAGCGGTTTGAAGTGTTATGAATCAGTGAGTCGATTCAGCGGTTTGGATCGCCAAATTCACGTATTTCAGCAGTTTGACACGCAATCCGAATCATGAATCGACTCGCTGATTCATAACACTTCGAAGCTTCATGATGCTGTTTTTTAAAATCGGTCATCACTATATAAGTCGTTATTTAAGTTTTAGCACAAAAAATATTCTCGTCGCTTCATAAAGTTATTGTAGACCCACTGTAGTGAGATGTCTTACGGGTGTCGAACGACATGAGGGTGAGTAATTAATGACATAATTTTCATTTTTGGGTGAACTAACCCTTTAAATTTGGCTCACCTCACAAAGCCTACCTCGTTCGGCATGAATCCATATGCTTCCATGGCTGCGATATAACATTTAATTATTTATTTTGTATATAAAGCTTTGTGCTTCACTCGTGTCATAATATTCACGTTAAACAGCATTTAATCACATACAAAAAAAGTGTTTTGGCCGCCGACCAATGCCGGTGCTACTCAGTCACCGCTGTGGTGCGGTTGTCACGTTTACCGGCACAGCCCTATCTGCTAGCGGGTTAATGAACTCAACCAAATGCACCCTATATTAGATTCATCAGATATGTACCTATTACCAGTCCCTCCAGAAAAACGCGATTATGCGATCGCATGATTTAATGCATAATCAGCCAAAGTCCGCATATTTATTTATTATGTTATGAATCAGTGAGTCGATTCAGCGGTTTGGAGCGTTATGAATCAGTGAGTCGATTCAGCGGTTTGAAGCGTTATGAATCAATGAGTCGATTCAGCGGTTTGGAGCGTTATGAATCAGTGAGTCGATTCAGCGGTTTGGAGCGTTATGAATCAGTGAGTCGATTCAGCGGTTTGGAGCATTATGAATCAGTGAGTCGATTCAGCGGTTTGAAGCGTTATGAATCAGTGAGTCGATTCAGCGGTTTGGAGCATTATGAATCAGTGAGTCGATTCAGCGGTTTGAAGTGTTATGAATCAGTGAGTCGATTCAGCGGTTTGGATCGCCAAATTCACGTATTTCAGCAGTTTGACACGCAATCCGAATCATGAATCGACTCGCTGATTCATAACACTTCGAAGCTTCATGATGCTGTTTTTTAAAATCGGTCATCACTATATAAGTCGTTATTTAAGTTTTAGCACAAAAAATATTCTCGTCGCTTCATAAAGTTATTGTAGACCCACTGTAGTGAGATGGACTTTGTAACGACGTCTTTAGTACTTTTTATGGGTCTTGAGAGTGTAAAGTGCATTGTGCCAATGGAGGCCTTTCTGAGCCATCGGATTTCAACTGAAATATCTTCATTTGTGTTCCGAAGATGAACGGAGGTCTTACGGGTGTCGAACGACATGAGGGTCAGTCATTAATGACAGAATTTTCATTTTTGGGTGAACTAACCCTTTAAGAGATTGCACTTTGTGCATTGGAAGCACTCAAATGTCTGTTTTGTATAGCTACCTCTGTTAAACAGGAAGTTATTTATTCATTTTTTCAGAAGTTGTAGCATATTCCTTTTGTAAAGCTACAGAACTTGTTTGACTCAATGTTTTGTAAATTTGAGCCGTGTGTTTATTAAGGTCTTCAATAAAACAAGATGAGAACTTAAATATTCCCAGCACTTTCTGTGATGTAGTGCTTTTTTTCTCTTTTTCATCAAACCGCAGTTTTTGCAAGTTCCCGCAGTTTTATCGCATAAAATTGCTTAAATATCCCGCATTTTCCATTGCATGTTTTAAGAAAACGTGCCGCATAATCAAGGATTTTTGCCCACAACAATCACAAAAAAGCCGCATTTTTCTGGAAGGACTGTATTACAACTTACATCACAAAAGGACGCGAATGCGCACGTGAACTTGCCCGTGCTAGTTTCTACAGGCTATGGCTACTCAGATTTTGAATGCGCTCTTCCCTTAACAACAACAACGCTGATACACGGGCAACTGAAGCACAGAGAATCTACACCATTCTATTACAATTGTATTCTCATTATAATGCTATGTACATGACAGATTGGTGATGCGCGTCTTGCACTTAATATAATTTTTCACGATCAAAGGGATTTTACAGACATCACTGCGCGTTTTCGAAGCCATAACGAGAAACAACTTTAAATAAAACATAGGTCTACTGTTAAAAACATGAGAATGAAATAACACTGCTGCATTATTAATATCATCAATGATTCTGAAAAAGAAATAGCCTATCTAAAAAGAATATGACCGTCTCATAATGTTAGGCATTGCATTTGAGCTGGAACTCAGCTTTACATGAGAATATTACACTTATGCATTTGGCAGACGCTTTTATCCAAAGCGACTTACAGTGCCCTTATTACAGGGACAATCCCCCTGGAAGAACATGGTGTAAAGTGCCTTGCTCAAGGTGGTGGTGACCGCTGGGATCAAACCAGCAACCTTCTGCGTGTCAGTTCCATGGTTTAACCCACTGGACCACCATCTCAAACTAGGCCTACATGCCTTGAGAAGGGGGACTGTGTACAGTGGGCTCAGAGGCCTGGAGGGCCTATAAGGGTCTTCCCTAAGGGCCCCGGTCCTGGAACAAGATTTCTACTGACCCTCCTACCACCCACAACTGACCCCTCACTTATCACACCAGAATTCGCAATAATGCAATGACCAGTACCAGAGGCGGACAGTAGTGAAGTATTTTTAAATTCTACTCAAGTACATATTTCAAGTATATGAACTTTATCAAGTTTTTCTTTGGAAAACTTTTACTTCACTTCATTCTAAAGCATAATTTTGTAATCTTTTTACTGCACTACGTTTCATAAATAAAAGTTTTTTATTTTATTTTAATACTTAATTACATAAAAAATTTAGTACTTTCTTACTTGTAAAACTTTGAATTACTTTTACTTGTAAAAAGTAAAAAAAAAATTATGTAATTAAGTATTAAATGATATTCAATATGAAACGTACTGAAGGAAAAATTACGATATTGTGGTGACCCACAAAGAGGACTGTTAGAGACATTCACTAAGGGACTGTACCTTTAAGGGAGAAGGAGGTGATATGTGGTTCCGGCTGAAACGTTTGTTATGATGTTTTGATCTCACTTGCTGTTGAGTTCTGAGTTGAATAAAAAGTGGAGAATACAGCTGACTCGACGCATCTCAGTCTCTTGTCTCCTCACTTATTGCACTCCACATTTGGTGACTCCGAAGCGAGTTGGATACGGCTGAATTATGTCACACAACGACGGTGGTGAGAATGCTGCGGCTGCAGTGCCGGTCGCTGTTAGCGGCGCGGCTAATGTCGGTGCGATCTATGCGGCCACCATCAAATTACCGGACTTTTGGCAGCACAATCCACGGCCGTGGTTTCAACACATTGAGGCTCAGTTCCAGCTGAGAGGAATAACACAGGATGTTACGAAGTATTTCCATGTGGTGGCGGCATTAGATGCCTCGACGACAGTCAGAGCTATGGCACTGTTAGAGGCTCCTCCAGCTGACGGCAAGTACAACGCACTCAAAACATTCCTGTTGAGCCTCTTTGAGCTGTCGGAGCTGGAGAAAGCAGATCGCCTGCTGTCCCTGAATGGCCTTGGCGATAGCAAGCCGTCCGAGTTAATGGAGAGGATGCTGGCTGTACTGGGCGCGGCGGATCCATCATTCCTTTTCGCCCACATTTTTCTGCGGCAGCTTCCAGCACCCGTGCGCACCGCACTGGCCAGTTCCTCCCTCCCTTCCTCCAGAGACAACCGAGCGCTGGCGGTGGAGGCAGACAGGATTTTCCTCGCCAACCGGCAGCAGTTTGTCCATGCGCTGTTGCCCCCCCAGCACACGTCTGCCCCACCTCAACCCCTTGTGGACGACCCGGACACCGCAGCTGCTGTGACGGCCCGCCGTCAGCGTGAGGACGGGTGGTGTTACTCCCACTCCAGGTTTGGGGCCAAAGCCAAGCAGTGTCGCCAGCCTTGCAGTTTTAGAGCCCAGGGAAAAGCCAGGGCCGGCACTCATTGGCAGCTATGGGCGTTGGCCGCGACTGCAAGCTGTTATTCATCACTGACACCTTGTCCGGCCGGCGGCTGCTGGTCGATTCGGGGGCTCAGCGCAGCATCCTGCCAGCAAAGCCTGTGGACACCATGGCTGGCGGGCATGGCCCGCCGATGGACGCCGCCAACGGCACACCCATTCGTACTTATGGCACAAGGTATGTGGAAGTGTGTTTCGGCGGGCGGCGTTTCGGCTGGGACTTCGTAATAGCCGCCGTGTCTACATCTCTCCTGGGGGCGGATTTCCTCTGTGCTTACAGACTGTTGGTGGATGTTACGAACTGCCGCTTGATCGACGCTCTCTCTTTTGCTTCGTACCCCTGCACGCTGGGAGGGGTGTGGGCGCTTTTTCTGTCAAACACGCTTGCCACCGGGGACCTGTGTCAACGCCTGCTGGCTGAGTTCCCTGACATCACCACGCCCACGTTTTCATCGGCGGTGGCTAAGCATGGCGTAGAGCACTACATCACCACGGCTGGCCCCCCAGTCTATGCAAGGGCCCGGCGCCTTGACTCTGGCAAGCTTGCGATCGCCAGGGAGGAGTTCACCACCATGGAGCACCTCGGCATTGTGCGCCGCTCCAACAGCCCGTGGGCTTCTCCTCTGCACATGGTGACCAAAGCGGATGGCGGTTGGCGTCCCTGTGGTGATTTCCATCGCCTGAACAACGCCACCACCCCCGATCGGTACCCAGTGCCGCACATTCAAGATTTCTCCGCCCACCTAGCCGGCGCCACCATTTTTTCCAAAGGTGGACCTGGTGCACGGTTACGAATTCCTAAGGATGCCTTTCGGCCTCAAGGGGGCAGCACAGACGTTTCAGCGCCTCATGGACTCTGTGCGGGACATGCCTTTCCTGTTTGTTTATTTGGACGACATTCTCGTGGCCAGCGCGTCCGCAGACGACCACCTGACGCATCTCCGGCAGTTGTTCGGCCGGCTCAGTGAGCACGGTCACATCATCAACCCGGCCAAGTGCGAGTTTGGCCAGTCGTCCTTCACGTTCCTCGGCCACCACGTCACCCCGCAGGGGGCTGTTCCCCTCCCTGCCAAGGTGGACGCCGTAGCCAGTTTCCCACGCCCACGCACTGTTAAGTCCCTGCAGGAGTTTCTGGGCATGGTAAACTTCTACAACCGTTTCCTCCCCCATGCGGCCCAACTCATGCGACCCTTGTACGACGCCTTACGGGGTGGAAGGCCGGCGAGCGTGTTGGACTGGTCCCCGGGGATGTATGATGCTTTTGAGGCTGCCAAAAACGCGCTGACCAACACTGCTCTGCTGGCGCACCCGTCTCCGACCGCCCCAGTTTCTCTTACTACGGACGCCTCTGATTATGCCGTGGGGGCTGTGTGTGAACAGTGGGTGGGTGGAGCCTGGCAGCCGCTGGTCTTTTTTAGCAGGCAACTCCGTGACAATGAGAGGAAGTACAGCACCTTCGACAGGGAGCTCCTAGGTCTGTTCCTCGCCACCCGTCATTTCCGTTTCCTGTTGGAGGGCCGGCGGTTCACAGCTTTCGTTGACCACAAGCCGCTGACGTTTGCCATGGCCAAGTCTTCGGAGCCATGGTCTGGTCGACAGCAGCGACAGCTCTCTGCCATCTCGGAGTACACCACTGACATTCAGCACGTGGCCGGCAAAGACAATTTTGTCGCCGACTGCCTCTCCCGGGCGGTCACAGGGTCTGTCCATTTAGGCCTCGACTACGCAACCATGGCTGAGGACCAGACCACGGACTCTGAGGTGCAAGCCTACAGGACCGCCCCCACAGCGCTGCTCATAGAAGAGGTGGTGTTTGACACGGCCAACACTACACTCCTCTGCGACGTCTCCACCGGCCAACCACGCCCCATGGTACCTGCTGGCTGGAGGCACAAGGTTTTTGACGATATCCACGGCCTTTCCCACCCGGGGGTGAAGGCCTCTACCAAGTTGGTGGGCGCCAACTTCGTCTGGCCAGGCCTGCGGAGGGACGTTAGGGCCTGGGCGGCTGCCTGTGTGGCGTGCCAGCGCGCAAAGGTGACGCGTCATACCAAGGCCCCTTTGGCACCCTTCAAAGTACCAGAGAGACGGTTCGATCATGTGAATGTGGACCTGGTGGGCCCACTTCCCCCCTCCCGTGGTTATACCTACCTCCTCACCATGGTGGACAGGACCACTAGGTGGCCAGAAGTGGTTCCCCTGTCCTCCACTACATCAGCCGAAGTGGCCTGGGCATTTATTACGGCTTGGGTGGCCCGTTTCGGCACACCGTCCGACCTCTCCTCGGACCGAGGTCCGCAGTTTACATCGGAGCTTTGGACGGCAGTCGCCGAGGTCCTGGGGGTGAAAGTCCACCATACCACAGCCTATAACCCACAGAGCAATGGACTTTGCGAGCGGTTTCATCGTGACATGAAGGCCGCGCTCAGGGCCAGCCTTACGGGCAGCAACTGGGCTGACCGCCTCCCATGGGTTATGCTTGGCCTTCGCTCAGCCCCCGAGGAGGATCTTCAAGCCTCATCAGCCGAGCTGGTGTACGGCCAGCCTCTGCGCGTCCCTGGGGAGTTTCTTCCAGAGGCCACGGCCCCGTGGTCGGTTGCCTCCCATCGTGCCGTGTCCTGGGATATTGCAGACGCTTTTGTTCCCATTCCGACATCTCACCATGGCCTCCCCCAGTCCTACGTGCCCAAGGATTTACCGTCGGCCAAGTATGTTTTCATCCGCCACGATGGCATCGTACCCCGCTGCGGCCCCCCCTACGATGGGCCTTTCCATGTACTGGTCGGAGGGTCTAAGAACTTCCTGGTGGATATGGGGGGCAGGCCTGAGCGGGTGGCTATAGACCGGCTCAAGCCTGCTCATGTGGATATTGGTGAACAGCTTCAGCTGGCCCAGCCTCCACGGCAAGGGCGCCCCCCTGCGGCAGCCTCGACCCCGGCCCCTGGCGCTGACCCTGCCCCGCCCTTTTCCCTTTGCCCCCCTCCTGTTAAGCGCAGCCGGTATGGCCGCCAGGTCCGCCCCCCTATACGTTGACTCTTGTAGGGACTGTTAGGAGCTGGACTGTTCTGTTTTGCACTAGTGAATAGTGTTCGATCTGGCCCTGTTTTTATAGGTGAATTCTGGGGGGGCCTGTGTGGTGACCCACAAAGAGGACTGTTAGAGACATTCACTAAGGGACTGTACCTTTAAGGGAGAAGGAGGTGATATGTGGTTCCGGTTGAAACGTTTGTTGTGATGTTTTGATCTCACTCGCTGTTGAGTTCTGAGTTGAATTAAAAGTGGAGAATAAAGCTGACTCGACGCATCTCTGTCTCGTCGCCTCACTTATTGCACTCCACAATATTATATTTTGGAATGTTGTGAAGTAAAACTTTTCCAAAGAAGAACACTGATAAAGTACATATACTTGGAAAAATAATATTACTTGGAAAGTAAAAATACTTCTCTGACCAGTACAGGGATCCCTGTTTAGCTTGAAACACCATTCATTGTCAATGCTGTGGATACTTATGGGTAAACCCAGCCCGATCTGCCGGCGATTTGATTTCGTCCTGCAACTCAGTCTGGAACCTGTACATTAATTTATCCTGCTTCTGTTACACTTTTGCGGGAACCAATCACAGACTGGCTCATCCACCTGGCGCGCTATTGGAGGGTTTGACATGTTGACGGCTAGAGAAGCGATGGGTCGTTGCCCTTTGATCACGCCTCTTGTGGTCTGATTGGTTGAAGGACTATCCAATTGCGTACAGAATCATTTGAATTATGCTCGTTGATCACGCCTCTTGTGCAGTAGAAAATACCTAGCAGACTCCCCAGACCAATGTTCAATCTTAAATTGAGCTTGGTCTGGTGATAATCTTTTTTATACCCTAAACAGGTAACGTGAACTCATCACACAAGATACTTCTCATAAAATCAAAATATTTAAAATTCCATTGGATATGTTTTACTTAAGTCCAGATGAAATAAGAAGTGAAATGAAATGATTTTTTGCAGATAATTTTCCAGTCGTGCCTGTTTTAGGGTTAAATAAAAAAGCACACACAATCAAAAAGGTTTACATTGCTAGAAGCAAGAAAAAGAAAATGTCCTGTATTTGGTTGCTTTTGTGATCTCTATTTAAAAAAGAAAACATGATTCTTAATTTACCTAGAATCATGCAGCTCTAATATTCTAATATGCGTGATCGCCTTCGAAACAAGTTCAGACAAAAAATCCCGCCGGCAGCTAGTTTCATTGGTTATGGTTGTTATTGTGTTGGTCCCCCTTTTGCTGACCCGTCGAGGCATGGACTCCACTAGACCCCTGAAGGTGTGCTGTGGTATCTGGCACCAAGATGTTAGCAGCAGATCCTTTAAGTCCTGTAAGTTGCGAGGTGGGGCCTCCATGGATCGGACTTGTTTGTTCAGCACATCCCACAGATGCTCGATTGGATTGAGATCTGGGGAATTTGGAGGCCAAGTCAACGCCTCAAACTCGTTGTGCCCCTCAAACCATTCCTGAAGCATTTGTGCTTTTTGGCGGCGCTTGAAGTTCCATTGCTCCGTGGTCCAGTTCTGATGCTCACGTGCCACTGTTGGTGCTTTGGGCGGTGGACAGGGTTCAGCATGGGCACCCTGACTGGTCAGCGGCTGTGCCTCCCCATACGCAACAAACTGAGATGCTCTGTGTATTCTGACACTTTTCTATCAGAACCAGCATTAACTTCTTGAGCAGTTTGAGCTCCAGTAGCTCGTCTGTTTGATCGGACCACACGGGCCAGCCTTCGCTCCCCACGTGCATCAATGAGCCTTGGCCGCCCATGACCCTGTGGCCAGTTCTCCACTGTTCATTCTTTGGAGCACTTTTGATAGAGACTGACCACTGCAGACCGGGAACACCCCACAAGAGCTGCAGTTTTGGAGATGCTCTTACCCAGTCGTCTAGCCATCACAATCTGGCCCTTGTCAAACTCGCTCAAATCCTTACGCTTGCCAATTTTTCCTGCTTCTAACACATCAACTTTGAGGACAAAATGTTCACTTGCTGCCTAATATATCCCATCCACTAACGGGAGATGAAGAGATCATCAGTGTTATTCATTTCACCTGTCAGTGGTCATAATATTATGCCTGATCAGTGTACAATTCATTAACTAATTGTTTTAATTGTTTGTTGGCAGGTTAGTTCCTCCCACTGCAATTCACCAATAAATGCTGGAATATTCCCATCAGCCTACAAGTGAAGACGAGCATCAGCCCATCAGGAAGAGCTGAAATCTGCAAAGACAGAGTTTATTGAAGGACAGTGAGAACATGAGAGATCCAGAACACACTGAAGAACAAAGAGGTTGGTGTTTATTCCTGGTCCTTCATTAATAATACTCTTCACCATACATTCAATTTAATTTATGATGTTTTATTATGGTTATTTTAGACCAAATGGAAGTGAAAAAGAAAAGTGAAGAATCTAATAAGGTGGAGGAGAAACATAATTTCATCACTGGAGAAAAATCTTTGACTTTCTCACGAACTAAGTCATTCAACTGTCTTATGGAGCACACGAGTACTCATTCTAAAGAGAAACTCTTGACATGTGAACAGCGTGGAAAAGGTTTTGCGTGTAAACAAAGCCTGACTGAGCACATAGGAACTCATGCTAAAGAAAGACCGTTCACATGTGATGAGTGCGGGAAGAGTTTCAAAGCTGAACGATACCTGAGGATTCACACGAAAGTACACTCTCGAGAGAGGCTCGTCACCTGCGATCTGTGTGGGAAGAGATTAGCGAATAAGCAAACGCTCAAGAATCACATGAAAATTCACAGCGGAGAAAAGCCACACAAATGTGATCAGTGCAGAAAGAGTTTCAGAACAAGTAGCTGTCTGAAAGTTCATCTAGAGACTCACTCTGGAGGAAAGTCATTCAGCTGCGATCAATGCGGTAAAACGTTTGCTTTGGCGAGGTATCTGAAAATGCACCGGTTAACTCATATGAAGAAGAAGCCTCACATGTGTCCTTTGTGCCCAAAGAGATTTGTAGGAATATATTCTTTTAAAGGGCATATGAAAATGCATACTGCTGTGCAGGATCATATGTGCTTTGTGTGCTGGAGGTTCTTTACGACAGATGACAATCTGAAACAGCATGAGAGGATCCACACTGGAGAGAAACCTTACAAGTGTTCACACTGTGACAAGAGATTCAGTCGGTCAACACATCTGAAAACACACGAGAGGATCCACACTGGAGAGAAACCTTACAAGTGTTCACACTGCGACAAGAGATTCAGTCGGTCAACACATCTGAAAACACACGAGAGGATCCACACTGGAGAGAAACCTTACAAGTGTTCACATTGTGACAAGCGATTCAGTCGGTCAGAACATCTGAAAAAACACGAGAGGATCCACACTGGAGAGAAACCATACAAGTGTTCACACTGCGACATGAGATTCAGTCAGTCAGGAGCCCTGAAAAAACACGAGAGGATCCACACTGGAGAGAAACCATACAAGTGTTCACACTGCGACATGAGATTCAGTCAGTCAGAATCCCTGAAAAAACACGAGAGGATCCACACTGGAGAGAAACCTTACAAGTGTTCACACTGTGACAAGAGATTCAGTTGGTCAGGAGCCCTGAAAAAACACGAGATGATCCACACTGGAGAGAAACCATACAAGTGTTCACACTGCGACAAGAGATTCAGTCAGTCAGGAGCCCTGAAAACACACGAGATGATCCACACTGGAGAGAAACCTTACAAGTGTTCACACTGTGACAAGAGATTCAGTCGGTCAGGAGCCCTGAAAACACACAAGAGGATCCACACTGGAGAGAAACCTTACAAGTGTTCACACTGTGACATGAGATTCAGAGAGTCAGGAGCCCTGAAAACACACGAGAGGATCCACACTGGAGAGAAACCTTACAAGTGTTCACACTGTGACATGAGATTCAGAGAGTCAGGAGCCCTGAAAACACACGAGATGATCCACACTGGAGAGAAACCTTACAAGTGTTCACACTGTGACATGAGATTCAGAGAGTCAGGAGCCCTGAAAACACACAAGAGGATCCACACTGGAGAGAAACCTTACAATTGTTCACACTGCGACATGAGATTCAGTCATTCAGGAGTCCTGAAAAAACACGAGAGGATCCACACTGGAGAGAAACCATACAAGTGTTCACACTGCGACAAGAGATTCAGGCATTCAGCAGTCCTGAAAAAACACGAGAGGATCCACACTGGAGAGAAACCTTACAAGTGTTCACACTGCAACAAGAGATTCAGTGATTCAGGAGCCCTGAAAAAACACGAGAGGATCCACACTGGAGAGAAACCTTACAAGTGTTCACACTGCAACAAGAGATTCAGGCATTCAGCAGTCCTGAAAAAACACGAGAGGATCCACACTGGAGAGAAACCTTACAAGTGTTCACACTGCAACAAGAGATTCAGTGATTCAGGAGCCCTGAAAAAACACAAGAGGATCCACACTGGAGAGAAACCTTACAATTGTTCACACTGCGACATGAGATTCAGTCATTCAGGAGTCCTGAAAAAACACGAGAGGATCCACACTGGAGAGAAACCATACAAGTGTTCACACTGCGACAAGAGATTCAGTGATTCAGGAGCCCTGAAAAAACACGAGAGGATCCACACTGGAGATAAACCTTACAAGTGTTCACACTGTGACAAGAGATTCAGTCAGTCAGGAGCCCTGAAAACACACGAGATGATCCACACTGGAGAGAAACCTTACAAGTGTTCACACTGTGACAAGAGATTCAGTCGGTCAGGAGCCCTGAAAACACACAAGAGGATCCACACTGGAGAGAAACCTTACAAGTGTTCACACTGTGACAAGAGATTCAGTCGGTCAGGAGCCCTGAAAAAACACGAGAGGATCCACACTGGAGAGAAACCTTACAAGTGTTCACACTGTGACAAGAGATTCAGAGAGTCAGGAGCCCTGAAAAAACACGAGAGGATCCACACTGGAGAGAAACCTTACAAGTGTTCACACTGCGAAATGAGATTCAGTGATTCAGGAGCCCTGAAAAACCACGAGAGGATCCACACTGGAGAGAAACCTTACAAGTGTTCACACTGCGACAAGACATTCAGTCATTCAGGAGTCCTGAAAAAACACGAGAGGATCCACACTGGAGAGAAACCTTACAAGTGTTCACACTGCGACAAGAGATTCAGTGATTCAGGAGCCCTGAAAAAACACGAGAGGATCCACACTGGAGAGAAACCTTACAAGTGTTCACACTGCGACAAGAGATTCAGTCAGCCAGGAGACCTGAAAACACACGAGATGATCCACACTGGAGAGAAACCTTACAAGTGTTCACACTGTGACAAGAGATTCAGAGAGTCAGGAGCCCTGAAAAAACACGAGAGGATCCACACTGGAGAGAAACCTTACAAGTGTTCACACTGCGACAAGAGATTCAGTGATTCAGGAGCCCTGAAAAAACACGAGAGGATCCACACTGGAGATAAACCTTACAAGTGTTCACACTGCGACAAGAGATTCAGTCAGTCAGGAGCCCTGAAAACACACGAGATGATCCACACTGGAGAGAAACCTTACAAGTGTTCACACTGCGAAATGAGATTCAGTCATTCAGGAGTCCTGAAAAAACATGAGAGGATCCACACTGGAGAGAACCCATACAAGTGTTCACACTGCGACAAGACATTCAGTCATTCAGGAGTCCTGAAAAAACACGAGAGGATCCACTCTGGAGAGAAACCACATCTGTAACTAATACCTTTAAAAAGTTGTGAATTAGGAGTTGTGAGATTCACGTACACAGAGCAACATTTATTCATTTAAATTAATCTTGTTCATCAAAGCCATCTTGAGAAAAGTAGTGTGTTTCTGTAGCCTGACAAGCCAGAGCCACATCAAGATGTTGGGTCTGGGAACTCACCATTGGCAGGGGCGGGGCCGAGGGGCGGGATAAGCGGTTGTCTTTCAAATTCCCTCTGCACGCAATAGGATAGCGCTCTTCAACCAACCAGAGCAACAAAGAAGGTGACGTAGTCAGAGCGACGGAAATGAGTCAATGGGGGAGTGTTCCGCGTATGGTGTGTTGAGGAAAAGTTTGATGAAGAGATTCCTGTAAGGCAACAAATTTTATGGTAATAGAGCCCAACGACTGTTGCAGTTTTTGCGAAATAATATGAGAATTGCGGGGGTGCTTGTACATTCATTTACATGTAAAATGCATTGCATACACAACATTTTCAGCTTGTTTGTTACTTTCGTTTTCACCCCTTTTTTATGTTGGATGGATATTTGCAAATTATTATATATATATATATCAATCTCCAACTTTATTTATATGCAGTCATCTGACATGCGTTTGGGGAGCATTCAGGCAGTACTTTAATAAACAGGTGGGTGGTCAACTAAATACAAACCTCCTGGCCGGCTTTGCCAAGTTGCATGGCCTTGAGTCCAAATTTTGTAGCTTCCTTTAACTGGTCGGTAAAACTCTGAACACTTCTTTTTTTAAGAATAACTTCAGTGCCGTTCTTTTCTCAAAGAAAAGCTTAACTCCAAGTCTTCCAGAGTCACAGCCTAAAGCCGATTCAAAAGACTGCTATTCGCCAGCAGCAGCCATCTTTGTTTTTAAGTAGCAGGGAATTCACGTGGAACCATTGCAACTCTGCCGTCATTAAATTAAGCCCACCCACCGACTCTATACACAATGTGATTGGCCTGACTAGAGCTTGGTTTTTCAAGCTCGTAAGCCAATGGAGAGTTGCTAGACCGCCCTGGCTGCAAATGACTTTTGCTGCCGCTAGGGTGCGTCTCGATTTCTAGGCTTGTGTTTCTGTGGCCTTGACAAAATCTTGATGACCCATGTTTTCCAGCATAATTTGAAAATCGTGAGTTATTGGGTTGAACGTTCTATCAAATTCACTGCTGTCTATCTGTGATTAAAGTGACATTAAATAAAAACATTAAATAAAAACTGACCTGGTTTATTTTCTGAGTGCAAATTACTGTGAACAATTCCTCCATGCATGTTTTTATAACAATCTTTAATCAAACGGTGCAGCTTGTTGGTTGTCTTCTAGTGTGTCTATGCTATGCTTGTACCTCTGTTTTGATTTATAAAATTACTGCAGGTCACATGTCATTTAAGATGAGCCAAAACTACATTATAGTTCTAATTTCTAAGTTCTAAACCAAAATAATCCAAGGTTTTTATTTAACACCGTGGCTAGACTAACAAATAAACAAGCATCGCCTGAGCAAAATATTCTGTTACAGTTTAGTAGTAATGATTTTATGATTTTCTTCACTGAGAAAATAGAAAGCATCAGAAACAAAATTGTAAATGTACAATCTTTAATGATGTCTTATGATTCAACCTCAATTATCGCCCCTCAAGAACTACTACACCGCTTTACAACTATAGGACAGGAAGAGCTAAATAAACTTATCATTGCATCTAAACCAACAACATGTTTATTAGATCCAATACCCACTAAACTACTGAAAGAGTTGTTACCTGTAGTGGAAGAGCCTCTTCGAAATATTATTAACTCGTCTTTATCTTTAGGTCATGTTCCAAGAATATTCAAGTTGGCAGTCATAAAACCTCTCATTAAGAAGCCACAATTAGATCATAATAACCTAGCAAATTACAGACCCATTTCAAATCTTCCATTTATGTCTAAAATACTAGAAAAAGTTGTGTCTGCCCAATTGTGCTCTTTCTTGCAAGAAAATTATATCTATGAAAAATTTCAATCAGGATTCAGGCCGCATCACAGCACAGAAACCGCACTCGTTAAAATCACAAATGATTTACTTCTAGCTTCTGACCAAGGCTGTATCTCAATACTAGTTCTACTTGATCTTAGTGCTGCGTTCGATACTATAGATCATAAAATACTATTAGATCGACTTCAAAATTACACTGGTGTTCAGTGACAGGCATTAAACTGGTTTAGATCGTACTTATCAGACCGCTACTATTTTGTCTGTCTAAATGGAGAAAAATCAAAGATAATCTCAGTAGACTATGGGTGTCACGGAGCGCACACCTGTCACTGAGTGTGCGTCTTCACCTCCCTCCGGTCTCACACGCTCCTTGTCACCGGAGTTCTAGAACTGCAATTCCCATCATTCCCCTCTGCTATCATTAGTTCCCAGCCCTGTCTGGTTGTCTATTCATTATCCTCACATCCACCTGTTTATCATTATCCACCCTTTATCTGGACTGCCTTGTTCTTTGTTCTTTGTGAAGTGTTGTTTTGCCACGCTGCATGTTGCTACGTGTTTCCTTTGTGGTTTACTTCTGAGATTCCTTGTTTCATCATCTGTATTAATAAAGTTCTGCAGATGGATCCGCTTGCCTCTACTTCGTCATTACAGAACACTTCACCACCACAGGATCCAGCAGACTTCCAGAGTCTTGTTTCCGAGGTTTGTGCCCAGGCATCTGTGTTAGTCACACACCAACAACAGCTGGTCAAGTTGACGAATCTCACCGAGGAACTTGTCAAGTCAGTTCATGCTCTCACTCTACAGAGCGCGGATGCTCACTCAGTTCAAGCTCCCGCTGCACCTGCGCACCTCTCATCAAGTGTGAGTACCGCTTCAAACAATCCCAGATTATCTCTACCTGAGAAGTTTAATGGTTCACCGGCTGCCTGTAGAGGATTTCTGTTGCAGTGTGAATTATTCATCAGCCAGCAACCCCAGCTGTACCCCAATGACGCGTCCCGCATTTCATTTATCTGCTCTTTACTCACCGGGAGGGCGTTGGAGTGGGCAACGGCTCTCTGGTCGGGTGGTCTTCATACATTTCCCTCCTATAATGTGTTTATGTCTCAATTCAGAGAGGTGTTTGAACATCCCGCGGGCGGCAAGGAACCAGGGGAACTGCTTCTCGCATTAAGTCAAGGAGATTCCACCGCGGCTGATTACACGCTTTCCTTCCGCACCCTGGCAGCACAGACGGGGTGGACCGAGGAACCTCTTAAACTGCTGTATCGAAGGGGTCTAAAGACTAATCTGCAGGGGGAACTGGCTTGTCGTGACGAGGGGATGTCTCTTGGAGAACTAATGGAGCTGGCCATTCGTCTCGATAACCTCATTCGCTCTCGACGTACGCCTCTCTCATCCAGTCTGCTCGCCTATCCTTCCTCGGGCACGGAGTACGAGCCCATGCAGGTCGGCTTCACACATCTCACTACGGAGGAACGTGAGAGAAGGATGCGGAATAAATTATGCCTGTACTGTGGCCAGGCCGGTCATCAGAGAGCTTCATGTCCTGTGAGATCCCGATCCCGTGATACTTCTGCGGTGAGTCCTTTGATTAAGTCTCCCAACTCTCTAACCCTCAAGGTTTCATTTTATTTGAATGGAAATAATTGTGAAACAAGAGCTTTAATTGACTCTGGTGCCGCTGGTAATTTTATCGATTTGGAGTTTGCCTTGTCTAAAAATATCTCTCTCATTCCTTGTGAGCCTCATGTGGCAGTGGCCGCTCTGGATGGACGCCCCCTGGGGACAGGGGAGGTTCAATACATCACGCAGCCTCTCACGCTCAACTCCGGATCTCGTCACACGGAGAGAATTCAGTTGTACACGATCAACTCACCCCTTCATCCAGTGATTTTGGGATTGCCATGGCTGGAGAGACACAACCCTCAAATTTCCTGGAGCGACAGGAGAATCACTGAATGGTCCTCTTTCTGTCATGACCACTGTCTGCCTGCTCTCCATGGTCCTGAATCTAGCCACAGTTCGCGTGAGAGTGAATCTGCAAGGTGTGCCTGCTGTATATCACGATCTAGCCCAGGCATTCAGCGAGAGAGAGGCTTCACTTTTACCTCCGCACCGGCCCAGCGACTGCGCTATTGAACTTCTACCTGGCGCCGTTCCCCCGCACGGCCGTGTGTATCCACTTTCACGACCGGAGACAGAGGCTATGAGAGTGTATATCGAGGAACAGCTTGCTAAGGGATTTATCACCTCCTCCACATCTCCGGCATCCGCGGGGTTTTTCTTCGTCAAAAAGAAGGACGGGAGTCTCCGGCCCTGCATCGATTTCCGTGGTCTCAATGAGGTAACTGTGAAGTATCGTTATCCCCTGCCTTTAGTCCCTGCAGCTCTGGAGATGCTTCGCTCAGCTCGTTACTTCACCAAACTAGATTTGAGGAACGCCTATAACCTCATTCGCATACGGAGGGGTGACGAGTGGAAGACGGCCTTTTCTACGACCACAGGCCACTATGAATATCAAGTTATGCCGTTCGGGCTGTCTAATAGTCCTTCTGTATTCCAGTCTTTCGTTAATGAGGTCTTCCGTGACATGCTGAATCAGAATGTGATTGTTTATATTGATGATATTCTGATTTTTTCAGAGACCCTCGACGATCATGTACGGGACGTGCGTGCAGTTCTCAAGCGCTTGATTGAGAATCAGCTATACGCCAAAACTCAGAAATGCGAGTTTCATCAGACTCGGATCACCTTCCTGGGATATGTCATCAGCGCTGAGGGGGTTCTCATGGACGACAGCAAGGTTAAAGCCGTGGTGGACTGGTCTCAACCTTCTTCTGTGAAAGAATTACAGCGATTCCTGGGGTTTGCAAACTTTTATCGTAGATTTATCCGTAACTTCAGTCTCATTGTGTCTCCCCTCACATCTCTTCTCCGAGGAGGGGGAAAGCGCTTCCGGTGGTCTCCTGAGTGCACTCCAGCGTTTAATCAGCTGAAGGAGAGATTCACTGCCGCACCCATCCTCCATCATCCAGACTCGGAGAGGGAGTTCATCGTAGAAGTGGACGCCTCGAACACTGGAGTGGGTGCGATTCTGTCCCAACGTCACGGTAATCCTGCGAAAATGTTTCCCTGTGCCTTTTACTCCCGCAAGTTAACCTCGGCGGAACGCAATTATGATGTGGGTGACCGGGAACTTCTAGCCAGGCTGCTCTGGAGGAGTGGAGGCACTGGCTGGAGGGGGCACGTCAACCTTTCACCGTCCTCACGGACCACCGAAACCTTGAATACATCAGGTCCGCCAAGCGTTTGAATGCTCGTCAGGCTCGATGGTCACTATTTTTCTCTCGTTTCAATTTCAGGATCACATACAGACCTGGGTCCAAAAACGGGAAGGCCGATGCCCTGTCTCGTCAGTTCGAGGATTCCAACGAAATCAGCCAACCAGAAACCATCTTACCATCAAACTCACCCAGATCGTCCTGCTCCCAGACCCTGTGGTAGACCCCGTCGTCGTCCAGGTCCTCGCTTCCGGAGCCGCTCGCAGGGAGGGGGCTCTGTCACGGAGCGCACACCTGTCACTGAGTGTGCGTCTTCACCTCCCTCCGGTCTCACACGCTCCTTGTCACCGGAGTTCTAGAACTGCAATTCCCATCATTCCCCTCTGCTATCATTAGTTCCCAGCCCTGTCTGGTTGTCTATTCATTATCCTCACATCCACCTGTTTATCATTATCCACCCTTTATCTGGACTGCCTTGTTCTTTGTTCTTTGTGAAGTGTTGTTTTGCCACGCTGCATGTTGCTACGTGTTTCCTTTGTGGTTTACTTCTGAGATTCCTTGTTTCATCATCTGTATTAATAAAGTTCTGCAGATGGATCCGCTTGCCTCTACTTCGTCATTACAATGGGGTGCCGCAAAGATCCGTGTTAGGCCCTCTGCTATTCTCAATATATATGCTGCCACTTGGTAATATAAGAAAATATGGAATTAATTTCCACTTTCATGATGATGACACTCAATTATATATTTCATCACGACCAGATAAAAACGCTAAATTATCTAAACTGACAGCGTGTGTTGAAGATATTAAATACTGGATGACGTGTAATTTTCTGCTATTAAATTCAGATAAAATGGAGGTATTACTTGTTGGTCCAAAAAACTGCCCACAAAACCTCTCACAATACAACTTTAACTTGGAAGGATGTCCTGACTAGGTCAAGAAAATATGATCATATAACACCAATTTGATCATCTCTACACTGGTTACCTATTAAGTTCCGTATCAATTACAATGTATTGCTACTGACCTATAAAGCCCTAAATGGTTTAGCTCCAGTGTATTTAACGGATCTTCTATCGCCCTACAATCCATCGTGCTCTTTAAGATCACTAAACTCGAGGCTTCTGGTCATTCCTAGGATATCTAAGTCCACTAAAGGAGGGAGGGCATTTTCACATTTAGCTCCTAAACTCTGGAATAGTCTTCCTGATATTGTTCGAGGTTCAGACTCGCTGTCCCAGTTTAAAACTAGATTAAAGACGCATCTCTTTAGCCAAGCATTCACATTATAAATACGTTTTATACTACAGTTAAATCGGATCAAAAGCATTAATATTCTGAACAGCAGCTATGCTAATTATTTCCCATCTGCTTTTCTGTTGTTATCTCGGGACACTCAAGAGACGACTCAACGCCAGCGTTGTTATGGCCTAAATTAATACATGATTGATTAACTTTTTCTAAGATTTTGCTTTAACATTCTCTTTCTAACATTTTTCAATGTACATTTATGAAATGCACTTTCTGTAAAGCTGCTTTGAAACAATGTGTATTGTGAAAAGCGCTATACAAATAAATTTGAATTGAATTGAATTAATTTGAAGTACACATTTTGCAATAACATTAATCTAAAATAGGCTTTTATTCACACTACATTATTTCTAATTGTATACACATATATTGTCATATATATATATATATATATATATATATATATATATATATATATATATATATATATATATATATATATATATATATATATATATATATATATATATATATATATATATATATATATACAGAACTGCATATGCATTTGTTTCAAAACTCAACCATAGACTGAAACGCAATAATCTCCACATTCCAGTCCAGTAGGTGGCGAAAATGCACCGTGAGTTGGTTTGTCACTGGCCATAAAAGTAAAAGAAGGAGGAGGTTATGAAAGCTAACTTGTGTTTGGGCTGTGATCTCGTGGATTGGTGAGTAAAAATCGTTATTAACCCTAACCCCACGCGATCTTCATTTGAACTTTCTGGATCTCGAGTTTTTAATCCTAAAATCTATAGATGTTTGTTAATTTTATGCGTGAATGAGACTTAAATAACCATTATTTGTGGAGCCCCTGCCGTCAAATACGTCATAAGTTTTGTGTTATTTTAATACTTGTCGTTTATACGCTCGAGACGAGTTCGCATATTTTCTCTCAGTTCAAGCGGAAGCGCGCGCTTCTGTGGCGCGAAATAAAAATGAAGGAATACACCATATGAATGATTATTCAACAAGTAATTAAAGTCATTGCTATATCAGAAACCGTGTTTTGAAAGATATTCAACTGTAGTGTATAACGTGGGTTACTGAAGAATAAAGATTATTTATTCATGATTTTTCATTAATGAGGCTGAAGAAAGCTCAAGGCAGTTCATCAGATTTAGTTGTTTCAGTTAGAAAATCAAAAGAGTTGTTGAAATAAGCCAGCAAATAATATAGAGAACAAATTTCAGTAACATTTTAGAATACTACTGTTCCATCATTAAAGAATAACTACACCGGATCAAGTGAGTAATGCAGTATTAAAACTATAGTAACTACTATTAACTAACAAGAAACGCTGATAATAGTGCTCAGTCGAATGTGGTAGTTCACTATTATTAGCTTGGGAGTTATGAAAGAATAGTAGCTATTGATTAGCTAATAGTCAACTATCACATTTGTTTATCACTGTTTCTTGTTAGTTAATAGTAGTTACTAGAGTGTTAATGGTGTGTTACTCATTTGTTCCTGTGTAGTTATTCATTAATGATGAACAGTATTCTAAAGTGTATTCTAAATTTCTATGAACAATCCACCGCAAAACCAAAATAGAGACCAGTTTTTCAGCCACTTTTCAAAGGTTAGAAGCAAATGTGACGCTTATGATTTGATAGAAGTATTTACATTTATTCAGTTACAATTTGTGAATTTACACTTTTTACACTAGTTTGATGGTCATTTTATTTGATATGGCGGTTCATTTTCATGGTGACAGTTAAAACTGGCATATAACTACACAGAAAAGGTAAAGTTAGTAAGTGATTTTGTTTTGTCACATTCACATTGTTTGCATCTCATTGCTATATATAGTGGCTGTTTTAAATCTGTTGTAAATCCGTAATTTCTTTTTTGTGGTTATCAACTTTATGCCTCAAATGTTGTCAATTGCACTTAAAGGTTTAGTTCACCCAAAAATGAAAATTCTGTCATTAATTACTCACCCTCATGTCGTTCGACACCCATAAGACCTCCGTTCATATTCAGAACACAAATGAAGATATTTTAGTGTAAAGCTGATGGCTGAGAAAGGCTTCAGATAGGCCTCCATTGGCATTCAGTACATTTACTCTCCCAAGACCCATAAAAGGCACTTAAAACGTCGTTACAAAGTCCATCTCACCACAGTGGCTCTACAATAATTTTACGATGCGACGACAATAGTTTTTGTGCGCAAAAAAAAATCAAAATAACACCTTTATCCAACTTGTTCTTGTCTTCCGTGTGTGCCTCCACGACGCATGCGCGAGAATATGACGTAGCGGCGGCGTTCGGGAATCCATGAAATGCACACATTAGCCCGATTTTGAGAACTACGCCGAGACCTAAAGCACGATCAATGTAGAATTCAACAGCTTAGATACGCGCGTCTTCCTCTGCTTGTAAACAAATCGCTTCTGGGTCAAGTGTCCGAACGCCGGATCTGCGTCATATTCTCACGCATGCGTCGTGGAGACACACACGGAAGACAAGAACAAGTTGGATAAAGGTGTAATTTTGATTTTTTTTTTGCGCACAAAAACTATTGTCGTCGCATTGTAAAATTATTGTAGAGTCACTGTGGTGAGATGGACTTTGTAACAACGTTTTAAGTGCCTTTTATGCGTCTTGTGAGTGTGAATGTACTGAATGCCAATGGAGGCCTTTCTGAAGCCTTTCTCAGCATCAGCTTTACACTAAAATATCTTCATTTGTGTTCCGAATATGAACGGAGGTCTTACGGGTGTCGAACGACATGAGGGTGAGTTATTAATGACATAATTTTCATTTTTGGGTGAACTAACCCTTTAATAGGGATAGTTCACCCAAAAATGAAAATTACCCCATGATTTACTCACCCTCAAGTAGAGATGCACCGATTGATCGGCCAGGGATCGGAATTGGCCGATTTTCTGCATGATCGGCCTGATCGGTGATCGGCCGATCAGTCTCACGTGTCTCCGATTTTGAGCCGATCCGTCTACATGCGGCCACAACGTTGACGTCACAGCCACACTCGCGCTTACCCATGGCGCTCACAGCCGCATGCAAACATGTCGTTTGCTTGGAAGTTTTGTACTGTGAGCGAAGAAGACACTAATTATGCCATTTGTAAAACTTATAAGGTTAAAATAAACCGTGGGGGAACCACCAGGAAAGCGCACAACACGACAAACCTAATTAGACACTAGGGATGAAACGGTATGGAAATTTTACATCACGATTATAGTGACCCAAATTATCACGATTATCAATATTATCACGGTTTTCTTCAAATGAGATGAATGTGTTCAAAAAGAACCGATGCACACACTTAAAACATTTCAACAAGTTTTATATTTGAAAATCAACAAACAACAAATAACTAAAGCAGCTCTTTGCACTTTTTTAAGCTAGATTCTATTCTGTGGGATTTCCTTCCTTATAATGGCCGTCATCAATAGCAATGCATAAATAATAATAATTTGTCGTAAATATAATCTCTAATATTATCTCTGTAAATATATTCTCAAGCAATATTCTCATCAGTGTTCAGCAATGATGCATTTAAATCAAGCATATTTTGTGTAAGAGCCCATACAGTATCCTAGTGAAATAATGCATATCCATATTTCCATATGATTTGACAGTTTATTTGATTAAATATCAAAATGTGTGTATCATACCTGAGTGAGATTTCAGTGAGTTTTATGACTGTCATTCTCTTCAAATGCTATTGAAGTTTGAAACGTGTATAACGTTACCAATGTTGTATGTAACTTTAGAGACGGTCCCTAAATTCGCCAGCTTTATGCCAGTCATATCAGATGCGCTGTGGTTCTGCTGTGTTTTTTTAAAAACTATTTTCGCTGCTGAAATAGAACAAAAACAGTCAACCACTGTATGATGAATGAATCTCCTGCGTACATTGCACGTTTATCTCTGCTTTGAGTGCAGATTTCAGTGAGAGCGGCGCGCGCTCGAAACTCTGGCTAATCTGAACGACTCTGATTATGAGACATTGCATTCATAAACTCAATAGAAACACATGTGAGTGGTTATAATGCGCAACGCGATTATAACAGATGGCTTTTGAGAAGACTATAATAAGTTCAACAGCCAGAGTGGCAAGTGTGCAGCTGAAATAACGTTACACCCGCAAATGGCGGTTGTTAATGTCAAGCCCTGATTATTATCCCTTAAATGTCGCCCTAGTCTTGTCTGAATTTGTTTGGTCGCTTCACGTTATTATTTCCCAGACGTAGTTTTGGTATTGAGGTCAAAGTCCACTTGCCTTGCGTTCGTAGTTTTGAAGTGTTCCCCCTATTACAGCAACTTTCTTCTGGCATGTTCTGCAGACAGGGTGACCATCTTCGATTAAGTTTCCCTCAGGACTTTTGTAAAAGCCAAAATATGACCACACCTCAGATTTGGTCCTTTTAGAGGCTGAAAAATCTCCCGGCACTGTCACTGCCTTCTGACATTTCTCCTCATTCAGAAAACAGCGCTGCGCCTGCATCAGACTGACTGGACAAGATTTACCGCCAGTTTTCACAATCGTGATAATAACACGCGGTTTTAATGATAATTACATTTTATACGATATTACTAACTGTCACTAAATTTTATCGTGAAACAGGTAATCGTTTCATCCCTATTAGACACTTAAAACTCCATCACCCCGTGGAACATGCCCAGTTTGAAGAAGGTAGTAAAGGTAAACGGCTAAAGCTGGCCAGAGCTCAGAGCCAGCCACAGGTCTGCAGCCTCTCCTATCTTTCCTTGGTATAAGCAGCGAAAAGACCAAAGCAATTACATCCAAATTATGGACTTCATGGCGCTGGAGGAACGCATAATCCGTCACTTCATGAGAATTTACCGTTTCATTTGAGAAAACTGTCATATCATGAACACAGACACTCAAAGGTCTGCACGGCCACTCGTCAAAATAAAAGTGCGGTTACATTTTTTTTAAATTGACAGAATATATCAGGCTACTGTTGTAGCCTACAGTAGATTTAGCGCCGTCTCTATGTAGTAATAATAATACGTCTATACTGGTGGTTGATTATTTTTCACTTGATCTTTTTTTATAAACAATGTTTACTTTTAAACAGCATACAGCCTTTAAATGTTTATGTATTATTTACTTATAATGATTATCAGCATAAATAATAAACTTAATACATTTAATACAAAAAAATTAAATGGTTAAATAAATTAAAAAAATACATAAAAATCATTTAGCTGTGGTACTGAAATTGGTACAGAGTACTGTTAAATTCTTATGGTATTGGTACCGACTACTGGAATTTTGGTACCGTGACATCCCTAGCTGGCAACATTTATTACCCAATTACTGAACTATTATTTGGAGGAGTACTGTACACATCAGGTTTGTTCATTCATAGGATCTTTTGTAAGACAAGTAAAAAAGAGAAAAATGTCGATTTATAATGTTTTGTTTCATAAGCAACTGATTTTCAGTTATTTGTTATTTATACTTCTTTCCGGGCACAGAACACTTATTTTTTTGAGAGTTGTTCAAGTGCGAGAAGATCCTGTTGTAATGTTTAATAATTTATTTTATAATAAAAAAAAATTTGCTTTGAAGATTTTTGTTTGTATATGCTGTCAATTATAGTTCTTAGAAAGAAAATCGGAATCAGCAAAAATCGGTATCGGCCGATCTCATTAACAAGAAATCGGAAATCGGAATCGGCCAATAAAATTGCAATCGGTGCATCTGTGTATGACATCCTTCTTTCAGGTGAACACAATCAGAGTTATATTAAAAATGTCCTGGCTCTTTCAAGCTGTATAATGTCAGTGACTATTGCTCTGTTTTTGAAGTCAATAAAAGTGCATCCATCCATCATATAACTGCTTCACACGGCTCCAGAGGTCCAGGGACCGCCTTCTGTATTCAACTTACACAAAATGTAACGCTTCCCGCAGTTCGACGTCACCGTTGCGCCAGTTAAACTTTTTTACACTCCGTCCAACGCCATCGCCGCGCCACTTACGTTTTATTTGTAAGTTGAATAGGAAGGTGTTCCACCGGAAGCTACATATTTTACATCATAACGTGTTAAAAATGGATATTTTTGTGGAGTACTTTTATAATGGGCAGATGTACTATTTTGGGCTGCCATTATAAAGCAGGGAGGAGCCAGGACATTTGTAATATAACTCTGATTGTGTTCATCTGAAAGAAGAATGTCATGCACACCTAGGATGACTTGAGGGCGAGTATATCATGGGGTAGTTTTCACCTCTTTAATTCATACTCGTAACTCATAGCCGGAATATTCAATATTTGAATTGAAAAGGAAGAAAATAGTGACCTGAGGGCCAAGTATGGTTGAGCCAACTTCAAACTTTATCCTGAACTCTGAACCCTAATCAGCTGTACATTTCCACCAGCCGCCATTACATCAATGTATTCTGTACAAGGGATGTAAAAAGGAACATATAATCATTAAAATCATCATAATCTTGTATAGCAGTTGAACAAATCTCTTGGTCTGTTTTATGATTTACTCAGAACCTTTGTGTTTCTTTATTCTCAGACCTGATGGATGAGAACTACAAGAATGATCAACTGGACGAAGTGGAGGAGAAACATCATCATGTCAAAACTGGAGTTTTCAAGAAATCTTTCAGCTGCACGCAGTGTGGAAAGAGTTTAACCACCAAATATATCCTGGAGGTTCACATGAGGATCCACACCGGAGAGAAACCGTTCACGTGCAGTCAGTGTGGAAAGAGATTCACGTTCAAACAAAATCTTCAGGTTCACATGAGAGCTCATACCGGAGAGAAGCTGTTCACGTGTGATTACTGTGGAAAGAGTTTCAAATACGAGGGAAACCTTAAGGACCACACGCGGATCCACACTGGAGAGAGACCGTATGCATGCATCCACTGCGGAAAGCGTTTCGCTGTTAGGAGAACCTTCAAGATCCACACGAGGATCCACACTGGAGAGCGGCCCTTCTCATGCACTCAGTGTGAAAAGAGGTTCACGCAGGCGAAATATCTCAAATCACATCTGCGTTCTCACTCTGGAGAAAGACTGTTCAGCTGCGACCGCTGCGGGAAATCCTTTTTTGCAGCATTGTCACTGAAGAAGCACCTGAAAGTTCATTTGCAGGAAAGGCCACACTTGTGTTCCCTGTGTGGAAAAAGTTTCACAGAGCTTGGGTCTTTAATAGTACACCAGAAAAGACACGGCGGCGTGAAGAATCACATATGCAGCGAGTGCGGCAAGTCATTCATCACAAACAGCGAACTGAAAGTGCACCAGATTATCCACACCGGAGAGAAACCGTTCAAGTGTTCGCACTGCGACAAGACATTCAACCAATCAGGAAACCTGAAAACTCACGAGAGGATCCACACTGGAGAGAAACCGTACACATGTGATCAGTGCGGGAAGAGTTTCAGTCAGTTCGCTTCTCTGCTCAGGCATGGAAACACTGTAGTAAGTTGTAAGTAGAGGTTAATAATAGGGCTGCAATAACTAGTCGATAAAATTGATCATGAAAATCCTCGATTCTCATGATCGATTAGTCGGGTCTGCTCTCTGTGCACGGAAAACTTCCACCAGTTGCGCCATATTACAGCACTGAATAACGCTTTTCTGTGGACAAAATGCATCTAAAATAGTGCAGGAAACAGAGTGAGCTGATGCAGGAAATATACATGCGTTGAAAACCTTCTTTATTTTAAAGGGTTAGTTCACCCAAAAATGAAAATTCTGTCATTAATTACTGACCCTCATGTCGTTCGACACCCGTAAGACCTCCGTTCATCTTCAGACACAAATGAAGATATTTTAGTGTAAATCTGATGGCCCTGAAAGGCCTCCATTGGCTCAACTTTACACTCTCAAGACCCATAAAAGGCACTAAAGACGTCGTTACAAAGTCCATCTCACTACAGCGGCTCTACAATAACTTTATAAAGTGACGAGAATAGTTTTTGTGCGCAAAAAAAAAACCTAAATAACGACTTATATCATGATGACCGATTTCAAAACAAGGCATCATGAAGCTTCGAAGCGTTATGAATCAGTGAGTCGATTCAGCGGTTTGAATCGCCAAAGTCACGTGATTTCAGCAGTTTGGCGGTTTGACACGCGATCGGAATCATGAATCGACTCACTGATTCATAACGCTTCGAAGCTTCATGATGCCGTGTTTTGAAATCGGTCATCACTATATAAGTCGCTATTTAGGGTTTTTTTGCGCACAAAAACTATTCTCGTCACTTCATAAAGTTATTGTAGAGCCGCTGTAGTGAGATGGACTTTGTAACGACGTCTTTAGTGTCTTTTATGGGTCTTGAGAGTGTAAAGTGCATTGTGTCAATGGAGGCCTTTCTGAGCCATCGGATTTCAACTAAAATATCTTCATTTGTGTCTGAAGATGAACGGAGGTCTGACGGGTGTCCAACCACATGAGGGTAAGTAATTAATGACAGAATTTTCATTTTTGGGTGAACTAACCCTTTAAAGGGTTAGTTCACCCAAAAATGAAAATCACCTCATGATTTACTCGCCCTCAAGTCATCCTAGGTGTGTATGACATTCTTCTTTCAGACAAACTCAGAGTTATATTAAAAATGTCCTGGCTCTTCCAAGCTTTAAAATGGCAGTGAATGTTGCTTCTTGTTTGAAGTAATTATTACACCAGGAGGAGCGGCAAGTGACCTCTGACCTGATGCTCGAGGTTGAGTAAATTATGGGATGATTTTAAGTTTGTCCTGTTCATGAAAGCCAATGTGAAGGGAAAAAAACGTCGCTTTGACAAAGCCTTGATGATCTTTGTTACGAGTGCTGTCTGTAAATAATTTCTGTCAATGATTAAAGTGACATGAAATCAAAACTGACCATCTTGATTTTATGAGTGTATTTTACTTGTCAACAGTTCATCCATGCATGGCTTTTATTAACGTTCTTTAATCAAAATGTTCTGCCAGTCGCATTCAGATCCCGTGGGGAAGTGGGCATGTGATTCTATACTTTATCTGATTGGAATTGTAAAAATACTGATAGTAGCTTATTTAAAGGGATAGTTCACCCAAAAATGAAAATTAGCTCATAAGTTACTCACCCTCAAGTCATCCTAGGTGTATATGACATTCTTCTTTCAGACGAATAAAATCGGAGTTATATTACAAAAGTCCAGGCTAATCGAATTGAATCAAAGTCCATAAAAAGTGCATCTGTCCATCATACAACTGCTCCACACGGCTCCGGAGTGTTAATAAAGGCCTTCTGAAGCGAATCGATGCGTTTGTGTAAGAAAAATATCCACATTTAAAACTTTAAAACTTAACCATACTTTACTTTACCCCTGTGGCCCGCGCCTATACTTTTGTCCTTAATGGCTTTTACTTTTATACTTTAAGTAGTTTTGAAACCAGTAATTTTACACTTTTACTTGAGTAAATACTTCAACTTCTACAGAAGTCTTTTTAAACCCTAGTATCTAAACTTCTACCTGAGTAATGAATGTGAATACTTTTGACACCTCTGCTTCTAACACATCAACTTTGAGGATAAAATGTTTACTTGCTGCCTAATATATCCCACCCACTAACAGGTGATGAAGAGATCATCAGTGTTATTCACTTCACCGGTCATAATGTTATGCCTGATCGGTGTATAATATAACTATAGAGTTATGTACACAAACTTGCGAGTACCTACAATATACAAAGGGTTTTTAGCTCACGGAACCACGGTTACACTAACATATAACAAACGATTTAACCATAAAATGTTAAACAAATAAACAATGAGTGTGTGTGATATGTGCGGAGGGAATAACTGAAGGGAAGTATCGAATGTGGATGAATGTCTAAGTGCTAAAGGGATCGTGTGTGCACCTGCTATTCCAATAGCGCATCAACAGGAGAGGGAGAGTGTGTGGTGGTTAAACATACCAACTGAGTTAGTAGGTCAACAATATATAAGTCAAGAGTATTACTTTGTACTACAGGTATTTACTGATGGGTCAAAGGAGTCAGAGTCCAGTAGAACTGCAGCAGTTTACATCCCTGCATTTAAGCAAAAAGTATATCGGATCATGTGTCAGTAATTACTACGGATTTTTTAGCTATCATACTAGCACTTGTTGTGGAAAATTTCGAAGTCACAAGTGTCCCCTCAGTTCAGTCAGTGAAGAAGAAAATCTCTCAGAGGCGAAGTTCCAGGTCTCAGAAGGTAAACTTTATTGTCAGAACAACAAAGTGGGATGCCAGCTGAACATCTGAATCTCTTCACTTGTAGCTCACACTTTCATACAGTTTGACCAGTGATCTCATCTGCAGGTGCTGTTCTCCCTCTCATTTCTTAGTGTCTACCAAGTACTCCAACATTTTCATCAAAGTCAAACCATTCATAAGCTATCTCTTTGTAATGGTGGCCGACTGCCAACATTTTTGGATTGTCCCAAACAGTGACTTTTTGCCTCATTATTTTTATCAAGAGAAGAACACATCAAAGGCCACGTGAACCAAAAGAGCAACTTACTATCAGTGCAGATAAAATCCTATCCTTTCCCATAAGACTTTTCTCAGTCATGAAGGCCATGAGGCCTCTAAACATGTGTAAGCCAATTTATTCTACAATTGTTCTTTATTGGATAAATAAAATACTAAAAACAAATGTTTAAATAATTGAACATATCAGACCACTCATTAGACCTAATTTTTATATTAACTGTGCTCTTTACTAAAAGGACAAAAAAGACATATATTGACTTTTGAAAATCTCCAACACATTACAGTGGATCGAAGAAATTCAACCAGCAAGAACTGTGATATGTGACTCAATGGCTTCTCTCACTAGCCTAGTGAGTGGAAAATCTGAATTTTGGCAAGACTTAATATTTGAAGGTTTTTTTTTAAGTCTGAGATTTATCTGAGGTGAGATCCTGCCTGGAGCCTTAGGGTTCTCATTCTCAGTGTGTGTCTCAATCAGCTCCCGAGCTCATGAATCAGTTTATCGAGTACATGAATCCGGCCGCTGGTAAGGACTAGATAGATAGGATAGATGCTATTTTAATATTAGCGTAGATGCCTCTTACGATGTAACTAGTACATCAGGTGTTCTGGGAAGTGTTCCTGTTCCAGTCAACCTAATTTATGCATCCTAAAAATCCTTTAATGGATTTGAATTCTAGAAATTGATAATGTGTTATGTGTATGCCAGGTTAAAGGGTTAGTTCACCCAAAAATGTAAATTCTGTTATTAATTACTTACCCTCACGTCGTTGGACACCCGTCAGACCTCCGTTCATCTTCGGAACACAAATGAAGATATTTTAGTGTAAATCCGATGGCTCAGAAAATCCATTGGCTCAATGCACTTTACACTCTCAAGACCCATAAAAGGCACTAAAGACGCCGTTACAAAGTCGCTGATTCATAACGCTTCGAAGCTTCATGATGGCGTGTTTTGAAATCGGTCATCATGATACAAGTCGTTATTTAGGTTTTTTTTTTGCTCACAAAAACTATTCTTGTTGCTTCATAAAGTTATTGTAGAGCCACTGTAGTGAGATGGACTTTGTAACGACGTCTTTAGTGTCTTTTATAGGTCTTGAGAGTGTAAAGTGCATTTTGCCAATGTGGGCCTTTCTGAGCCATCGGACTTCAACTAAAATATCTTTATTAGGAAAAGGATTGACCGCCTGAAGTTGAGTTTGATATTCTAGGTATTGTCAACTAGCCAGAATTTTGAGATCGCAATAGATGTGAAGGACTATAAAGTGATAAAAGCTTGTTCAAGAACTGAGGAGCTAAACCATCAGTGCTTTCTGAGTAATCAGCAGGATTTTAAAATGTATGTGATGTTAAATAGAGAGCCAATGCAGCATTGACAGAACCGCTAATATGGTCACACTTCCTGTTCTAGTATGAACTCGAACTGCTGGAGTTTGTTTATTAGGCCTGCGGGGCAACCGCCCAGTAAAGCATTACGATAATCTAGTCTTGAGGTCATGAACACATTAACTTTTCTGCATCTGACATTGAGAGCATATGCTGTCATTTTGAGACATTTTTAAGATGGAAAAAAAGCGGCTTTACAAATGTCAGAAATGTGGTTTTCAAAAGAAAGATTGCCATCAAAGATCCCCCCCAGACCAGAGCTAATCAATGCCTTGTGCTTTGAATAAAATATTTTCATTCAAACATTTTTTTTTTACAGAATTCATATTTTCTTGTTTTATTTGTCTTATCTTATTATTTTTGCTAAATTATTTTTAATTATTTTATTAAAAAAAGAAGTTAAGTCTCCCGTCACTCGCAAATCTCAAAGTATTAAGAGTAACTATTAACCACTACTAACCCACTACTAAAAGTATGGAGTTTTCTAACTCTGACACTTCAACTATCAATTCCACTGGTGCTAATACTGACACAGCAATCGAGGCCGCATCAGAGAACAACGCCGGCCCTGGAACCAGCAGCACCGCCACCGTGTCAGCGGAGAAACCTGCTCAACTTACCGCATCTGGATCAGGATATGTTAACACCCTTGGGGATGTGGATGGTTGTGCAGAGAGTGCCCCCCAAACTGCAGGAAAACAAAAAAGAACTTTGCGGCAACCTCCAGGGGTTTTCCCAGTATATAGTACCAACCACACTTGGACAGCGTGATGAAAATGAGACGCAATGGGAATCAGAATCACAGACATTTAAATGTCATTCGTATCTCCCTGTTTTAGACACTGTGCTGGCTGAATTAGACAGGCGGTTTTCAACTGATTTTTAACTGCATCACTGTGCAGTTAGGCTGACGGTTCAGAACACACCTCAAAAACAGGCCGGACTACGCTCAGTGACGGCCCGATGTCGGCTTGGTGTGTCCTGAGCCTTTTAGTGTAAAAGAGTAGAAACTGTCCACCCTGTTACAATGCAATGTGTGGATGTTTAAGCTAATATAGCCCATTACTAGGTAGGACAGAACATAATGCTAGCAGAAGATTACCATTTAGGAAACTTTTTTAGAAATATATCAAATTCATTTAATAAAATAAACATGTTCATGTCCAGTATAACAGTATATGCTTTACACTATTAGATAATCCTTATGAAATGAGGAAAAGAGAGAAAAGATTATGACTTGTCTTGACAGAAGCTGTGACCTGATTGGTCGTCTCTGCTCTGGTGGGCGGGGCTGTTGTTGTTTATGAAATCAGATCCAGAAGAACTGGGGCCCGTTCTTCGTACCTCGCTAAATCCGTTAGCTGGATTTGATTGTTGACGATTTGGCATGATCTTGGATTGTTTGGTTCTTCGAAGCTCATCCTGGACTTGCTGTCATAGCAACAGGTCCGTAAGCTTAAACCTGCTCATGAGCGGCTTATTTCATGTAAACAGGATTAGATTGCATCTTTAGGTGATACTTAAAATCTGTCCCAGCCACTGCTACTTTATTACAAGAGTTCATTACTGAACCAGGGGCAATAATAATCATTAATAAATAATAATAAAGTAAATAATAAATAAAAAACAAATAAATAATAATATAAAAATTTTATATTGTATATGTATATGAGAATGTATAATGTTGTGTATAATACTATAGACAGCCACTTGATTGAGCGATTTATTTGTGATGGAATAATTACTTTATATAATTTAATTTTTATTGGTTTACACACACAGACAAACAGTCAAACAGACAAACAGTTAAACAAACAGACAGACAAACAAACAGTCAAACAAACAGACAAACAAACAGACAAACAGTCAAACAAACAGACAAACAAACAATCAGTCAAACAAACAAACAGACAAACGGTGATGTCACACACATTAGCTCTGTTATTGTAGCTGATGCTAGTTTCACTTTACTAAACCCGCTCTCACATCAGCGCGTCTGTCATTTTATCACTGAACAAGTTTTGAGTTTGTCTTTTCATATTAATAATTACAATAAATGTGTTTTCATGGCTTCAGTCGCTTCTGTAATACATGACTGGTTAAAATGATTGACAGAGATTTAACATTCACAGTTATTCTCATATAGAAATAATTAATCTGTGATTTTACTGTCAGATCAAGTTTGAATTCAGGTCTATATTCCGTTATTATGGATAGATTCAATAAAATAAAGTAAATATGAAGCTCAAATACTCAACCGCATTAGTTTTAGTGTGACATTAAACATTAAAGTGTCTTTTTATTTAGTTATTGTTCCATATATAAATCTATTTCTCTTTTCATTCATCATCTTTTGTCTTTGAACTGCAGAATATATTGTAACACTGTCAATGGTGGTATTGATATGATCCAATACAGAGGAGGTGTAGAAGTCAATGTCCGTGTGAGCGCCACTGGTGGCTTGAGAAGCAAACACACTCCAGTCTGTGTGTAGAAACCTTTCCTGGAGTGAGGAATCAACCCCCGCAGGCCACACCTTGATGGTCTTCACTGATGGCTTCACACGGTTGATGGGGGGTGCATATTTGGGGATGAGGAACAAAGAAAGGTTATCTGACTGTCCCAGGTGGGGGAGGGGTGTCGCAACGTAAGCGCCGGCCATGTTTGTGTAAACATGGTCTAAGGTTTTGTTTCCTCTGGTGTGGCAGGAAACATGCTGGTGAAACTTGGGTAGCACTGACTTTAAGTTTGAGTGATTAAAGTCACCTGCAACAATAAAAGCAGCTTCCGGGTGATCAGTCTGTTGTTTACTGATGGCTGCATGAAGTTCTTTCATAGCAAGCTTGGCATCAGCATCCGGGGGAATATAGGCTGCAGTTATAATGATGGAAGTGAACTCCCGCGGTAGATAAAACGGTCTACATTTAACCATGAGAAACTCGAGGTTAGCTGAACAATGACTCCCAACAATAGCAGAGTTTGTGCACCAGGCTTTGTTAATGTAAATGCACAATCCACCACCTCTGGTCTTACCGGAGCCATCTAATGTTCTATCCGCCCGGAGCGTGTGGCATCCCGCTAGCTCAATAGCGGTGTCCGGTATTCCGCCGTTTAGCCAGGTTTCCGTGAAGATTAGGACGTTACAGTTCAAAAGTTTCTTGCTGTGTGTGATGCTGAGTCGAATCTCCTCCATTTTGTTCACTAGTGACCGTACATTGGCAAGGAAAATACTGGGTAAAGAGAGCCGATGTGGGGTTAGCCTTAGCTTTAGCCTTAGCTTAGCTCTCATTCCTCCGCGTATACCCTGCCTTTGTTTACGATCTCGGCGCCGCCTGCGAGCACTTCCGCCCGGCCGGGTAGAGTGCATAGCCTCGGGTGTCCTAGCGATCTCAGGAAGGAGTCGAAGATTGTCCATAAAACTGTCGGAAATACGCAAACCAATATCCAAAATCTCACCACAGGTGTACGATGTTAAGGCACAACTATTCTGAACGAACAGACCCGAGATGAGCAGGAAAAATACCGCAAAATTGCAGAATCTGGAGAGACCCAGAGCCTCGCGAACTACTCGCGCCGCCATCTTGGGTGTCATTTTCGTTTACTATTGACACAAATCAATAAGTAAATCATACTCAACTACTATAGTAAACAACTTATCCTAATTAGGCCTACTCTGTATACATTTTATGATGAATAGTATCATTATACATGATGTTTAAAATGCTTCTTGTGTTCATATATTTCATTATATAATGGCATACTATGTACACTACCCTTCCTGAAATACAATTAATATTGTCATCATTCATTGATTTCATGTTAAAATAATATACAAATTCACTACCCTCTTTGAAATACAATAATCAGTAAAAAAAGAATCATAAAATTAACCCGGAAAAATAATCGTTAGATTAGTCGACTAATCGGAAAAAATAATAATCGTTAGATTAGTCGACAGAAAAAAAGAATCGTTAGTTGCAGCTCTAGTCTACATAGTCTACTACAGATATGTGCATACACGAGAAGTGTTTCATTATGGACGTACGCGGTTGCCGTGATGATAAACGATAAATACACTTGCTGGTAAAGCGAGTGAACTCATTGTGAGAACAATCACTAAAATGATGGCTGCAACAGCGCATATTACGCCAAACAATCAGCCACTAGTTGAAACCAACTGATAATCATCTGCCTTTACTTGACGTTCACATAAGCTCGATCACATGGCTCGACACAGTGCAACCATACTCGCTTTTGCAACTATAAATAGATGTGCAAACCGTACAACGTATTTTGGAACACCCGTTTTCTTGAATGTAACATCAATACCTTACAGTATATAAGGCTATATTGTATAACAAGTAGGCTATATCAATGATCATTGTAAGCAACCTTATATTTTGGGGATGAAAAAACATATCATGAGACTGCAAAACTTCAAAGGCTATGATTTCATTAAATAAATGTGAGCTCTAATGCTTCAAAATCTGAATGGGGTGCTGATGTGCATTCTATGGGCTTGCAAACAATGCTTCAAAATGCTTCAGTTCAGAGCAGATTCGAAGTCAATGAATAGTGCACATTCAGGCCAAGCAAATTCTTATGAACATGGCAACGTTTTCTTTACGGTGAATATATTGTTATATGTTGTATACAGTTGTACGGCTGTATATTTGATCTCCTCATGAATTGAATGAGCATCATGAAATAAGTCATAGCAATTTCAAAATAGAGTCTTATTTGGTTGCTCAATGTGTTTCTTTTTTATTTATTTATTTATTTGTATTTGTCGGTCTAACTTTTTCTCCACCACAGCAGTAACGTTCCCTCTGCTCCCACATGAGATTCTCTGGCTAATTTTCTCCACTGCCACAGCAATGCTTTTCCTCCTGCTTCCACATGAGCTCAGGTTCTCTGGCTCATTTCTACACTGCCACAGCAATGCTTTTCCTTCTGCTTTCACAGGAGTTCAGGTTATCTGGCTCATTTCTACACTGCCAAAGCAGTGCTTTTCCTCCTGCTTCCACATGAGCTCAGGTTCTCCGGCTCATTTCTACACTGCCAAAGCAGTGCTTTTCCTCCTCATTCCACAGAAGCTCAGGTTCTCTGGCTCATTTCTACACTGCCAAAGCAGTGCTTTTCCTCCTGCTTCCACATGAGCTCAGGTTCTCCAGCTCATTTCTACACTGCCAAAGCAGTGCTTTTCCTTCTGCTTTCACAGGAGCTCAGATTCTCTGGCTCATTTCTACACTGCCAAAGCAGTGCTTTTCCTCCTCATTCCACAGGAGCTCAGTTTCTCTGGCTAATTTTCTCCACTGCAACAGCAGTGCTTTTCCTTCTGCTCCCACAGGAACTCAGTTTCTCTTGCAACATTTTCTCTACTGCCACAGCAGTGCTTTTCCCTCTGCTCCCACAGGAGCTCAGTTTCTCTGGCTAATTTTCTCCACACAGCAGTGCTGTTCCTTTTGTTCCCGCAGGAGCTCAGGTTCTCTGGCTAATTTATCCACTGCCACAGCAGTGCTGTTCCTTCTGCTCCCACAGGAGCTAAGTTTTCTCTGGCTAATTTTCTCCACGGCCAATGCAGTAATGTTCCCCTCCAGACATGCGGTCTGCAGGTCAGTGACTTACTCAACAACATCGTGCCCGCAGGTTAACCCCAGCTCCCTACCCTGCCCGGAAACAAACACTGCTAGATCCACCAATTACCAATTACACCAATTACTAAGTGCAGCAACCGCCAGCACAAATCAGGGATTCAAAAGGAGAGTCTCCTCCTGTGCAGAAAAAAGGCAGCCCTGCAAACATTTGAATTCTGGTAAATGTTTATGCACATTTGTTTTTTCCATGGCTGCGCCCATGCCCGCATTTAATGTTAGGGTTGGGTACTGAAATCCGGTTCCAATATGGCACCGGTACTTATATAACCGGTATTTACCGGACCGAATCAGAACGCAGATTTCGGTTCCTCATTTCGGTGCCAAAATTCAAACGTGCTTTCGCGTGCTTTGGCTGGCACCGAGCCAGAGACAGACGCTCAGCGCTGGTCACATCACAACTCATGACAACTATTCAGTGTTTTAAACCACATCATGTTTATTCCAGGTTTCAGACATTTAAATGCTCATAAGTAGGCTACTAGCAAAAAATACACACTGATGTCTATGAAAGCGGCAATGACAATCCTTTCAGGCGGTTATAATTTGACTAACGTTACGTGTTTTATTCACATCAGATACATGCACATTATATAGTAACTATATAGTTTACTCTATTCTTCCTCCAGTTCACTGGTCACTTACTTTCATGTATTTTGTAAGACGAGAATGAACTCAAGTGTTGTAAATCCGACAGATCCGATTCTGAGGCGCAAACTAACATGGCGCCGCCCATTGCGCTTTATAGATCAACTAACACACATTGACTCACACATTTGAACATCAGATAGTTCGTGACACAGTTAAGAAGTTTGTGAATATTTTGAATAAAAATAAAAAATGAAATAAACCCGATACAGCTGAGCTGTCACCGTTATTGCACCGTTATTGCTGTTGTCATGTGAGAAACATGACGCGTCGTCATGGAAACATTAAGGCGATGCGTTCTAAAATATTTAGCCAGAGAATATGATCATATTTCAAAATAAAGCTGAAGCTCGAAGCTGGTTAGTAGCAGACCAAGAATACAGACTAGGCCTACTGCTGTTATTACTGTAACTGTTATTTAGAGTTATATTAGGCTTGTTGTAGTTGGGTTAGGTGGCTTAGGTTTTACTGTGAATTTGTAAATAAGTCAATTATAATTTGTAAATAAGTCAATTGTGTTTTGTATTTATTTATATTCATACATTTAAGTATACATTAAACTTTTAATAAATGGTTCAATTTAAATAAAAAAATAAAAAGCCATTTAATGTCATCCACCTCGTTTTGTGGCCTTTTAAAAAAAAAAAGTATCGGTTCAGGCACCGTTTAGGCACCGGAACCGTTTTAAAAGTATCGGTTTGGCACCGGAATCGAAAAAAACCCAAACGATACCCAACCCTATTTAATGTCCAGTGTATTTAAATATTTCACACATGGACTTTGAACTAGCTCATCACCCGGATGCCGAATTTACTAATTATCTGCTGTCAGGCCTCAAATATTTTAGAACGCATCACCTTATTGTTCCATGGCGACACGTCGTGCTTCTCACATGACACAAAGCTGCCATAATAGCGTTGTATGACAGCTCAGCTGTATCGGGTTCATTTCGTTTCTTGTTTGTATTCAACAGAGGTGGACAAAGTACACAACTCCATTACTTGAGTAAAAGTAAAAGTACTACTGGTCAAATATTACTCCGTTACAAGTGAAAGTTCTAAAAACAGATTTTTACTTAAGTAAAAGTACAGAAGTATTTGTTTTTAAAAGTACTTAAGTATCAAAAGTACATTTCCTTTTGTATGTCAATGCATTATTTTATTACTGTTGCATTGTTGTATAAATGCACTCTATGTCATCATGGTGGTTTAAGCCAGTCAGTGATGCTCCATCCGACATGCTAGCATACGACCACCTTAAACTAATTTCAATACTTGTATAAAAGTTACAACGCTCTTTACAAAGCTGCTGTCACTTTAAGGCAGAATGCATGGACCCTATACTCTGATACACATCCAATATTCTCCCAACTGTTTTCTCTTCTCTTTCTCCCAGACATTTAATTTTTTTTTTTCATTTTTATGAAACATGCATCAAGTATATGCCAACTAAACTAATCTTTAATCTTTTGAGAAAACTGAAACACACTTTTAGTATGGCATGGTGCACACACTGTGCCAAGAAACCGTCTTTTTCCATTTTGCTATAAACTGATCAGTGTTCAAAAAATTGTTTGGAAACTTCAGAAGAAAAAATCATCCACTTACTTTCAAAGCTGCTACAGAAACGACTTTCGACTTTGAGGACTTTGATAGAAATGTAGTGGAGTAAAAAGTATGATATTTGTCTTTCAAATGTAGTGAAGTAAAAGTATCCCTAAAAAATAATACTCCAGTAAAGTACAGATACTCAAAAAGTGTACTTAAGTACAGTACTCAAGTAAATGTACTTAGTTACTGTCCACCTCTGGTATTCAAAATATTCACAAAATTGCTAACTATGTCATGAGCTGATCTGATATTCAGATTTTCAAATATATGTGAGTGAATGTGTGTTAATTGATCTATATTGCACGATGGGCGGCGCAATGTTAGTTTGCGCCCAGAGGGTTGGAATCTGTTGGATTTCATCACACAAATTAATTCATGTTCATGAAATACACGGAAAAAGTGTATAAGTGTAAAAGACTTCTCAAGCTACCCTTTCCGCATCGGGGAGGCAACTTCAGCAGCTCAAAAAAGGCCTCTCCCAACAGCAGATCCAAGCTCTCTGGAGATGGTCCTCAAATGCTTTCTCAATGCTATATCAGGACCAACTGGTACCACATCATCAAGCCCTCCAAACCCTCCGATTAACACCCCCCACCCCCCCCCCCCCCCCACCCCCCAATCCAGCGAGCATTTATCACCCAGTGGACGCAGTGAGAACTCTCCCGGTCAAGCACTCATGCTTCTCTTTTCTGTTTTCAGCCTTTCAACAAGAAGTGGAAAGTTTCCACGCAGTGAGTCAATGGGAAGTTTCCACGCAGAGAGTCAGTGGAAGTTTCCACGCAGCTAGAAAGTGGACAGTTCCACACAGTGAGAAAGTGGATAGTTTTTCACGCAGTGAGAAGTGGATAGTTTTCCACGCAGCGAGAAAGTGGATTCAAAGATCCCAGTCCACCCGCCCCGACACCAGACAACCAATAACGATAGACATCCTCACCAAATGCCTTCACACCCTACGTACAAGCTACCAGCCCAGCAATACCGCCCGAACACTCGACACCATGTTTATTTTAGCCTTTTTTGGTTTTCTCAGATGCTCGGAACTCGCTATTACTTCCAAATTCGACCCAAAAATCCACCCCACCATCTCAGTCTTATCAGTTATGGATAAGGAAACAATCTCAAATACCTGATTAAACAAAGTAAGAGCGACCAAACCAAAAAAGGTAATTTTATCTACATTTTTAACCTTGAATCACCAATCCAACCATACCAGTACGTCCGGGCTTACCTCCAATGGAGAAGTTCTCAGGCCAAATCTCCCCTGGAACCCCTGCTCACAGATGAAGCCAACAAACCCGTGACGCGCTTTTGGTTTCAGAAACACCTCAAATCCGTTCTCCAACAGGCAGGCATCCCAGAAAAGAACTTCTCAAGCCACTCTTTCCGCATTGGGGCAGCAACATCAGCAGCTCAAAAAGGCCTCTCCCAACAGCAGATTCAAGCTCTCGGGAGATGGTCCTCAGATGCCTTTAAAAGCTATATCAGGACCAACCGGTTCCACATAAAAAAAAAGCTCACCAAACTCTCATTAATTAAAAATCCTCTGGGTCGTCCACCGGGGGATTTCTTTCTGTCCAGCGAACATTGATTCCCCACTTCACCCTTGTTCTTTTGTGTCTTAGTATTTCCAGGAGAAACGAGAAGTTTCCACACAGGGAATCAATGGAAAGTTTCCACTCAGCGAGGCAGCGGGAAGTTCCACGCAGAAAGTCAGCGGGAAGTTCCACGCAGAAAGTCAGCGGGAAGTTCCACGCAGTAAGACAACGGAAAGTTTCCACACAGCGAGTCAGTCAAAAGTTCCACGCAGCGAGTTAGGGGAAAGTTCCCACACAGCGAGTCAGGGGAAAGTTTCCACGCAGTGAGTCAGTTGGAAAGTTCCCATGCAGCGAATCAACGGAAAGTTTCCACGCAGGGGGCCAGCAGAAACTTTCCTAGCAGTGGGCCAGGTGGAAGTTTCCGAGCAATAAGAAAGCAGATAGTTCCAAGCAGTAAATCAGTGGATAATGGTCCACGCAGCAAGATAGTGGATAGTTGCCCACACAGTTATATAGTGGATAGTTGCCCACGCAGTTATATAGTGGATAGTTTTGTCACTTCACCACACCTTTTAACTCTAAAACCACTTACATATACGGGGGGTACACTGGGTTCGGGCCTAATTCCGAGCTCAAAGCCCTCCCCCCCAGACAGCACGCCAAATACGCATTGAATTACTCTCTATAAATTATATGTAAGTGTGAACTCGTGAAACAGGAATGGAGGAGCTTTGACCAGAGCCTGCACACAGTCCTCTAAAACTTGATAAAAGGCAATATAACTGCCAAACTGAAAATCTTTGGAGACATTGTCTATGAAGAAGGCAAAGAGAGATTTGTTGAGCTGCTTCAGAGGAAGACCCCTCCCAAACAGAACGGGAGAGGGAAATCCTGCAGTTTCGGAATGCATGGAGGAAGGCCATGGATCACGAGAAGGAGGGCTTGAAGAACTTGTGGAGTCAGATTAGAGCTAGACTCACAAACCTGAGTTGAGCGGAGTGGATCAGGAAACGTAGAAGCCGTAACGAAAAAGCAAGGTCTAGCTTTTTTCGTGACCCTTTCAAGTATGCTCGAGGCTTATTGGAGGAGAAGAAGAACGGGACGCTGCACACCACTGAACAGGAGTTAGAGGATAACATCAAGAAGCAGATCAGTGACAGCTTGAGAGAAAGCCCACTTGGGCCACTGGGGCATGTTCCTCGCCCACAAGAGCCATCAACGACAGCTGTAGCTTAGTCCCGCCCCCAGAGTTTGATGCACATCAGGGCTCCAGACTAACTTTTTTCACTGGGAGCACAGTGGCCCCCAACTGAAAATTTTAGGGGCACAACCAGAAATTTGAGGGGCGCACACCGTAAATCAACATGCTAACCAAATCTACTCATTTCCACTGTATTACTAATAGGGATCGGTATCGTTAAGGTTTTAATGGTATTACTACTCTTACCGATACTGCTTATCGATCCGGTACTTTAACAGTATTCTTACCGGTTCTTTTTATTATACTTAAATATTTTTTTTTTATAAAAAAAAAAAAACATAATTAAGAACATAATTAACATGGCTTTATAATCTGAAAAGTAAAATATCTATAGCAAAAGAAACCGCAAAGTTTGAACAAAAATATAAAACATCTATTTGTAAATGGACCAGTGTGCAAGCATTCGGAAGGTCTGCTAACATTAATATTACAGTAAAGAACAAACCTACAAAGAAATCTAATAAAGTAATGAAATGTAAAATAACACTGCATAGTTTTCACTGTATAAATTGATAGATTAATGCTTATAAAAGCTAAAGTTATTAATTCAAGAGATGTGAATATTTTCTATTTGCCTTTTGTTCGATTCGAATTAATGGCTCAATCGTCAGCAGGTTTATTAGACGCTGCCCCTTTAAGACCGATCGGATGTAGAACTAATAATATCATATTGTCCTATTTCTCCAAACTATTTACGCCCATTTAAGATATAAACTGTTAAAATAACTACTCTCCAATCCGGTCATTTTGACACCGGCTATTTGTTGTTTATTTGATGGTTTAGACGCGCACACGAAGCCTAAAATATTAAGTGCAAGTCGGTCCATTTCGCAGCACACACACATAAGCCGCCTTGAAGTTGGAAACAGCGTCTCTTGCGCGGATTATTGTGCATTTAATATCTCTTTATTATCAAACACATCCCGCAGTTTAGCAACAGTAGAGACTGCAGTTTACAACATTCACTGAATCTGACGTTTAGTTTAGGTTTAAGGAGAAATGACAGCGCAAGGCTGTGAAGGGAAGGATGTCGTGCTCGACTGAACACGGCTATAGGAATAGTTTTACCTCATATCATCTTTTTATAATTCTTGGAAGCCAAAATCGAAAATAAAATTAGATTAATATCACAGCACATCCCTAAAGTTTAAGCAGGCTAAACTTTTGTTTAGTTCTTGGCCATCGTCACTCATTAAGCTGACTGTGGTGTGTTCGCTGTAGCTCGCTCGCTTTCTCTCTCTTCTGGATTGCGAATGGCAAAAATCCATCACGGACAAATGGTTTAATATTATCTCATATAGAAACGGCTGGCAAAGATAGAATTTGCCAGACATAACGTCTATCAATTATAATTAGTAAGTGTATTTTCTTAAATTCTCCAGTACCAACAGCAGGCAAATTTACTGGTCGCATATGTGCGACTGGATGTAAAATTCAGGCGCACACTCTCAAATTTTAGTCGCAAAATGCGACCATTTATTCGCACTCTGGAGCCCAGCACATTATGTTCTGCTTGAAAGCTGTGGAGGGCTCGCGTGTATTCAAGCCATCGATGAGTGTGCGTAACTTTAAAAGTAAGTTCATTCTCACCTAATACAGTCTTTAACCTTGGTATTTATTGATATTTGTGTTGAGTTTATATTGCTATTTGGTGTATTATGTGTGAAAACGTTCTGATGTTGAATATCTATATTTCTGTGAAGCTAATGCTAGCGATATGACAGTGTTCACTGTCTTTGCACGTGTGGTCCGACACACGCGGTATAATTAAAATAATGACTAACTCATTTTCCATGTTTACTTTAGTGTTTACACTGTACAAATGCCAGTAAGCCATATTTATGTGGATTGTGAAGATTATATTGGTTTGAGTAGTTATAAGATGATCGTCACGTGTATATTAATAGTTTATTGATTACATTTCATATAGTCACATGTCAGGTTTATTCATTTGATTTAAATGTTTATCATTTATTACTGTAAACTGATTATTTATATTTCTGTTCTATTGTAGAAACCACACACACACACACACACACACACACACACACACACATTCAAAGTCAATGCATTGCATTGAGTACGTCAGCTGGCTTGAACCTTATTAAACAACAGTGATTGGACTTTTGGATTTTGTGCATTCTTACCGATGCCCTGTGATGATCCTAATTAAGCCAGAACCAGTCAATACAGTCCTTAAACCTATTTAAAAAGGCCTATAGTTAAATAATATACCAGGACAAGGAAGCTATTTTGCTGAGTATTTTCACGAGTGCATTCGTTCATTGAGAGTCAATCAATGCGAGTTAATTGATTTTTGTTCAACAAATAAGTAGTAAAGTTACTTGCATTTTAGACACAACATTGACTGTTTTGTTCAGTTTCACCAACAAAAATAGTTGCAAACTAAGTTGTGCGCAGACGTAATCTATTTCGCGTTCTCCGCATGTTGTTGTGTTACGGCGCTTTGAACCAGTCGGTTGAGATGAAGTGACTTACCGCCACCTACTGGTGCTTTAGTTTATTTTATTTAATAGAATCTCGTAACATGATATTTTGCAGTTGTAATTTTGCACTGTACATTATTTAATTTGATTAATAACAGCCCTATAGTAAAGTTTGATAGCCTGGATGCCAGCCGAACTTAGCTCCGCCCACAACATTTTTACTCGGGCAGTTCGGTCTCGACTTGATCGGTAGAGAAGCAATTATGCCCGAACAGAAACTGTTCGGACCAATGAAATCGTCAGGGCGGGTTTTAGACGATGATGGACCGATGATAAACAGTAACGTAATCATCCATGCCATCAAAGGCACTTGGGTTGAGTTTGTTCTAATCCTAAACGGAGAACTTCGTATTTGCATTCACCTTTACTATTTCTCTCAGAAATGATGATCGTGTTGGTAAGTACTCTGTGTATCCTTAAATTCTTTTTTTACAACAACGGCAAAGATCGTTTACACTCATTTTTTCTTCTAACGTTAGGCTACTTATTCCAGCGTGCGTGCAGGTACAGGGTTGCCAAGTTTTTTACAACAAAACCCGCCCAATTGCTAACGTTCCTCAAAACTAGCCAAAACAAGCCCAATAGCTTTCCGGGGGGGTTCTCCGGGGAAAAAAGGCATTTGGGGGATAAAATATGTGTTATTTTGGCAGGGCTGGCAGCTAAAATTCGCATTCCTGGGTCTGTATATCACATAATTGGGGTCGCTTCAACCCGCGGACATGGCAACACAGGTCAGTTGAGTTCTGTTGACATTTGACAACTAACGTTATGCGTCGCTCCGTTGCTCTGATTGGTTGTAGGTCTATCCAATTGAGGTCTTTCCTGGTTCGGTTGAAACACGCCCCATAATCACAGCCCAACGGAGCAGAATCAGACTCATTCTGACTAGAATTGAGTATGACGACGTCAGGCTAAAATTTTGAGTAAATTTAGACTTAAAACTGTGACCAAGAAACATCACAATCATCAGTTAACTAAATCCTATGCTTGGGTCTCAAGGTAATATTTTGTTTTCTTTTTGCATTAAATATATTAAATATACGTATGTAATATAATATGTATTTCCATCACAGGTTTGGTCTTAAATTTTACATAAGGTGGTATAAACAATTAAATTTAACTTGTTCATATCTGTAGACACCCCGTGTAGACTTGGATGTAGACTCTTTCCCCGTTGTTTAATTCACGGGACCAAACACCTGTCGTTTTGTAGATCTCTTTCTTTTTATAATTTTGTCAGACGTAGGAGACCAAGACCCAGACCGCAGAGACCGTTTCTTAAACAACTTCTCTGTTGTTCTCCATCGTTCGTTCTCTGCTCTCCAGACAAAGGGCTTGTGTGTTTTATACACACTGAATAACATATACATTCCATTTTTATGGAAACCATAAGTCAACATATGCACTGAAACTCCTCTCCCTGTCTCTGACATATGATACTTACACACATGTGTGCATGCAAGATCTAAAAATGTTTTGAAGAGGCCTATAAGGGAATGGAATGTGTGCCATATGGTGAAGCCCCTCGTCTGCTGACCAGCCTTGGGGAGGAGCTCCTAATGCAAGACCAGACTCTGCAGTTTCTCTACAGACCAACTCAGACTCCGTGTCTTAGATAATAAAGTCGATCTTCTGGCATCAAAACCCCAAGAATTTGAGAGCGATTTTTCACGGAAGCCACAACAACTGCAGAATGAAACGCACTAAAGAACAAAGAGGTTGGTGTTTATTCATGATTCTTCATTCATGATTGACTTCACTTTCCTCCGTTGAAGTCTATGGGGTCGCTGTGTCCATTTCTTTTACTGTCTATGTGTTTACAGCCTGGGACAAATTGTGATTTTGGTCTTGTTGTGGCAAACATGAATTAACTCTGTTGCTTCACTGAATAAGAGACTCATTGCCAATTGTCTTTATAAAGATTTATATTCTTGCAAGAAAAGAGTCAAAGTCGTAAATGTCATTCAGCAATGAGTGCCCGCTGAGTGTGAACTGGAGACTGGCCCTTATATGTTTCTCTAACTCAAGGTCTCCACTGTTCACCTCTTGTAATTTTCCACTCATAACAAAAGTCTCACTCAGCACACAAATAGCATCATTTGACTTTTGATTTTACCCCCAGGTCCTCTCAACTAGATCTGCCCTGATCCCCGGGTCAGGAAAACCCCTAAGCTATGTGTCTGGTGACCCCTATGGTCACAAGCTAGTCACTGGGTCTGCTAGAGTTAAGAAAAGTGTCTTTGTGGCAGGATGTTTACCTAAAGAAGGACTGTAGATTAATTCAAACACATACTTAATGATTGTTGTATGAATATATGAAAATCAATCACCTTAAATGTATAATTATTAATCTCCTTCTATGATTACATTCTTCCACCACAGTCTATAGATCAACTTTTTTTCCCTTCATGACAGCTGTGAGGGGGGTGAATTTTTTTAAAACTAATTTATATTATATAAACTAAAGCCTTAAAGTTCTGCATAATTAAGGGTGTGACCTCTTTGAGTGACAGGTGGATTGCCGTTTGTCTGCTGTCTGTTAGTCATCACGTCAGCTCAGCTCCACCCATGTCCCGCTCTTTGAAGGCTAGCCCAACCCCTGAAAAACAACCCCCCCACCCCATAATCCCCCCTCTACCAAACTTTACACTTGGTACAATGCAGTCAGGCAAGTCCTGTTCTCCTGGCAACCGCCAAACCCAGACTTGTCCATGGGATTGACAGACAGAGAGCGTGATTGGTCACTTCAGAGAACACGTCTCCACTGGTCTAGAGTCCAGTGGTGGTGTGCTTTACCCCACTGCATCCCACGCTTTGCATTGCACCAGGGTCATGGCCGGCCAAGGCTCACTGATGCACGTGGGGAGCGAAGGCTGGCCCATGTGGTCCGTTTAACGATTTGCAAATAAATGCACAGTCTCAACGGGGAACATTAAACTATTTGTGTTCAAATGCAAAGTTTGTTGTGGGAGCACAAAAGCATTGAAATATTTTTTTCCTTTCATCATAATGTCTCTTCATTAGGGCCTCTAAAGATTTGTGCCTGTAATTAATCGAAAAATACTATCTAGTACATTATTATTAATTATAATTACTCATTTCAGATCTTATGGATGAGAATGAGGAGAATGAAGTGGAGAAACATCAAAGATCTCAGAAATCTTTCACCTGCCGTCAGTGTGGGAAGAGTTTCAAACACGATCAAAATCTCAAGGTTCACATGAGGATCCACACAGGAGAGAAACCGTTCACATGTGATCAGTGTGGGAAGAGTTTCAAACACGATCAAAGTCTCAAGGTTCACATGAGAATCCACACGGGAGAGAAACCATTCACATGTGATCAGTGTGGAATGAGTTTTACACAAAAAGGAATCCTTAAGCAACACCTGAACATCCACACTAGACAGAAACTGCATGAATGTGATCAATGTGACAAAACATTTGTGAGGGCTTCACACCTTAAGATGCACCTGGGTGTTCATTCACAGGAGAAACCACATTCATGCTCTTTGTGTGGAAAGAGTTTTTCACATCTGCAGAATTTAAAAGCTCATCAGAAAGTACATACTGGTGTAAGAAATCATTTGTGCTTTGAGTGTGGGAAGACTTTTATTAAAGCTAACCTATTGAAACGGCACCAGAGAATTCACACTGGAGAGAAACCATACAAGTGTTCACACTGCAACAAGAGATTCAGTCAGTCAGGAGACCTGAAAATACATGAGAGGATCCACACTGGAGAGAAACCTTACAAGTGTTCACACTGTGACCAGAAATTCTGTCGGTCAGGAGACCTGAAAATACATGAGAGGATCCACACTGGAGAGAAACCTTACAAGTGTTCACACTGCGACAAGAGATTTAGTCATTCAGGAGTCCTGAAAAAACACAAAAGGTTCCACACTGGAGAGAAACCTTACAAGTGTTCACACTGTGACAAGAGGTTCATTCATTCAAGAAACCTGAAAACACACGAGAAGATCCACACCGGAGAGAAACCATATCACTGCACTGCATGTGGGAAGAGTTTCACACACGAACAAAATCTCAAGGTTCACATGAGCATCCACACTGGAGAGAAACCGTTCACATGTGATCAGTGTGGGACAAGTTTTACACGACAAGGAAACCTTAAGGAACACATGAGGATCCACACTGGAGAAAAACCGTTCACATGTGATCAGTGTGGGAAGAGTTTCAAACACAATCAAAGTCTCAAGGTTCACATGAGAATCCACACAGGAGAGAAACCGTTCACATGTGATCAGTGTGGGACAAGTTTCAGACATGAAGGAACCTTTAAGCAACACCTGAACTTCCACACTGGACAGAAACTGCATGAATGTGATCAATGTGACAAAACATTTGTGAGGGTTTCACACCTGAAGATGCACCTGGGTGTTCATTTGCAGGAGAAACCACATTTATGCTCTTTGTGTGGAAAGAGTTTTTCACAGCTGCAGAGTTTAAAAGCTCATCAGAAAGTACATACTGGTGTAAGAAATCATTTGTGCTTTGAGTGTGGGAAGACTTTTATTAAAGCTAACCTATTGAAACGGCACCAGAAAATTCACACTGGAGAGAAACCATACATGTGTTTACATTGCAACAAGAGATTCAGTCAGTCAGGAGACCTGACAATACATGAGAGGATCCACACTGGAGAGAAACCTTACAAGTGTTCACACTGTGACCAGAAATTCATTCGGTCAGGAGACCTGAAAATACATGAGAGGATCCACACTGGAGAGAAACCATACAAGTGTTCACACTGTGACAAGAGATTCAGTCGGTCAGGAGACCTGAAACAACACGAGAGGTTCCACTCTGGAGAGAAACCTTACAAGTGTTCACACTGTGACAAGAGATTCATTAATTCAGGAGTCATGAAAACACACGAGAGGATCCACACTGGAGAGAAACCTTACAAGTGTTCACACTGCGACAAGAGATTCAGTCATTCAGGAACCATGAAAACACACGAGATGATCCACAATAGAGAGAAACCTTAGAAGTGTTCACACTGCGACAAGACATTCAGTCAGTCAGGAACCATGAAAATACACGAGATGATCCACAATGGAGAGAAACCTTACATGTGTTCACACTGCGACAAGGGACTCAGTCAGTCAGGAAACTTGAAAACACACGAGAGGATCCACACTGGAGAGAAACCTTACAAGTGTTCACACTGCGACAAGAGATTCAGTCATTCAGGAACCATGAAAACACACGAGATGATCCACAATGGAGAGAAACCTTACAAGTGTTCACACTGCGACAAGAGATTCAGTCAGTCAGGAACCATTAAAATACACGAGATGATCCACAATGGAGAGAAATCTTACAAGTGTTCACACTGCGACAACGGATTCAGTCAGTGTTGGGGAAGCTACTCTGAAACAGTAGTTTGACAAGCTACAAGCTACTTATACATGGAAGTAGTTAAACTACAGTCAAGCTACCCTTCTGAAAAAGTAGTTAGATACACTACAAAATGTAGCTAGCTACATCGAAACTCCTTAGATTTTCTTTTCTTTTTACAATTAAATTGCATATTTACAAATAACTGAATAATCGTTAATGAAGAATGTTTTAAGTTAAATGTTTGGGGTTAAAAACAACACAATGCAATACAATTATGATAAGAGTAAAGTTTTATTTTGTTAACTATCCAAATAGGCCTATACAATACTCAAATGTAGTCTCAAACTGACTGTCAAAGTGCAAAATCGCTACACATGTCATGACCCATCAATGCAAGAACAAAATATAATCAACTTTGATACACAGGAGTAGACAAAAATGCATGCATATATAGGCCCTATATAGCAGGATAATCAATTTAAAAAGGCTATTATTCACCTGTATGTGCTTGAAGGTCTTCGACGCAGACAGCGCTTTAATCTTTTGTTTGTATAAATCAAGTGTAACCTTTACTAGTCGATTCGTGTGAAGTTATCAACCCACTACTGTACGTCCTTTACATAATCATCAGACGATCTCTTCTTTGTGAACCATAAAGCGCAAGATGCGGCATGAAACGATACTCGGTTACTTAACGTAACCTCGGTTCTCTCTAGAAGAGGGAACGAGTATTGCGTAAGTTTCCTTACGCATCGGGAAAGTATTCTTTCTTCGAGATTTCTGAAAAACCCAAAATTATCCTTAATTTTGTAACATTGTCAACGCAGTGCGGCAGCCTGGCAGACCATAGCAGGCTATTCCAGCGTGCTATTGGCTGCTCTGCTGGCAACTGCAGCAGCCTATCGGTGAGCCCGCGTGACGTGGCGACCAATGAGGGCGCTTCGCGCCCACCTGGCTTCATTTGCCTACAGGTGGGGCGTGGCCACGTGTATATAAGCGGGGCTCACGGGCTGCGTATTCGGTTTTCGTAGTTCTGAAGCGTAAAAGCCAGCGGGGCGCACGGCAAGGAACGCAATACTCGTTCCCTCTTCTAGAGAGAACCGAGGTTACGATAAGTAACCGAGTAGCGTTCTCTTACGAGAGGTTCTCTCGTATTGCGTAAGTTTCCTTACGCATCGGGAACACATTGTCAACGCCGTGCGCGCCTCGCATACAGCATATGTATCCCAGGGAACCGGGGACCATAACACTGCTCGGGCAGGGTGGCCGGTAAGGAAAACGGGCCGCCACATATACAGACACTTCATTCGAACTGACGGGTGGTTACAACGGGTGGTTACAACACCCTGTCCCATGAATGAGGGAACGGCACCTGCCGGTCTCCTTCAAATTCACCACACCTTGTCTCATGAATGAGGGAACGGCAACGCCGGTCGCCTTCAAATTCACAATATCTTGTTATATGAGTGAGGTAACGGCACCGCCGGTCACCTTCAAACTCACAGCAGCTTGTCTCGTAAATTAGGGAACGGCACCGCCGGTCTCCTTCAAATTCACATTAGCCTTGTACAGAACTTACTTCCAGTATGTGAGCTATGTCTGCGCAGAATCACTGGGCAGAACCAACAGCCCTATTGAACTGATAACACTTTCGCCTGTAAGGCAGGAACTTCCAGATTGTAAAATCTCACGAACGTAGACGGGGAGGCCCAGCCTGCCGCCATACAGATATCGTGGATGGAAATCCCTCTGGCCCAAGCCCACGAAGAGGCCATGCCTCTAGTGGAGTGTGCTCTGACACCTAGCGGGCACTGCAGGTGTTTGGAAGCGTAAGCTGCTGCAATCGCGTCCACTATCCACCTGGACAGGGTCTGTTTCGAGGAGGCGAGACCTTTAGTGCGCCCTCCAAATGAAACAAATAGCTGCTCAGAACGCCTGAAGGCGGCGGAGCGTGTGACGTAAACCCTCAATTCCCTGACAGGGCAGAGGACATTGCCACCGTCCCCCTCATCGGATGCTGGCAGAGCCGAGAGGGAGACAATCTGCGCCCTGAAGGGAGTGCCGATCGCTTTGGGGACATAACCATGCCTCGGCCTAAGAATGACCTTGGAGTCATTCGGGCCGAACTCCATACACGTCGGGCTCACTGAGAGCGCGTGTAGATCCCCCACGCGTTTTACTGAAGCCAGAGCTATCAGGAACGCGTTTTTTAGCGAAAGGAACCTTGGTTCCACAGTCTCGAGCGGTTCAAAGGGATGAGCCTTCAGGGCCTCTAGGACCAAGGCCAGATCCCATATAGGAACCGATGGGGGCCGCGGGGGATTCATCCGTCTGGCTCCTCTGAGGAAATGGATGATGAGCTCGTTCCTTCCTAGCGTGCTACCTAGCGAAAGCGCGGCCGATCAGCGATGACGTCACTCTGCAGGCCTTAGACGGGAGGGCAGCCTTTGAGCGCCAACCAGAAGGCGGGCAATGGTGCGCTGCGACCGCCTCTTCCACCGGAGGGATAGCATTGTAGCCTTTCTCTGCCGCGCCGTCAACTTGTGAGAGCGCCGAAGAAGCCTGAGACGAGACCCTCGCGGAGAATGGCGCATTCCAGGACTTCGCGAGCTCCTCGTGAAGCTCTGGCAGAAAAGGTGCAGTCCTGGAGGTGGGCGCACGGCGGCGACTGTTTAGGAAGCATCCGTCAAGGCGAGTAGTGCGGCGGCGGCATGATCACGGCCCAGGCAGAGAGCGCAGATCACATGGCGGTCCCCGGAACTGAGCTGCGCGTGACACGATCCGCAGGTGGAACGAGACATTTTGTATCAAACGCTCGGCTCTTTTTGAGAAAGTGTGACGCAGCGGCGACAACACTTGAGCGTAAAAGGATATGGGCTGCCGGATAGCAGAGCAGGCACGGATGGCTGAAGGTGGCGCGATGCTGCCGGCTTCTACAGGCGCTGTCCTCTGCTTGCTCGTCTGCACGATCACGGCGGCGGGTTCCAGATCCAGCGATGCGAAGGGCTTCGCTGAAGAAAAGAAAATCGAATACGCAGCCCGTGAGCCCCGCTTATATACACGTGGCCACGCCCCACCTGTAGGCAAATGAAGCCAGGTGGGCGCGAAGCGCCCTCATTGGTCGCCACGTCACGCGGGCTCACCGATAGGCTGCTGCAGTAGCCAGCAGAGCAACCAATAGCACGCTGGAATAGCCTGCTATGGTCTGCCAGGCTGCCGCACTGCGTTGACAATGTTACAAAATTAAGGATAATTTTGGGTTTTTCAGAAATCTCGAAGAAAGAATACTTTCCCGATGCGTAAGGAAACTTACGCAATACGAGAGAACCTCTCGTAAGAGAACAATATATGGCGGTAACGCACAATTTTACTATGTGATCAGAAAAAAACACTGAGCTGCTTAAATGCATTGCAGGCTCGTCAAAACACAAAACCGAATGTAGCTTTTGAATGTAGCTACACCGCTACTTGCTGGAAAAAGTAGTTAGCTACTGGAAAAGCTACATTGTTTTAAAAGCAACTGAGCTACTGACAAGCTACTGAAAAATGTTGTTAAGTTAGTAGCTTAGCTACTTGTAGTTAACTACTCCCCAACACTGGATTCAGTCAGTCAGGAAACTTGAAAACACAAGAGAGGATCCATACCGGAGAGAAACCATATCACTGCACTGCGTGTGGGAAGAGTTTCACTCAATCATCTGCTCTAAACACATACAAAAACTCACATTAAAGGGTCATGAAACGTGAAACATGAAAGTGGAAATTGCATCACTATTCATCTCAGCCTTTGTGGATTCTGACTTTCTGCTTGCTTCTGTCTACACTGGACTCTTTTGTGTTCTCCTGTCTCTCTGGACTCTGCGATCATCTCTTGTGACTACCTGTCAGATTATAAATACTTTTCGAGCTCCCTGTTGGATCTTTGCTTTTTTCCATCTCAGACATTGTGACAGTGAGATTCAGATCAACTCAAAGATGAAGTTCTTCCCCAAAGAGCAATATCTCTAATTTTTTCATTTTGCATAATACTATTGTAACAGAGTTCTTTGTTCAGGGAAGGAGGCAGGAACCCACGTACGTTCAACAAGTTTTGATAAATACATAAACAAAATGAAAGTAAAAGCGGCAGCTCCTGCGACTGCCACACACACACATAATAAAACATGAAAAAAATATAACGTAAAGTCCAGGCCTGGTCCTCTCTCGTCCCTCACTGGTGTCGCTCGTCCTTACGGTGCATTCACACGGGGCATCAGCGTTAAAGCTTGGCTGAAGCTTCGTGCTGATGCGACCATCATAGTGACAACAGCCAATCACACGTCTGCTCTGGGGTTCCATGAACGCAATTGGCTAACGTCTGCTAGGGTATATGCATAGGGCGATCTGATTGGATGACACCTGCGTTGGTGCCTGAAAAGCTGAGAAATCTTCAACTTCTGCTGCTTGCAATGTGAGTGAAGTGCAGTGACGGAACCCACAATTCAGTTGGGCAACGCATGACGTCACCCATTCAAAGTAAATGAGAAGCATTAACGCCAACGTGTGAATGCAGCGTTATATGCCTCTGGGCTCCCTCCTGAGCGGACTCGAGGGGGACCCCCCATGTCTCGCCACATACCCCCATCGGACCGGGGGGTACACCCGAGATGGCGTCTACTAAAAAACTTGGTCCGGTTCCCTGACACATTGCCGCTCGGTCCTCAACCCACTGAGATGCTTTTCTCGCGGTGCCATGTGATGGTTGGTCCTCCTGTTGAGGGCAGCCGCCAGCGAGTCCCCAATGGCGAATGCCAGCAACTCCTCCGTTCCCTCTAAGACAGCAGCCATCCCACCTTGACCAGCGAGCAGCGAACTCTCCATCGCAACGGATCTTCACTCGCTCCAGCACCACTGCCTAGGGGTAGCCACTCACTGTCTTCTCTCTTCCGCGCTGCCCGACCTCCTCAGCAGCGAGGGCTCTCCGACAGCATGTCTCTCCTTCCTCTCGGGTTCCGCCACCAATGTAACAGAGTTCTTTGTTCGGGGAAGAATGAGGTGGGAACCGGTGAACGCTCAACAACTTTTAATAAAGAAATAAACACAAAATGAAAGTAAAAGCGACAGCCCCTCACGAACGACTGCCATGCACAAACACATGATAAAACATAAACAAAACATAACTTAAAATCCAGGCTTGGTCCTCTCTCGTCCTCCCTCATGAGAGGACTCGACACAGGTGTGCCTCGCAAGTGACGCTTATTCTCAATCAGGCACCGGTCTCGCTCGCTCCACCTATGTCTCTCGCTCGTCCACCTCGCCACAAATATAATATAAATTTGCTTCATTATGAGTTTCATTTAGTTCTTTTTTGTAGTTTGTTTACGCTTTTATGAAGCAAAGTTTTGTTTTAAACTGCTCTTTGTCATGAAGCTAAAGAAGAGGCTGATTTATTTTATTTTATTTTGTTTTTCATTGTTTTTAAAACAACTAGTTATTCTTCATTTTATGGTGTATTTAGAAAACATGTTATGTAGGTTTGGAGATGTCCCTCTTCACTTTTTTTCTCTTGAGATGCTTTGCTATCTTGTTTAATAAAGAGAGAGATCTGTCTCATTCGTTTTAACTTTTCCTTACTTTTGTATTTGCTGCACCAAGTATAAAACTTTTATTATCCATTTTCACTGCCACCAAGAATAAATCATTTCATAATTTTAGTCACATCTAAAAGTCATGAAATATTGTGATTGCTTTTGGGGCTTTCAATGTTTTAAATTTCTCAATTAAACTCCGGTGAAAAATGAACCTAGGGGTAAATAACACATGGTTACCGAGTAGATCGTTCTCTGGGATGCGTTTTCATGAAAATCAAATGTAAAGAGTTTTATCTCTAAAAACAGATTAGCTTATAACACGAGTGAATAGGGCACAGAGTAAATAAAATTAAATCGCTAGTTTATACCACTAACAAGGCTCAAAATAGCCTCACGCTAACACTGTAGCATAATGAGGGTCCCTACATGCAAACCGAACCGTTGAGAACTTTGTAAGTGTACAAACAGTTTAATAAGAAGATACTTTATAAAGACAGAATATTACGCGTACACAGACAGGAGCCATCTTGGAAAACAGTCTCGACAAGTCGAGCCACGAACGCTGTGCTAAGCTGCGATAATTCCTATCGACCAGCTCACTTAGCACAGCGTTAGTGGCTCGACTTGTCGATAATTAACCATGTGTTAATTACCCCTAGGTTCATTTTTCACCGGAGTTGTCCTTTAAGCTTTAAAATGCCTTTATATTTCACCCTACACATGACAGAGGGAACGAGGCGGCTGTCCGTCTACATCAGAAACTGTTTTAACCTTATATTTGTTCGATATTGTTTTATAGACGTTTGGTTGTTGATGTGACAATCTACCGTTGATTTTGTCTTGCGGCGATGACATCACCAGTGCTCTCGCAAGAGACAAATAAGCCTAAAACAAGCCCAATATGATTATATTATTTATTATCATCAATATTATTTATGATCAATTATTTATCATCAATAAATGTGTCTGCAACATATTAAATGTTATGAAACGTGAAACCTCTCGATTTAAAATAAAACCCAGATCAATAAATCCATGGGCGTCAGAAGCAAAAAATGTGGGTGGGTCCTAGCCTAGAAATCTAGACGCACCCTAGCGGCAGAAAATGTATTTTGCCGCGAGTGTAGTCTAGCAACTCTCGGTAGACCTGAGAGCTGGAAAAACCAAACTCTGGTCAGGCCAATCACAGCATGTGTAGAGTCGGTGGGCGGGCTTAATATAATTATGGCACGTCACGGCAGAGTTGCGGAGGTTCTGCGTGCTACTCGTAAACACAGAAGCTGACGAACAGCGTTTTTTTGAATTGGCTTTGGCCGCGACTCTGGAAGACTTGGAGTTAAGCTTTTATTTGAGAAAAGAACAAAGAACCGGATACTGTGAAAGTCTATCAACTAATGTTAGCTCGGCTTCACCTTCTTCTTTGCTCTGGTTGGTTGTGGCGGTCATGGCGCTATCCAATTGCATGTTGATGCCATTGCGAGTTGATGCCATTTACTTTAAGTACAAATAAGCCACATAGCTTACTAAACTAAAATTACGGAAGACACAAAATTTAAAGGAACACGCCAACTTTTTGAGACTTTGGCTTATTAACTGTATTCCCCAGACTTAGATAAGTCCATACAGACCATTCTCATCTCCGTGTGTGACATAACTCTGTCTGACGCACTCGTCCCCATGTAAATTTTCCTATTTACATGTTGTGATGTGTATAGTCACAACGTGTACAAATAACAAGGTTAGACACCTTATAAACATATACATACTGGGGACTATATTCTCAGAAGGCGCAGCACTGCTCTACTTGTGGGGAGTGATTTGCCCGCAGCACCTGAGAAGCCCCGCTGTAAGGAGCAGAGAGTTCGCTCAGAGTTGGAGTAATAGAGTCAGGAATTAACTGATAGTTTACAATCATGAGTGTTTGCTGTATTATAAAGAACTGAGACAATAGTCAAGTCAACTTGTCAAGTCAACTTTATTTATATAGCGCTTTTAACAATGCAGATTGTTTCAAAGCAGCTTGTATTTCATTGCAGACAATGTGAACAAAAAATATTTCATGTTTTGTCTGGTCAACTTCATGTCATTTGTAAATATGCATCCTTTCCTGTCATTCAGACCTGCAACACATTTCAAAAAAAGTTGGGACAGTAAAGCATTTACCACTTTGTAATGTTGCCATTCCTTTTCACAACACTTAAAAGACGTTTAAAGACTGAAGACACCAAGTGATGAAGTGTTTCAGGTGTAATTTTGTCCCATTCTTCCTGCAAACAAGTCTTGAGGTGGGCAACAGTACGGGGTCTTCGTTGTCGCATTTTGCACTTCAAAATGCGCCACACATTCTCTATTGGAGACAGGTCGGGACTGCAGGCAGGCCAGTCAAGTACCCGAACCCTCTTCCTCCGCAGCCAGGACTTTGTAATGTGTGCAGAATGTGGTTTTGCATTGTCTTGTTGAAATATGCATGGACGTCCCTGGAAAAGATGTCTTCTTGAAGGCAGCATATTATGCTCCAAAATCTCTATGTACTTTTCAGCATTAATGGTGCCTTCACAGAAGTGCAAGTTACCTTTGCCAAGAGCACTGACACAACCCCATACCATGACAGACCCTGGCTTTTGGACTTGTTGAACAGTCTGGATGATCCTTTTCTTCTTTGGTCCAGAGCACACAGCGTCCATTCCTCCCAAAAAATACCTGAAATACTGCTTCATCTGACCACAGTACACGTTTCCACTGTGTGATGGTCCCCATCCCAGATGCCTCCGAGCCCAGAGAAGTCGACGGCGCTTCTGGACACTGTTAACATAGGGTTTCCTTTTGACACAGTACAGTTTTAACTGGCATTTGTGGATGTAACTACGTATTGTGGGACTTGACAAAGGTTTGCCAAAGTAGTCCTGAGCCCATGTGGTGATATCGCTTATAGATGAATGACGATTCTTGATGCAGTGCCGCCTGAGGGATCGGAGATCGCGGTTGTTCAGCTTAGGCTTGCGCCCTTGTCCTTTACGCACTGAAATTCCTCCAGATTCCTTGAATCTTTTAATTATGTTATGCTCTGTTGAATGTGAAATATCCAAATCTCTTCCTATCTTTCTTTGAGGAACATTGTTTTTAAACATTTCAATAATTTTCTCACGTATTTGTTGGCAAACTGGCGATCCTCGGCCCATCTTTGCTCCTAAAGGATTAGACCTTTCTTGGATGCTGCTTTTGTACCAAATCATAATTACAATCACCTGTTGACATCACCTGTTTCAAATCACATCATTATTTAACCATTTTACCTCATTACTAGCCCTAAATTGCTCCTGTCCCAACTTTTTTTTTAAATGTGTTGCAGGTCTGAATGACAGGAAAGGATGCATATTTACAAATGACATGAAGTTGACCAGACAAAACATGAAATATTTTTTGTTCATATTGTCTGCAATGAAATACAAGTCAAAGTAAATTTAGAAATCACTTCTTTTTTCTTTTTTTTTTTGTTGCGTTTTCCATAATATCCGAACTTTTTCTGATTTGGGGTTGTATATATATATATATATATATATATATATATATATATATATATATATATATATATATATATATATATATATATATATATATATATATATTAAAAGTAGACTTTACTTTATTGAACATGTGCTATTGCATATTAAGCATTTTATAATGGATTTCTGTGGGAGAAAAATGTTGTGATGAACAATGTTGTGTTCATAACCTGATTTAATCTGCTTGCCTATACAATGTAGCCTTTAATACCTTTTTAACGTTAGCCTGTTAAGCGTTTTCCTCATCTTTATAACGAGGACACATAAAGCGCCTTAGGCTGCGTTCACACTGCAGGCTGAAACGACCCAATTCCGATTTTTTTGCCCTTATGCGACCTGTATCTGATCTTTTCATGACAGTCTGAACGACACAGATCCGATCTTTTGAAATGCGACCCAGGCCACTTGGGTATGTGGTCCAAATCCGATACATATCCGATCTTTTGAAATGCGTCTTCAGTCTGAACTGCCAGGTCACATGTATCCGACCCGCACGTCGTTGATACGCGACAAACGTCATCATTGTAACTCCCGTTCCTTACTCCAGTCCAGTGGTGGCGGTAATGCACAAGAAATAGTTGCTAACCGCCAATAAAAGAAGAAGTACGCACCTGTTGCTAGCCAATAAACTCCAACTCCAACGCGTTTCTGCACTGTTATGGGCCGCCGCAGACGTGTCTCTTCCCGTGACAAAGTTAGTTGAAGGCGCTCGCAAACATAATTGAAGGTGGATCTGGTCATTCTGAAGTTACTGACGAATTCGGTATCAGTAAAGCCACTCACATCAGTATCCCACCACTCCTGGCTGCGACTCCGCACACACACACACGTTTCTCTGTACCGACGTTGCTACCACTGCTCCACAAAACGCCATGGCCAAAAACCTTGCTCTCCTCCTCTTTTTTAATTTTCTTCTTAACATGAGAAGGTTGTAATGGTGCTGGCTCCGTTGCGAAAATAACTTTAATAAAGCTAAACGAACTCCAATGCTGACACCCATATTTGGCTACTTCCGTAAACAACAAGTGACGTCGTTGACCGTTGAGTACTCTTCTGCGCATGCGGGTCACTTCTGGGTCATTTCACGTTCACACAGGAGATCACAAAAGGTCGCATTTAATTGGAAATGTGAACGGCCTTGCAAAAAAATCGCATTTTTTCAAAAAAATCGGAATTGAGCATTAAGCCCTGCAGTGTGAACACAGCCTTAGAGGCAGAATAACACTCACGGTGCCGGTGTCTGTTTTGGCAGAATACTGCCATCTAGTGGCAGAAGGTTTTCTAAGACAGCTGTGTGTGTGGATCGTGCAAGGCCAAACCACCGAAATGAAAGTCTCAAAATCCAAATGAATCAAATAGGATCGACTCACAAATGAGTCAATGAATGAATGCGCATCACCGGATCCACAAATGCACATCTTACTTGTTGCACGCACAAATTCTTACCTACATTAATACAAAATCGAAGTTTTGTATTGACAACTATGTTTCTATTTGTACAAATCGCTGCACATTCATGTAATTCTGTATTTTGCACACACAAGTTAAAAGGCATTTGTTTGTGGATGGTAAAACATGTTTGCAACATTTATCAAGTTCATGGATAAGTGTGTGTGAATGTATTAATCATTTTGAGTCTAAAATCATCCCATAAAAAAGGGTTTGTTTTTACTCTGTATTTGCATTTATGAATGTGATATTTAGTGAAAAATGTTTAGACTTCAGTTGTCTCGCCAAGTCAGAAAACGAAATGAATCTAGCCCTTTGGAAGATTCAGCGCGAAGGCCGGTAAGCGCCCTCTGGAGGAAGGACACCGTATCGCATCTTTGCTGGACAGCTACAGATAGGCTTCTGTGCATTTGTGAATCAAGGCCACGGAACGACAGTCTCAAAAGATTCCACAGGTACAAAAGCGCATATTCTAAGGCAGAACAACAATGCAAAAGACTCGTGATTTACTGTGCATTAAACTACAGGTACAGAATACAGATAAAGCATTTGTGGATTGTGAGCAAAAGGAATAATGCATGATTGCTCTCTGTGTGTCTGTGTGTGTGTGGATCTCTCGCGTGCATTTGTGGATTGCTTTGTGTGTGTGTGGATCTCTCGCGTGCATTTGTAAATTGCTTTGTGTGTGTGTGGATCTCTCGCGTGCATTTGTGGATTGCTTTGTGTGTGTGTGGATCTCTCGCGTGCATTTGTGGATTGCTTTGTGTGTGGATCTCTCGCGTGCATTTGTGGATTGCTTTGTGTGTGTGGATCTCTCGCGTGCATTTGTGGATTGCTTTGTGTGTGTGGATCTCTCGCGTGCATTTGTGGATTGCTTTGTGTGTGTGTGGATCTCTCGCGTGCATTTGTGTATTGCTTTGTGTGTGTGTGGATCTCTCGCGTGCATTTGTGGATTGCTTTGTGTGTGTGGATCTCTCGCGTGCATTTGTGGATTGCTTTGTGTGTGTGGATCTCTCGCATGCATTTGTAAATTGCTTTGTGTGTGTGTGTGGATCTCTCGCATACATTTGTGGATTGCTTTGTGTGTGTGTGGATCTCTCGCGTGCATTTGTGGATTGTTGAGCGTGCATGTGGATCTCTCGCGTGCATTTGTGGATTGTTGAGCGTGCATGTTGATCTCTCGCGTGCATTTGTGGAAGGTTTTGATACTGTTTTCACTCCATACGCCTCCTATCAAATTGGATCGGGTAAACATCTTTGCAATGTGAAGGACTTAGGCCGAAACGTGAGTATTTTATTTAACAAATTTATTTTTTAATCAAACCACTTTATAGCTCATCGATACACCAACATGAATAGCTCATTTAATATTTGTAAAGATAGTTTTTTCCCGAAAATATTTTAATAGCTTAGCTAGCCTTTAACCTTGGACTTTTTGTAGACAAGCCATTGTAAAATCCGATTAAAATTAAGGTAGACCAATTAAATACATTGAGTGTGTTAATATCAAAGAATGTCATCATTAATTAATTAATCAGATTTACAGTTTGACCTTTTTTTAAAATTACCTTTTATCTTAAAAATATAAATTTAATTACTTAATGTCATATGGAGTAATTATTTTACTTTATATAATTTATTTAGCCTACTTAAATCAGTACTTATAAAACTTACATATTAAAATGAATCCATGTTAATTAAACTGTGATATGAAGTTGTTGATATGAAGGATCCTGCAAATGGTGAAATAACTGTATCTGAATATATAAATATCTGAATATATATATTAGGGCTGTCAAAAGATTAATCGCGATTAATCGCATCCAAAATAAAAGTTTGTGTTTACATAATATATGTATGTGTACTCTGTTAATTATTATTTATATATAAATACACACACAATCATGTATATATTTAAGAAAAAAAAATATTTTTATATATAAAACATTTATATTTATATATATTATAGATTATATAAATGTATATACAGTATATACATGCAAATATTTCTTAAATATATACATGAATGTGTGTGTATTTATATATAAATAATAATTAACAGAGTACACACACATATATTATGTATACAAACTTTTACTTTGGATGCGATTAATCTTTTGACAGCCCTAATATATATATATATATATATATATATATATATATATATATATATATATATATATATATATATATATATATATATATATATATATATATATATATATATAATGTATATAAAATAAAAAAAATTGTTTGCCCCACAGGATGTTTTCAATAGTAAACCAAAGTGGTTCCCCCCAAAGCCACGTGTGCCATAGTCTACATGGACAATGAGCAGCAGCTTTAGCCAGTCTGCACCGCAAGGCTCTGGATAAGTCTAAAACTCAACTGAACTTCACAGATGAAGTGGAGTTAATTTGTAGTTTTCTTTTTCCTGAGGTTGGCCCAAACATGTTTGTCAATTGGATTGTTTCTATTATTGCCATATATGCAATGTTTTATATGTTAATTAATGTATTAATTTATATGGACAGGCCATCATTCATGGCCTATGTGAGATGCAGGCATTGTCCTGGCAGGAGGCTGATGAGGTGTTCCTCCGTGGCCTTACTTATCACCCTAGGTATGCTTGTAATTTGCATTTGCAAAAAATATATAATTTATTAATACACAATATTTTTGGCAATGGCAATTATTTTAGTGAAGTTGAGGAATTTGACAGAGCGATTGCCAAACGAATGAAAAAACAGTCACCTAGAAAGTAAAGTTATTATTTTACCTTATGCAATGTGGATTAAGTAAAGTGGAAAAAGTAAAGTCACTAACAAAATTCTTTTTTACTTTTTTCTTTGCTTTGTCCTTTTTACAGCAAGATGATGTTTAAGTGATCGTTAAATAAAGTACAGAATTGTTTATTATTGGTGTTTTGTCTATTCTTATTTGAGTTTAGCTTTGCATTGCATTCAAAATATCAAAAAACAGGTTTTGTAATGTTAGCATGGTATGTTAATTAGACCATTAGCATAGTTTGAACTTAAAGAAACATTGGAATTTTAATTTAAAAAACATTGAGGCAATATAATATCACACAATATTAATAATAAGATAGTTCAATCTATAATTGTATCTCTTCCATCAGTAATTTCCTTTCTACCACCCACACTCAAAAAATAACTACTGGGTAATTTGTTAGTCAGAGAACACAGTGTGTTTTTTGGCACATGCACTGAGCCGGGAACGCAAATATGTTATTTTGCCATTATTTTGTGTGAATTTATTTGGAAAACTTTAAAAGAAGCGAAACCGTAATATTGCATCCGGAGTCTGAGAATGCGGGACTCTGTGTGCGGGCGTTATACGATCTTCCGAACAGCAGGAGGCGCTGTCTCGAAAAATGAGGGGTCTGAGAATGCGGGACTCTGGGTAGTTGCAGCAGGCTCCGAGTCTGCAGCTTCATATGCTGCGTCCCAATTCGCATACTATCCGTATGTAACAGGTAGCGCTAGTGATGCGCTGTAGCTACTCTTCCTTTATGGACCAGAATACTAGGTTCGCTACAGAGGGCAATAAATTAGTTAAGTCACACAAACACAGAAACCAGACAGACCAGGAAAATGACTTTATGAAAATGATTCTTTACTTTTTCAGGAAATTGAATGAATGTAAATAAAGTAAATGACAATAAACAAATAAAGGTATAACCACCAATGAAAATGGTCTCTTTCCCTTTAAGAAATTTAGGTTTTGAGCTCCTTTGTAGTTTGTTATCTAGTTATATATATTTGTATTATATTTGTTTACTTTGGTATTTAAATAGTAATTTTAAATAGGTTTTGATTTATTTAAATTTCTATTTTAGTTTGCTGTCTCTATCTAACTTCTAATTTTCTTTGGAGCTTTTTTCCCTATCACCTTATTTGAATTTGAATCTTTAACCCCCAAAAGAAAATACAATTTCAGTAAACATTACTCCAGGAAAAATAACAATTTAAATGAAAATAACAAAAATTAACAGTACTTCACTGTAGATGAACAGTTCTCAGTCCGTGGAACAAGTGTCTCTTGGTGTAATTGTGCAAATGTCTGTAGTGTAAGCGTATAGTGCAATAATCAGTTCAGTGCAATGTTGAGGTAGTTGATGAGAAATACCAATAAGGCTGAGTGAATTCCACTTGTGACAGTAGATAAGTCACTTGATGAATCAAGGACGTTCTTCTAATCCCTTTCAGGGCTCTCAAACTGGGTGGCTCGCCATCTCAGGATCACAGCTTATTCCAGACTCTCAAAAAAACCTGACCAAATCCAGGGGATTTCAATACAGAAACAATCCACAACACCTGATTCAACTGCTCTCACAATCGGCAATCATCCACTTCACAATCATCAATCATCACACTTTTTGTCTGCTCTGATAACACCCGCGATCTGCGAAGCTCGTGCTCTCTCTACAATTGTTCCGTCTCATCTCAGTGACGTCATCCACGCGCATGGCTTTAAACATACAGCACACTTTAATAATCAAAATTATTTTGATTATTCTAAATATTAATAGCACAGCAGAACAACTTTGAGAACATATTCAGCATTTTGAATGAAAATATAATTATTATAAATTATATTTATTTATTTATTAATAGCTCAGTTCAGACCTGTGTTACACCCTCCCCCCTTAAGTCTATGCAAGTCCCATTGCATGGCTGTAACCTAAGGTTTTAGGGTTTGGAGTGTCTAATTGATCTAGGTTGTTCTGCAAGTGACTCGACAAAAGCAGTGTTCAGCCCCTGCAGCAAGGATTGAATGATCGATATCATTGGGTTTCCCAACTCTGGGTAAGTCAGTCTTTTTGACTTCTGCTTCACTCTTTTAGATTTCCTTAGATGACTTTCATCCTCACTCTCCTCTTGATCCGTTTCCTCCTCAGGTTCAGATGACTCCAATCTGCTTCTCCGTAATAGAGCATCAGGCACAGTTTCCTCAATTTGCACAGCATGTGTTTCATTGTCCTTTTCCCTTTTGTTTCCATCAGGTACATCCAGTGTCTGCTGTTCTACTTGAGGTAAGTGATTTCTTTCTTTCAGGTTTTCCCTTACAGGTTCTGCATCACAGGATGAAGATTCAGCTTCAGGTAAGCACTGGGTATCAATTGAGTTTTTAGTACCAGGTAAGTACACTTCTTCGGATGGATAATCTCTTGCATTCACAATCTTTGAATCATCATTTGGGACAGATGTTGAGTCACGTGGAATTTGAATTTCAGGATCAGAGTTAAGAGGAATGTCTTCAGGTTCTTTAACAACATTGTACTCCCGGATGAACCTCTCTGTGGTAATAGCAGGAATTTCAGAGATTTGGGGTACATAGTCATCCTTGTCAGAACTTTGGTAGCTCTCTGGATGTTCATCAGTTTCCTCATCTCTGCTTTGTCTGGTTACCCGTTTTCTCTGAGGTCTTGTCACATAATTTTCCTCTTCTGTAAGCGGAGATAGGAACCCGCAGGGTAACAACAAGTCTCTATGTAGCGTTCGTAGGGGACCTTCTTGTCTCTCTGGTCTCACCGTGTAGACAGGTAATTCACCAGCACGACCCACAACAATATGTATCACAGGATCCCACCTATCAGCCAGTTTATGTTTCCCGCGTACCCTCACATTTCTGACCAGCACACGGTCACCTTCCTCAAGAGCTGACTCAGTCACTCTGCGGTCAAAACGGACTTCTTCTGAGCTAGTTTGTGTAATATCTTTTAGTAATTCCTAGTTAGCTGTTTAGGCTTAATACTTAGGAAAATAAAGATATAATAAAGACACAACACACCACGAGTGTTCACTGTCAAACTGTCTTCTTATTCTGTTCTTTTCAGGGTCACAACAAGGATACAAGCGTACAGGGCTCCACCTAGTGGTAAGTACCAGCATATATCACATCTCCCTTTTTTTAACTTTTTTTTTTTTTTAAAACACCATTTACCACAACATAACCTTGTTACCAAATCTAATTGCAAATTAGAAAGTCAGTATAGTAATTCAAATCTAAAAAAAACAACAACAAAGTTACAGATGAACAGAATTCAGTCTCTACTTTACTTTAGTTAACAACTAGTGTATTTTAGCAAGAATAACGCTTTGGAGGTCTAACCACTCTACCAGAACGTGTGACTTTCACAGTTTCTTCAACAACACCTTCAGGCATTGAAGACATCTTTTCAGGTGTTGGTAGAGGTGGCAATGCCTGTTTTGTAACCACCACATCTGGAATACAGTCAGTTATAACTGGATTGAATGAGTCCTGAATGTGTGAATTCTGGAAACTCGACTCTTTCGTCTGGAGCAGGTGTTTTCGATTTCTTCTATAGATTTCTCCACCCTGTGTTTGAACCAGGTATGACCTCGGCTTGTCAAGACTTTTTACCACTACCGCTGGCTGCCAACGATTCTCAGCTCTCAGTCTCACCCTTTCTCCTTCACTCAGAGTAGGCAGGTTTCTTGCCCCACGATCATAGTAGAACTTTTGCTTTAACTGCCTGTCCTTCAGGCTTTGCTGAACATCTTTGTGCAGTTGCGGCTGAAGCAGTTTACTCGCTGTTGGCAGTCTGCTTTTCAATCTACGGCCCATCAAAAGCTGTGCAGGAGATAACTTCACTCCACCTAGTGGCGTATTCCTGTATTCAAGAAGAGCAATGTAAGGATCACCTTGACTTTCTTGCACCTTCTTGAGTAGGTTTTTGATGGTTTGTACAGCTCTTTCACTTTGACCATTAGACTGAGGATATCTTGGACTTGAAGTTGAGTGTTTGAACTCCCAGTTATCTTTGAAATTTCTGAATTGAGCACTCACAAACTGCGGTCCGTTATCTGAAACAACTTCATCTGGAATCCCATGTCTTGCAAACATTGATTTCAGTGCCGTTATTACATGCTGGCTTGTTGTCTGTGTCAACTTTGCAATTTCAGGAAATTTTGAGTAGTAGTCCACACACAGTAGGTAGTCTGCTTCGTTGAAGTGAAAGAGGTCAACTCCTACCTTTGCCCATGCTCTGTCCGGTAAGTCATGACTGACAAGAGGTTCTTTGGTATTGTTTCTTTTGAAAGTATTGCACACAGCACACTTTGACACCACATCTTCAACTTGTTTTCCCATGCCGTGCCAAAACAATACATCTCTTGCTCTCTCTTTGCACTTAACAACTCCCAAATGAGCTTCATGAATCCTTTCCAGCATTTCTGCTTGTAGACTTTGTGGAACCACGAGTCTTGTGTTTTTGAACAGCAGTCCTTCTGAGATGGTCAGCTCTTCTCTGAATGTCCAGTACTTTCTTATTTCAGATGGCATGTGTCTGATTTGTTTAGGCCATCCCGACTTGACTACTGCCATCACCATCTGCAGTTCTCTATCTGCTTCTGTAGCCTTCTTGACAGCTTCAAGTTTCTCTTCTGAAATCGGTAGACATTCTGATAATTGATGTACTTCCAAGTCACTGTCCTTGTTGACGTCGAAGAATCTGAGAACTGGTGCATTGCTCAGTTGTGACTTCAGCATCTCAAAACTATTTTGCTGTGAAGTTTCCCAGTGCCACTCTACACTACTTTCAAGAAGTTTCCTCAGCGGCGCACTAATCTCAGACAAGTTTGGGATGAACTTTGCAAGATATTGAACCATGCCAAGAAACCTCATCAAGGCAGCTTTGTCTTGTGGCATAGGCATCTCCACAATTGCTTTGATTTTGTCCTGGTCTGGCTTCAAACCTTCTCCACTCAGTACATGCCCTATGTACTTTATTTCTGCCATTCTGATCTTGCACTTCTCTGGATTCAATTTCAGGTTTATGCTCCTGATTCTCTCTAGAACCCGTCTGAGCCTTACGTCGTGCTGTTCTACATTTTCTCCCCACACTAGTATGTCATCCATGATGTTAACAACTCCATCCAGGTCCTCAAGCCTTTGAGCTATAAACTTCTGGAAGACTTCTGGGGCTGACGATACACCAAAAGGTAGCCTCTTGAAACAGTATCTGCCAAAAGGTGTATTAAATGTACAAAGCTTGGAACTTTCTTCATCCAATTGAATTTGCCAAAACCCATGGTTAGCATCCAATACAGAAAAAACTTTTGCATTTGGCATTTCACTCACCACTTCTTCAACTGTCTTGAGTGGAAAGTGTTCTCTTTTTATAGCTTTGTTCAGATCTTTGGGGTCAATGCAGATTCGAAGTTTGTTCGGCTTCACAACAGTCACCATACTATTGACCCAGTCCGTTGGTTCTGTCTGTTTCTCGATCACTCCAAGACTTTCCATCCTATTTAGTTCGTTTTTTATTTTGTCTTTTAATGCAATTGGCACTTTTCTGGGTGGATGTATCACCGGAGACACTGTCTGATCAATCTTGATGTGATGCAATCCAGGTATGCATCCTAAACCATTGAACACATCGTCAAATTCCTCCATTATGTCTGTGTTTTCTTCACAGTCTACTTTGTAGATTCTTTTGACCAGTCCTAACTCGGTGCACGCTGACCTTCCCAGAATAGCAGGTGAGTCTTTCTCTATAATCTGGAACTCAATCTCAGCTTCATTCTCTTTGAATTGGCAGATGAGCTTTACTTTGCCCTTTGGCTCCATCTTGTGGCCAGAGTACGCCACCAACACGGAGTTCGACTTGCACATTTTCACGGATTTTCCAGCAACTGCTCTGAAGTCTTTATATGAAATCACGTTGCACTCCGCTCCAGTATCCAGTTTAAAAGAAAGCGCTCTTTTGTTTACTCTAAGTGTTTCTGTCCACTTGTCTTTTCCCACAACTGTGGCATCAGTTTCTTTGTTAACCTGTGTCTCGGCTTTCTTTCTAGTCTGCTTCTCTTCAAGGGCACCAACGAACAGTTCTGTGTTGTCCTCTTGTTCAATCTCATGAACTTTTCTCACTGTGAACCTTTTGTCTTTTTGTGTTTTACACATCTTTCCGAAGTGATTTTTTCTGTGACACACTTTACATATTTGTCCATATGCAGGACACTTCCTCAGTTCATGCCTGTAACCGCATCTGGAACATTCCTCTTCTTTCTTTAACCATGTTTTCGGAGCAGAATTATTCTCAGGTGACTTCTTGGTTAGCTTGAACTTACTAATTTTGTTCACCGTCACTTCGGTTTCCTCGTGGAGTGCTTTAATTTGGCTTTTTGTGACTTCACTCGCTCTGCAGATATCCACAGCTTTGTTCAGATCAAGATCCGGTTCTCTTAGGAGTCGTGCTCTGATTTGATCGTTGTTAACGCCACACACTATGCGGTCTCGGATCAGTGATTCAGTCAACTGTGCAAATTCACATTCTTTGGCTTTGCTTTTTAACTCCGTCACATACGCATCAATCAGTTCAGTTGGTCCCTGAGCTCGAGTGAAAAACATGTGTCTTAGATAAGTTAAGTTTTTCCGTGGTTCACAGTAACTCTTGAATTTTTCTTTCAGTACTTCATAATTATTCGCTTCCTCCTCTTCAAAATCCATGGTATTAAATACCTTTATTGCTTCATCCCCGGCAATGTGAAGAAAAGTAGCACATTTTATCTTGCCTGATTTTTCGGATGTTCCACTTGCAATGAGATACAGCTCAAACTTCTGTATCCAGGTTCGCCAGTTTTCTGCGGTATTTCCTTCGAAATTGAGCTCGTTTGGAGGTTTTAACTGATCCATTGTGAACTTCTGACACCATGTAATATCTTTTAGTAATTCCTAGTTAGCTGTTTAGGCTTAATACTTAGGAAAATAAAGATATAATAAAGACACAACACACCACGAGTGTTCACTGTCAAACTGTCTTCTTATTCTGTTCTTTTCAGGGTCACAACAAGGATACAAGCGTACAGGGCTCCACCTAGTGGTAAGTACCAGCATATATCACAGTTTGTAGCTTTCCTGAAGGTGGGTTTTCAATGACTGTACATACTGTGAATGAATCTTGGGACTGTCATTATTCACTGTGGTGTTGAAGATCAAGTCTACTGGCAATCTTGGTTGTCGTCCGAACATAAGTTCGTATGGTGTGAATCCTGTAGTCTCATGTTTCGTACAATTATAAGCATGCACGAGTGGTTTCACAAAGTCTTTCCAACGTGTCTTCTCTTGAGTTTTCAAAGTACCAAGCATTCCTAGCAGCGTGCGGTTGAAGCGCTCGACCGGGTTCCCTCTAGGATGGTAAGGTGTAGTTCTGACCTTTTTGATGCCAGCGATTTCACAGAGTTCTTTGATTGTTTTGGACTCAAAGTCAGGTCCTTGGTCACTGTGGAGCTTTTCCGGCACACCATAATGAACTATAAAGTGTTCCCACAGAGTCTTAGCAACTGTTCTAGCTTTTTGGTTTGGGGTGCATACTTGGTGAAGAAGTCTGTTATCACCAAGATATCTTTGGTGTTGCTACGGTCGGGGTTCCAATGACAAAAACTCCATACACACTAACTCTAGTGGCCGGGTGACTTGAATGTTCACTAGAGGAGCGGCTCTTTCCGGCAAGGCCTTTCTACACACACAGCGGCTGCAGGTCTTTACTCTGTTTTCAACATCAGTGGCCATCCTGGGCCAATAAAATCGGGATCGGATGAGATCAAGGGTCCGTTCTATTCCCATGTGACCCATGTTGTCGTGCAGACTCTCCATGGTCATGGCTCTTAAGTCAGGTGGGAGGACGAGTTGGTAAGTTGTGCAGTCTCCAACAGTTCTTTTGCGATAGAGAATGCCATTCTTTAACTCAAATTTTCTCCATTCTCTCAACAGGAAAGGAAGTTCTGGAAGCTCACGTCTCAGTGCAGGTAGGGCAGTATATCCTGATTCTAATTGAAGAATTACTTCTCGCATGGCTGGATCAAAGCCAACGAGCGAGAAATTATCAAGCCACCAGGAGAAATAGCTACCTGTACTTTCAACCCTTGCTAAATGTTACCTGTGCATTCCTGACACCAGTGTGCCAGCAGAGCGAGTTTGTAGTACTGCTGGCGACATAGTGAACGCACAGAGAAGTGTTCTACGGTCAGATCATGTTGCTCAGTTGATATTTTTGAAAAAAAAGGGTAAATCTGTAGAGTCATTGAAAAGAAGTTGGTTACATTTTATCTTTTGTTAAATATTGTTTGTTTATTAAACTGAGAGTAGTAGCAGGTTCAGCCAGTTTATTCAACCTGAAGAAATGTTGGTTGCACTTTATTTTTGATATTAATATTGTATTTTTATTATTTTAATGTTGAAACACAACAGCAAAAGTAGCAGGTAAATCTACTATTAATTAAACCTGAAGAGAAGTTAGTTGCACTTTATTTTTGATATTAATATTGTAATATTTTTATGTTGGAAAACAAAAGCAGAAGTAGCAGGTTAACCTAGTGTTGAAATGTTGGTTGCACTTACTGCGCTTTTATTGAAAATGTATTGAATATTGAAAATGAGAGCAGAAAAGGTTAACTTCCTGTTAATTCAACCTAAATTGTTGGTTGCACTTTATTCAAATAAAATTTGAATGAATTTGCCATTAATTGTTGTTTACTTGTTTGTTTATATCCATAATTAATTTATACCTGATTCCCTTACAAGAAACAAAAGAAATCTAGGAAACTTCACCTGCACTGACCAGTATCCAGATAATTATTTTTTTAGTCACACAATTTTTGGCTAAAAAGTTACTGAATCGATTTCAAGTCACTGAATCGTTTCAGATCGTATCGTTCTAAATTAACCAATATCGTCCTTGAATCGTATCGACAACCTCAAATCGTGATACGAATCGAATCGTTGTTAAAACGAATCGTTACACCCAGAGGTGTCAAGTAACGGAGTACAAATACTTCGTTACCTTACTTAAGTAGAAATTTTGAGTATCTATACTTTACTGGAGTAATTATTTTTCAGCCTACTTTTTACTTCTACTCCTTACATTTTCAAGCAATTATCTGTACTTTCTACTCCTTACATTTTAAAAATAGCCTCGTTACTTCTATTCCATTTCGGCATGTTTCATTCCAGCTTGTCATAAAAAACAACTATCCAGATAAATCGCGCCATCCGGACAGAGTGAATTTGATTGTGGTTGGATGAGAAGGATAAACTCAATCCATTCCGACACCCTATTGGGTTGTAGGCGATCAATCACGCCTGCACCTGCACAAATCAAGTCAAGTCAAGTCAAGTCAACTTTATTTATATAGCGCTTTTAACAATGTAGATTGTTTCAAAGCAGCTTTACAGTGTTAAACAGGAAAATAATGCAGCATAATTTTATTCAGCTGTATAGCCATTCTGGAAAATTTTCAAGTATCATACAGTGACAGTGTGGGCTTTAGATCAATAATTTGATCAGTAATTTAGTTTAAATGGTTAATTTAGTTTATTATTTAGATGTATTTCGATGTTTAGTTGAAAAATTTAGTGTCCCCAACTGAGCACGCCAAGCCAGAGGCAACAGTGGCAAGGAAACCAAAACCCCATTAGGTGACCTAATGGAGAAAAATAAACCTTGGGAGAAACCAGGCTCAGTCGGGGTGCCAGTTCTCCTCTGGTCAATTAACAAACAGCGTATTATTATTATTATTCAGGCAGTTTTACAGCTCGGAGGTCATAATAGATCAGAATATTCGAGGGACCGGGGGCAACATGCTGGAGACGGGTTTATTGAGGATGATGTTGATTAAATAATTATTAAAGTGCAATATTCGAATGATCGGAGGCAACACGCAGGAGACGGGTTTATTGAGATGCCGTGTCGATGAGGCAGTTTCAGGGGGAGTCTAATCACGGTCTCCCAGACACTTCGGGGTCCTGTGTTGGTCTTCTCTGGGCGCAGGTCCACCATCTGATCTGGATACGGCCCGGATCCGGCTGACTGCAGTAAACCTCGGGATAAAACAGAGAGACTAACATTAGCGTAGATGCCATTCTTCTGATGATGTAACGAGTACATCAGGTGTTATGGGAAGTGTTCCCGGTTCCGGCTGACCTAGTTAATGCAGCCTAACAATCATTTCATTGAAAAAGTGTTTTATGTGTATGCCACAGTAAAGAGATGTGTTTTTAGTCTAGATTTAAACTGACAGAGTGTGTCTGCTTCCCGAACAATGTTAGGAAGACTGTTCCAGAGTTTAGGTGCTAAATAGGAAAACGATCGACCGCCTGCAGTTGATTTGGATATTCTCGGTATGATCAACTGGCCAGAATTTTGAGACCGCAGTAGACGTGATGGAGTATAATATGTTAAGAGCTCGCTCAAGTATTGGGGAGCTAAACCATTTAGTGCTTTGTAAGTAATAAGTAAGATTTTAAAATTTATGCGATATTTAATAGGCAGCCAGTGCAGTGTTGACAGAACTGGGCTAATATGGTCATACTTCCTGGTTCTAGTAAGAACTCGAGCTGCTGCGTTTTGGACCAGCTGGAGTTTATTTATTAAGCGAGCAGGGCAACCACCCAGTAGAGCATTACAATAATCTAACCTTGAGGTCATGAACGCATGAACTAACTGTTCAGCATTTTGCATTGAGAGCATGTGCCGTAATTTAGATATATTTTTAAGATGGTAGAAAGCAGTTTTACAGATGCTAGAAACGTGGCTTTCAAACGAAAGATTGGTATCAAAGAGCACACCCAGGTTCCTCACTGACGACGAGGACTTGACAGAACAGCCATCAAGTGTTAGACAGTATTCTAGGTTACTACTTGTGGAGCTTTTTTGTCCAATAATTAAAAATTCAGTTTTTTCTGAATTGAGTTGCAGGAAATTACCAGTCATCCAATGTTTTATATCAGCTATGCATTCCGTTAATCTTGTGAATTGGTACGTTTCTTTAGGGCGTGAAGAAATATAGAGCTGAGTATCGTCAGCATAACAATGAAAACTAACGCCATGCTTCCTAATGATATCTCCCAGTGGTAGCATGTACAGGGTGAAGAGTAGCGGTCCTAGCACTGAGCCTTGCGGTACTCCATACTGAACTTGCGATCGGTGTGACATATCTTCATTTACTACTACAAACTGATAACGGTCGCATAGGTATGATTTAAACCATGATAATGCAATTCCACTAATACCTACATAATTTTCGAGTCTATTCAAAAGAATGTTGTGGTCGATAGTATCAAATGCAGCGCTAAGATCGAGTAACACTAATAGAGAGATACAGCCACGATCGGATGATAAGAGCAAATCATTTGTAACTCTGACGAGAGCAGTCTCAGTGCTATGATACGGTCTAAATCCTGACTGGAAATCCTCACAGATACCATTTCTTTCTAAAAATCACACACCATGTTGCCAGATAGGGCGGGTTCTCGCCGACGAGCGAGCACGCACTTTCGGCCAATCAGCGATCAGCAGGCAGACGTGCTCATTCATGACTTTAGCCGGGTTTTTAGCGCGATAACTTTAGCTGTATATTCCAGTGATCGATATGCCAGTGGCATAAATATACAGTAAGTTGTATCTACAGTAAAGAGTGGGAGAGTGACTCAACTCTCAAACGTGAACTACACCTGTGACTCGAAGACTCTTTATAAAAATAACCGTGACTCCTGTCCATCGTCATATACACACTTAGGACATCTGCAACTAGCAACCCCGACAGCTGCTGAAAGATGTTAAAATCAACGATTAATCCGTTCTGACTGTACTAAGTGCATGTGCAATGTACTTCACGAAAGACATACTGTAGTTTTGTCAAAGCAAAGTGTAACACAAAGGTAAGCGCATTGTTGTTATTTATTTGTTGACGGATTATTGTACAGTATCAATGAATTATGCATTTTGGCAGTGGTGTGTGCATTAACGTGTGAAATGCCTGTTAATTACATTGCTTTTTCCAATCTCTATATTGGGCACTTTTTGCACGTAAATTGGCTTTTTATTGTTGACATTGAAAATTATGTATGTGTTTTTCTGAGGTATAGCCGTTTTGACAGTTTCTACCTGGACATATAGTCATATTTGATCCGTTTTACTCAGATTTTTTTTTTTTTTTTTTATCATCAATGTTATGTTTTAAGGACATAAAATTGTTAACTTACTTATCAACATTGATTGGTATGGCAATAAAATAATATCATATTATTTTGGCAGTTAAAGTTTTGGGCTTTTTTCTTGGAGTGACTATTTGCCTATAAGTATTGTAAAGGTGCAAAAAGTCAAAATTGTTATCAATAACCAGGCATGTTATCAATAACCATTTTTAAAAAATATAAATGTACATTTGGTGAGGTTTTTGGGCTGGAAATCATCTACCAAATCTGACCACACTAATCACACATTCAAAAAATGGTTATTGATAACATGCCTCTGATTTTTTACTTTTTGCACCTTTACAATATTTATAGGCAACTAGTCATCAAATCTTCCGCTCCATGAAACATGTTAATGCTCAGTAGTACACATATGGTTCTTTAATGTATTTGCATTGTCCTAAAATGCGTTCATTTTCAATGGGAATATATGCGGCTGAAAAGCATAGCCACGTGCATCTAAAAATGTTCAACATTAACTTTTTAATATAACTTTATAGTCATTATGGCCTTTAGAAAAATGTTTTTTTGAGGAGGTAGGGTATGCACTGTGGCGCAGCCTAATCTTTTGTCCTTAAAGGGATAGTTCACCCAACAATGAAAATTCTGTCATCATTTACTCACCCTCAAGTTGTTCCAAACCGGTATGAGTTTCTTTGTTCTGAAGATATTCTGAAGAATGTTTGTAACCAAGCAGAGAGAGCAACCATTGACTGCCATAGTAGGGGAAAATACTATGGCAGTCAATGGTTGCATATAATCCGCTTGGTTACAGACATTCTTCAATCTGAACAAAGAAACTCATACAGGTTTGGAACAACTTGAGGGTGAGTAAAAGATGACAGAATTTTCATTTTTGGGTGAACTACCCCTTTAATAGCATTTTTTCCCTTTACATTACTTTTACTTTTATACTTTAAGTAGTTTTGAAACCAGTACTTTTACGCTTTTACTTGAGTAATAAGCTTGAGTTGATACTTCAACTTCTACAGAAGTCTTTTTAAACCCCATCTATACTTCTACTTGAGTAATGAATGTGAATACTTTTGACACCTCTGGTTACACCCCTATTAAATACGGATAATTGCTCACTCAAACCCCTTTATCTAATCCTCTCCGACTCGCGTAACCGTCATGTTTGTAGTTTTTTAACACTTTTTATCCGCGTTTGTAGTTCTAATCGAATCCTCGTCCATCTCGCAATGGGTTGTGGGCAATATCAGCCGTTAGGAGAGTGCGCATCGATCTAAACCATCCGGGAATCTTTGGAATACTCTTTTCAACATACTACGATTTGGGACATTAATTCTTTTTTCGAATACTTAGTACGGATAGTATGCGAGTTGGGACGCAGTGTAACACCGTGACAATCAATGTCGCCTATTGGACGAAATAGCGATCATAAATGCAAAAAAAGTTGCTTGTCATGATTTCTTAACAAGCAAACCACTTTTTTAAAATAAGCCCAAAGTCGCGTGTTATACGCGGACTTGGCAATTTTGGACGTCACCACTCGCGCGCTCCAGTTCATTCATTGTCGAGTCTTCTGAGGTAAACTGTTTACACGGTTTGTTTAAGCAACATTTTACGGGGTTTATGAGTGATTTTCATCAGGCTCTGCGGTTGTCTGCTCAAACATTTGCCTTTTTCTCTTCACATACAAAACGGTAAGATGCTAGCCAACTACTTTTTGGTTGTTATGAGAATGTATGCTATTTATTTATGGAATCGAACTGTAGAGTCATAAACAAATTACAATGGATGATAAAGACATTAGTGTATGTATTCATATTACTGCTATTTTATCTGTATCATTAGAGAAATAATAGCGATATTGCAGCACTTTCATCATATGTTCAGACTCCAACAATCTGTTTCTAGCTCAGAATAGTGTGAATAAAGTGAGATGATCTGCTGCTGATCCTGAATGGCTTGTTTAATGAGTATTGATAGTCTATGGCTCATCACTATTATCAGAGCAGCTGAAAAGCCTCTTTATTTCATGTCAATAGATCCTGTTTTCACCTCATTCATTATGCTGATGTCTTCACATCTGTACATTGACACATTAAGCTAATTTTATTGGTGTCAACAGACTTAAGAAAACGACACGATCAGCTATTGAGACATCTACAAGATATGTAGCTAAATTTCAACATTTATTTAATTAATCTCCGATAAACCACGTTCATATAACACGATAAACAAAAACAAGTTAAGTTAAACTTGGTGCGTTATTTTTTTCTTGCAAGTCGGTATGTATTTTTCTAAGTTTTACTCTTTCATTTTTATTCTTACATTGTTTATATTTGGTATATGTTAATTGTTGTGTTCCTTCATTTTTTTCTAATATGAGGCAAGATGTAGGATTAAAGTTTGTGGATTAAATTCTTAGAAATAATAAGAGATAATTTGTGAATTAATACTTTTGAAATTAATACACGTGTGATGTGTGGAAGCAGCTGCAGCGCGAGATATCTCTGGAGAATGATCAAGGAAACACAGACACAGTGCAGTAATATAACATTCTCAAATTTATTAAGGATGAAAGGTCAGAAAGAAATAGTAACAATACTTAAAATGTGTGAGTAAGTATAAAAACATAAACTCAAACTCAGTGATTTGTTCTTGATTTTGTCAGATCTGCTCCTCCTGAAGCTCCTCCCACTGCAATTCACCAATAAATGCTGGAATATTCCCATCAGCCTACAAGTGAAGACGAGCATCAGACCATCAGGAAGAGCTGAAATCGGCAAAGACAGAGTTTATTGAAGGACAGTGAGAACATGAGAGATCCAGAACACACTGAAGAACAAAGAGGTTGGTGTTTATTCCTGATCCTTCATTCATGAGCCTGAAGAACAATAAGGATAGAAAATTCATCAGATTTAGGGTTTGTAGTAGGAAAATCTCAAGAGTTGTGAAATATAATTAAAGCAGTTTTTTTAAAACAAGGATGTAAGAGAAACTTTCAAATCTGAAGGTCAAAATAAGTATTATCTGAGCTGTTTTATTTTGCAACCATGTTACCAAAAGGTCTCAATACAGTTCACAAGCCTGTGATTTGGTGTTTTTTAAATGTATCAGATAAATACAGTTTTGTAACGGGGTTACAGATTTAGCATCAATCAAGTAAAACAGATTTATATAAATTAAATAATGTATTTTAAAGAAGTTTTTACACATAACTTTGGTGACGTGGTGTAGTTTGTTTAAAAACAGAGTTTTAAAATTATAGCATTATTTCAGATTTTTAAAATGTTCATATTTTATGTAGCTGCATAACTCGTCAGATATTTAACAGCTCTCACTTCAAAAACGTGAAACGTGTCCTAAAGGGAAAGGGTGATGGAAAAAATATATTTCAATGTTTTTGCGTTCTTTAGGGTTGCAAATGAACAAAGACATTTGCTTTCCTGTTCCAACCCCCTCTTTCCTACCACAAGGGCCGTTTGTGATCGTAAAGGCACAGAAGTGTGGTCTGTTGGCCAAGATGTGTGTACATCTGAGGTTTGCTAATCGTCACACCTTTAGTACTGTAATCTGCTGATTGGTCCGTTTAAATGTCTCACATTTGGTTTCAGTCACATGGTCAAGGGAGGGATAAAAGAAGATTGTAAGGCCCTGTTTGCACCAAGGTTATTTTCATAAATGAAAACTGAAACTAAGACTAAAACTATTGGTCAAAAAACATTTTCGTAAACAGAAATAAAATTAAAAAATCGTAATAAATGAAAAACTAAAACTAAACGAAACTAACAACTCTTACTGAAAAACTAACTGAAATAAAATAATAATTAGCAAAAATAAATATTCGTTTTCGTATTTAATAAACTCTCTTTATTGTGGCGGAAAATCTCACCTGCTAGCCTACATTGTACTACTGAAGAAATAATCTTTAAATAAATAATCTTTTAATTGTTTTACAATATTTCATCTTTAATATGAATGAGTTTGTCTGGAATTTATCTTTTTTACTTTTATATTTTTACGTTGCATTTATTTGGTTCAATCTCAGACCATTGTTTGTCGTATAGGTCATAGTTTGACTCTTAAAGGTGAAGACTCAACTTTATGCATGCATTTGTAAGATTCCCCTCTCCGTTAAACATGTTTTGTTGGACTGTCCTGGGTTAAAACAAGAATGCTCTTTTTATCAAGTTATTCCACTTAAGGACTTATTTAGTAAGATTATGCATGAAAAGGTTTTGGATTTTTTTATCATAAGTTGATTTAAAACATCTTGTATATGACTTGTCGTGTTTGTTTGCTTGGTTTTATTGTATTTATATGATATTTGTATTTTTGTAATAGAATTTTTGCCATGAATATTGCCTTAGATGCTGACATGGCATTAAATAAAACAATCTGTATTCCATTATTTAATTTTTATTATTAAGATGTCTGCACAAGAGTTAACTCTAATCTGTGCAAACATTAAACTTTGCTGAAATTAAAAATCTTGATTTTTGGTCTCTACACTTTGTGAACTTGTATTTTTAGAGTATATTTAAAGATAGGTACTCTTACTCAAGTACATTTCTTGTAAAAAAACTGTACTTTTACTTCGTTACATTCGGTGGCGTTCCTCCGCTACTGTCAAATATAATTAATTAAAAAAAAAAAGAAATATTTTTAAATAAGTTAATATGACTTGTCCGCAAGTCTCGCGAAACGTTGGAGAGGCTGCTTCGCAAGAGGTGGCTACGCTTGTAATTAACGCGCGTTTAGTCGGAAGATGATGGCCGAAGCAGAGGAAGTGTGAGTTACGGGAGGCAGATCACCCGTGGCCGCAAGTTCAGTCTATGTTTTCACTCCAAGATGTCAAACAGAATAGTTTCATAATGCGATGCATGCTGTGTGCACCAAAACGAACTGACATCTCGGCATACAATAATTCCAGCTCCAACCTGAAAAAAACATGTAGCGGTAAGTGCCACAATGATGCCTATATTTGAACACTATTAATGGTAATTTGGTAACTACGGGCACTTTTCCCTTATTGTAATACTATTTCACACACTGTCCGAGTGTTTTCCTCATATGCGCTGTTGGGCAAGCAATGACAAATCGTTTGAATCCTCCAAACAACACACGTCCACGTTCACATCTGCACATTTACATGTCCTTTTTTTCACAAAACTAAACAAATGCAAGACGTCACATTATTAGGCTATTCAATTTATGCACAAATCTGGACAGACACCTGTCTGAAGTGTAGAAAATAAATTCAAATAAAAACAGGATTGTATTTTATTCCTACCTAAAGAATGCATATACTTATAAAAAATAAAAGAACAAAGTATGTTTTAAAAAGAGCTCTGGTTAATGCAGCACACCATTAATTTACACTGTTTAACCATAAATCACACACACACACACACACACACACACACACACACACACACACACACACACACACACACGGAGAGGTCAACCTTTCAAGGAGAGGTGTGTGAAAGCTCTCCAAATAGCCTGAAATCCAGGGTTTTCGCTTCTTATTAATCAGATCGAAAGTAACTAGTAACTAACTTGAGTAGTTTTTTCATCGAATACTTTCTTACTCTTACTCAAGTAACTATTACGATTGTTACTTTTACTTGAGTAAATATTTCCGTAAGTACTTGTACTTTCACTTGAGTACAGATTTTGGCTACTCTACCCACCTCTGGAGATGCGTTATGGTTCTGCTGTGATCTTTGTTTGGAAACAAAAATTGCATCTAAAATAAGTGCTGGTGAGCCCCCCTCATGAGGGTAAACATTATTTTCATTATGTTGTGAGGACTTTATGCTTCCATTAGAGGGTTTTTTGAGGATCATGGGATCGTGTTAGGATACTACAGGGCCTGTAGTTCCCCGGTTGGGTGGCTAGAACGATTTATTGAGATATCACTGTGTGGTTCTGTGTAGAACTGAAAGCTTCGCTAGTAGAGAACAGCAGCCGTTGTGTTCATCTGTGTGAAACAGTTTTTACCTCCTCTCTATGGGAAAAACGAGTAGTTGAGGCCACCGCTCATTCCCGCAGACATGTGGCGTTTTATTAGGCGAGTGGGTTTCTCCTAGTTAAACAGGAAAGCTCGTAGCCACCCCAGGGTAAAGCGTTAGCGTCCCCTCTAGAGGAAACTTATAGACGGGAGTGTGAGCTCAGGCTGACGCGTGAACCGAGTGAGATCTATGTCCAGCTTCCAATAACAATATTAAGGCTGTGCCAGTCAGTACTTGCTGGTTTTCCAAACTCATATCTCTGCATGTGAAGATGCCGATTTAGCCTATATATACGCGTACATGGGACTGGACTGAAGTACGAAGCCTTCTTTACATAAATAGTAGTGATGCACCGATCATGATTTTACATTGCCGATTCCGATTTTTTTTCAAGAAAACTGGCCGATTTTTTTATTTTTTTATTTTTTTTACACAATAAAAGAATGAAAGTATACATGAACAAGATGTTTATTTGGAATTTAACAGGCTAAATTGGCTTTTGGCTAATGAAAACAAGTGCGCAATCTGAAATTAACAGGAAATTGAATTGCAAATTAAAAGGCTGAAAGGTGAAATTAAAGGCAACAACTGCATATTCTGCAATCCAAACAAAGATGTTAGCCTACTTAAATCAGAATTTGTTTTTTAATTCAGTGTAGAGAAGTCTTTACCAGTGAAATTAAATAAAACCAAAGTATATAATTGTTCCAAAATGTTCAATCAAATGAGAATGAGGCCTATCTGAGAAATGCGTCATGGAGGCACACACGGAAGACAAAAACAAGTTGGATAAAGGTGTTATTTTGATTTTTTTTTTGCGCACAAAAACTATTGTCGTCGCATCGTAAAATTATTGTAGAGTCACTGTGGTGAGATGGACTTTGTAACGACGTTTTAAGTGCCTTTTATGGGTCTTGGGAGTGTGAATGTACTGAATGCCAATGGAGGCCTATCTGAAGCCTTTCTCAGCATCAGCTTTACACTAAAATATCTTCATTTGTGTTCCGAATATGAACGGAGGTCTTACGGGTGTCGAACGACATGAGGGTGAGTAATTAATGACAGAATTTTCATTTTTGGGTGAACTAACCCTTTAATACCAGGTGTAAACAGGGTCTAACTGTTGCTCTGACTCTATCTGAGCTCTGCCTGACTCGAGTGGTCAATGGCATCTCTCTTTCTCTCTATTCCTTTATAAGCTTATACTTAATCTCTCTTTCAGATAACATTTTACATATGTTTAAGGTAAAATTTATTTTTATCATCGTAATTGTAATTTGTCCCCATGTCAAATGTAACTATAACTAAATACTGTTAAACACTTTCAATTATAAATGATAACTAACAAGATTTGATTCAGTAACATTAAACATTAACATTGAAGTGCTACCTATTGCAACATGATATAGCCAAAAATTAACAATGCTCTCCCATATATTTTGCTGTCTTATTTCTGTCATTGGCAGTGGTGGGTGGTAATAGACAAGAAACATGTAGTTTTATCATGCTGATAATGTGTCTTTAGTCATTTGACAATCCTAAAGTCTGAACCACTGCCTGAGGCAAAACATATTGCAAATCTAACTAGGGATGGGCAACAGTGGTCGAGTAATCGAGTACTCGAACGTGACAGCGATCATCGATCATGAGAACGATGATCGCCCTGAAAAAAAAATATTTGTCTCTTTTTTATTGGTTATTGCATCGTTTTGCGGAGGTCTGATTGGTTAGCGTTTTACAGCACGCCTCCAGACCGCGGCGAAATAAAGGCGTGCACTGCAGTGATGTCTGGAATCATGATGATCATTGAATGGTTAGTGCAAGATGTGCAGCGCCAATCTGTCACAGCCTACATAGCATTATAATGAAAACACGATGGAAATAGAATGCTGTAAATGATCTGTGCTTAGTTCCCCGTGTATCAGCTGATCCACAGAGAAACTAGCGGGAACACTCAGACTAGCGCGTGAAGTTCATGTGAGCATCCGCGTCCTTTTCTGCAGATGCACGTTGTAAGATACTTTTATGTTGTCTATATCTGATTAATCAAATATAAGAAGCGTTTGGTTGAGCTTAATAAGCTAGAAAAGCGCTGCCGTTATACCGGCTGTTGTTCATTCTCTTCAGTTTCAGCTCAAACGCATATTACATGCTCGACATGATGGTTTAGAGACGGTCATATTCTTTTCAGATAGGCTATTTCTTTCTCAGAATCATTGATATTAGTAATGCAGCACTGCTATACTGTTCTCGTATTTTTTAACAGTAGACCTAGTTTATTTAAAGCTGTTTTTCGCTATGAGTTTGAAAACGCGCAGTGATGTCTGTAAACGCTTCGATCATGAATAATAAAATTAAGTGCATGATGTGCAGAGTCAATCTGTCAAAGCATTATAATGAGAACACGATTTTAATAAAATGTTTCTGTGTGCTTTCGTTGTCCGTGTATCAGTGTTGTTAAGGGAAGAGCGCATTCAAAATGTTCCGTTTCAAACCCTTCGCCTGTAAAATCTAGCACGCTGAAGTTCACGTGCGCATTCACGTCCGTTTGTGTTGATTTATGTCGTAATAGGTTCATAATAATCTTCATATTAATATTGATATATGGTGCGTTTGGTTGAGTTTATTAACCAGCTAGCAAGCTCTGCAGGGTGGTGTTATTTCACAGTTTCAGCTCAAAGGCAATGCTCGATATTACTGACTTGGTTATTTGAGACGGTCATTTTATAAAGATGTTTCTTTTTCAAAGACATTTATGCATCATAATCTAGCAGTTATTTTTTGTTTTATATGTTCATGTTTTCATATACCCGTTTTCATGTCACGTTTGTATTTGTCAACAACCATTTTCATAACAGTATTTTCATTATCTCAATGACGGACATGCCCCGCCCCCTGCACATGCCCCGCCCCCAATTACTCGAGTACTCGTTTTTGAGACCTATCGATGATCGAAATGAGAAATTGACAAAAATGCCCATCCCTAAATCTAACACACAGTCTCTACGGGGAACATAAAACTATTTGTGTCCAAATAGTGGAACACAAAAGCTTTGAAATGATTAATTTTTCCTTCCATCATAATGTCTAATGAATAAAAAAAGTATGTTTAAAAATGTGTAGTTCATCAGTTTACTGGGATATGCACAATATATGGAAGCATTCATGGATATAATGGATCAAAATCATCTTAATCTTGTATAATAGTTTGAACACAACTCGATACTTTCTGCTATTACATCAGGGTTTATATATACATATATATTTATATTATTTCACAACATATTTTTCTTTTTTATTGATTTAATGAGCATTTTTTTAACTTTAATTTCAGACCTCATGAATGACAATGAGGAGAATAAAGAAGTGAATGAAGTGGAGACAGAAAGAGCTCTCAAATCTTTCACCTGCCATCAGTGTGGGAATAGTTTCACACGCAAACAGAGTCTCATGATTCACATGAGAATTCACACTGGAGAGAAACCATTCACATGTGATCAGTGTGGGACGAGTTTCACACGCAAACATAGTCTCAAGATTCACATGAGAATCCACACTGGAGAGAAACCGGTCACATGTGATCAGTGTGGGAAGAGTTTTAGACGACAAGAACACCTTAAGGAACATATGATGATCCACACTGGAGAGAAACCTTTCACATGTGATCAGTGTGGGAAGAGTTTCACACAACAAGGAAACCTTAAGACACACATGAGCATCCACACTGGAGAGAAACCATTCACGTGTGATCAGTGTGGGATGAGTTTAACATCCAAAAACAGTCTCGAGGCTCACATGAGGATCCACACGGGAGATAAACCGTTCACATGTGATCAGTGTGGGAAAAGTTTTAGACTACAAGGAACCCTTGAGAAACACAAGATCATCCACACTGGAGAGAAACTGCATGAATGTGATCAATGTGGCAAAACATTTTTGATGGCTTCATACCTGAAGTTGCACCTGAGAGTTCATTCACAGGAGAAACCACATTCATGTTCTTTGTGTGGAAAGAGTTTTTCACATCTGCAGTATTTAAAGGTTCATCAGAAAGTACATACTGGTGTAAGAAATCATATGTGCTTTGAGTGTGGGAAGACTTTTACTAGAGCTCTAGATTTGAAACGGCACCAGAGATTTCACACAGGAGAGAAACCATACAAGTGTTCACACTGCGACAAGAGATTCAGTCATTCAGGAGACCTGAAAAAACATGAGAGGATCCACACTGGAGAGAAACCTTACATGTGTTCACACTGTGACAAGACATTCAGTCGGTCAGAACATCTGAAAACACACGAGAGGATCCACACTGGAGAGAAACCTTACAAGTGTTCACACTGCGACAAGAGATTCAGTCATTCAGGAACCATGAAAACACACGAGAGGATCCACACTGGAGAGAAACCATAACACTGCACTGCATGTGGGATGAGTTTTACTCAATCATCTGCTCTACACAATCATGCCAAAAGTAGCTTATTTTCAGTCCAACACTTCAAAGTGTGAAGCCGCGTCTCTTCCCTATCAGTCTGTCCTGCCACAATGAGCGACAGGACAAAGAAACATCTAAATTTGTCACAGTGAGTAAAGTTCATCTTCAAGACCAGGAGTTTCAACTGAGATTCATATCAACTTGCTTAATATAATAATCAATATCATTTTGCTTTGTTATGAGTTTCATTTTATGCACATTTTTGTGTAGTTGGTTTATGCTTTTATAAAGGAAATCATTTTTTACAACTTTTTACAAACTGTTCTTGCTCAAGAATCTGAAGAGGCTGATTTATTTTTTAACTTGGTTTTTTTATTGTTTTCAAATCAACTAGTTATTCTTACACTTATGGTGTATTTCGAAAGTGCATATGCAAGATTTACTGCTTTGCAACTGACCTTCACTTTTATTCTCTTGAGATGCTTTGCTATCTTGTTAATATATTTCTCATTCGTTTCCAGTTTTACTTTTTTTATTTGCTGCACCAAACATTAAACTTTTATTGTCTGCTCCTAATTGCATCAAGAGTAAATAATTTCATAATTTTGATTACATCTAAAAGACAAAAAAATATTATGATTGCTTTTGGGGCTTTCCGTGTGAGAAGGACAGAGGATGAAGATGCCTTTCATCAACTAAAACTCCTACCTACAGTGCACCTGGAAAGTATTCACAGTGCTTCACTTTTTCCACATTTTGTTATGTTACAGCCTTATTCCAAAATGGATTAAATTCATTATTTTCCTCAAAAACAATACAAACCATACCCAATAATGTCAATGTGAAAGAAGTTTGTTTAAAATCTTTGCAAATGTATTAAAAATAAAAAACTGAAGTAAATCACATGTACATAAGTATTCACAGCCTTTGCTCAATACTTAATTGAAGCACCAATTACAGCCTCAAGTCTTTTCGAGTTTGATCCTACAAGCTTGGCACACCTATTTTTGGGCCGTTTCTCCCATTCTTCTTTGCAGGACCTCTCAAGCTCCATCAGGTTGGATGGGGAGCGTCGGTGCACAGCCATTCTCAAATCTCTCCAGAGATGTTCAATCGGGTTCAAGTCTGGGCTCTGGCTGGGCCACTCAATGACCACCCTTCACCCCAGTACAGAGGTCCAGAGCGCTCTGGAGCAGGTTTTCATCAAGGATGTCTCTGTACATTGCTGCATTCATCTTTCCCTCAATCCTGACCAGTCTCCCAGTTCCTGCCACTGAAAAACATCCCCACATCATGATGCTGCCACCACCATGCTTCACTGTAGGGATGGCAGGTGATGAGCGGAGCCTGGTTTCCTCCAGACAATTTTGTTTCTTATGTTCTGAGAGTCCTTCAGGTGCCTTTTGGCAAACTCCAGATGGGTTGTCATGTGCCTTTTCCTCGTATGGCCACTCTACCATACAGTCCTGATTGGTGGAGAGTTGCAGAGATGGTTGTTCTTCTGGAAGGTTCTCCTCTCACCACAGAGAAACGCTGGAGCTCTGTCAGAGTGACCATCGGGTTCTTGGTCACCTCCCTGACTAAGGCCCTTCTCCCCTGATCCCTCAGTTTGGCCGGGCGACCAGCTCTAGGAAGAGTTCTGGTGGATCCAAACTTCTTCCATTTACGGATGATGCTCTGTGCTCAATGGGACCTTCAATGCTGCAGACATTTTTCTGTACCCATACCCAGATCTGTGCCTCGATACAATCCTGTCTCTGAGGTCTAGTGACAATTCCTTGGACTTTACCTTGGACCTTTTTTTGCTCTAACATGCACTGTTAACTGTGGGACCTTATATAGACAGGTGTGTGCCTTTCCAAATAATTTACCACAGGTGGACTCCAATCAAGTTGTAGAAACATCTCAAGGATGATCAGTTGAAACAGGAGCACCTATTGGACGAAATAGCGATCATAAATGCAAAAAAAGTTGCTTGTCATGATTTCTTAACAAGCAAACCACTTTTTTAAAATAAGTCCAAAGTCGCGTGTTATAAGCGGACTTGGCAATTTTGGACGTCACCACTCGCGCGCTCCCGTTCATTCATTGTCGAGTCTTCTGAGGTAAACTGTTTACACGGTTTGTTTAAGCAACATAATACAGGGTTTATGAGTGATTTTCATCAGGCTCTGCGGTATTCGGGTGTCTGCTCAAACATTTGCCTTTTTCTCTTCACATACAAAACGGTAAGATGCTAGCCAACTACTTTTTGGTTGTTATGAGAATGTATGCTATTTATTTATGGAATCGAACTGTAGAGTCATATGAACAAATTACAATGGATGATAAAGACATTAGTGTATGTATTTATATTACTGCTATTTTATCTGTATCATTAGAGAAATAATAGCGATATTACAGCACTTTCATCATATGTTCAGACTCCAACAATCTGTTTCTAGCTCAGAATAGTGTGAATAAAGTGAGATGATCTGCTGCTGATCCTGAATGTCTTGTTTAATGAGTATTGATAGTCTATGGCTCATCACTATTATCAGAGCAGCTGAAAAGCCTCTTTATTTCATGTCAATAGATCCTGTTTTCACCTCATTCATTATGCTGATGTCTTCACATCCGTACATTGACACATTAAGCTAATTTTATTGGTGTCAACAGACTTAAGAAAACGACACGATCAGCTATTGAGACATCTACAAGATATGTAGCTAAATTTCAACATTTATTTAATTAATCTCCGATAAACCACGTTCATATAACACGATAAACAAAAACAAGTTAAGTTAAACTTGGTGCGTTATTTTTTTCTTGCAAGTCGGTATGTATTTTTCTAAGTTTTACTCTTTCATTTTTATTCTTACATTGTTTATATTTGGTATATGTTAATTGTTGTGTTCCTTCATTTTTTTCTAATATGAGGCAAGATGTAGGATTAAAGTTTGTGGATTAAATTCTTAGAAATAATAAGAGATAATTTGTGAATTAATACTTTTGAAATTAATACACATGTGATGTGTGGAAGCAGCTGCAGCGCGAGATATCTCTGGAGAATGATCAAGGAAACACAGACACAGTGCAGTAATATAACATTCTCAAATTTATTAAGGATGAAAGGTCAGAAAGAAATAGTAACAATACTTGAAATGTGTGAGTAAGTATAAAAACAAACTCAAACTCAGTGATTTGTTCTTGATTTTGTCAGATCTGCCCCTCCTCCTTCAGTGAAGCTCCTCCCACTGCAATTCACCAATAAATGCTGGAATATTCCCATCAGCCTACAAGTGAAGACGAGCATCAGACCATCAGGAAGAGCTGAAATCTGCAAAGACAGAGTTTATTGAAGGACAGTGAGAACATGAGAGATCCAGAACACACTGAAGAACAAAGAGGTTGGTGTTTATTCCTGATCCTTCATTCATGAGCCTGAAGAACAATAAGGATAGAAAATTCATCAGATTTAGGGTTTGTAGTAGGAAAAATCTCAAGAGTTGTGAAATATAATTAAAGCAGTTTTTTTAAAGGGGCTATATGCAACTTTTTCCCCAAAATAAACGTAACAATAGCCTTTTTATTTTACCATTTATAACTCAAACATCTCCTGATGAGCATACTGACACCTTGTCCGCTCACAGTGGGTGCACCTATAAGCCTGTATCCTATTTTTCCTATTTTCTGGCGGGTCGTCTTTTCCCGCGCTGTCTGCGGATGTGACGTCACCACCGCTGCGAGAGCGAGCAGAAAATGAGAGCAGTTCTATTTTTTGGCCACAGGTGTCAGTCGCGAGTTTAAATTTCAGAAAAACGCATATAGCCCCTTTAAAACAAGGATGTAAGAGAAACTTTCAAATCTGAAGGTCAAAATAAGTATTATCTGAGCTGTTTTATTTTGCAACCATGTTACCAAAAGGTCTCAATACAGTTCACAAGCCTGTGATTTGGTGTTTTTTAAATGGATCAGATAAATACAGTTTGGTAACGGGGTTACAGATTTAGCATCAATCAAGTAAAACAGATTTATATTAATTAAATAATGTATTTTAAAGAAGATTTACACATAACTTTGGTGACGTGGTGTAGTTTGTTTAAAAACAGAGTTTTAAAATTATAGCATTATTTCAGATTTTTAAAATGTTCATATTTTATGTAGCTGCATAACTCGTCAGATATTTAATAGCTCTCACTTCAAAAACGTGAAACGTGTCCTAAAAGGAAAGGGTGATGGAAAAAATATATTTCAATGTTTTTGCGTTCTTTAGGGTTGCAAATGAACAAAGACATTTGCTTTCCTGTTCCAACCCCCTCTTTCCCACCACAAGGGCCGTTTGTGATCGTAAAGGCACAGAAGTGTGGTCTGTTGGCCAAGATGTGTGTACATCTGAGGTTTGCTAATCGTCACACCTTTAGTACTGTAATCTGCTGATTGGTCCATTTAAATGTCTCACATTTGGTTTCAGTCACATGGTCAAGGGAGGGATAAAAGAAGATTGTAAGGCCCTGTTTGCACCAAGGTTATTTTCATAAATGTAAACTGAAACTAAGACTAAAACTATTGGTCAAAAAACATTTTCGTAAACAGAAATAAAATTAAAAAATCGTAATAAATGAAAAACTAAAACTAAACGAAACTAACAACTCTTACTGAAAAACTAACTGAAATAAAATAATAATTAGCAAAAATAAATATTCGTTTTCGTATTTAATAAACTCTCTTTATTGTGGCGGAAAATCTCACCTGCTAGCCTACATTGTACTACTGAAGAAATAATCTTTAAATAAATAATCTTTTAATTGTTTTACAATATTTCATCTTTAATATGAATGAGTTTGTCTGGAATTTATCTTTTTTACTTTTATATTTTTACGTTGCATTTATTTGGTTCAATCTCAGACCATTGTTTGTCGTATAGGTCATAGTTTGACTCTTAAAGGTGAAGACTCAACTTTATGCATGCATTTGTAAGATTCCCCTCTCCGTTAAACATGTTTTGTTGGACTGTCCTGGGTTAAAACAAGAATGCTCTTTTTATCAAGTTATTCCACTTAAGGACTTATTTAGTAAGATTATGCATGAAAAGGTTTTGGATTTTTTTATCATAAGTTGATTTAAAAAATCTTGTATATGACTTGTCGTGTTTGTTTGCTTGGTTTTATTGTATTTATATGATATTTGTATTTTTGTAATAGAATTTTTGCCATGAATATAGCCTTAGATGCTGACATGGCATTAAATAAAACAATCTGTATTCCATTATTTAATTTTTATTATTAAGATGTCTGCACAAGAGTTAACTCTAATCTGTGCAAACATTCAACTTTGCTGAAATTAAAAATCTTGATTTTTGGTCTCTACACTTCGTGAACTTGTACTTTTAGAGTATATTTAAAGATAGGTACTCTTACTCAAGTACATTTCTTCTAAAAAAACTGTACTTTTACTTCGTTACATTCGGTGGCGTTCCTCCGCTACTGTCAAATATAATTAATTTAAAAAAAAAGATATATTTTTAAATAAGTTAATATGACTTGTCCGCAAGTCTCGCGAAACGTTGGAGAGGCTGCTTCGCAAGAGGTGGTTACGCTTGTAATTAATGCGCGTTTAGTCGGAAGATGATGGCCGAAGCAGAGGAAGTGTGAGTTACGGGAGGCAGATCACCCGTGGCCGCAAGTTCAGTCTATGTTTTCACTCCAAGATGTCAAACAGAATAGTTTCATAATGCGATGCATGCTGTGTGCACCAAAACGAACTGACATCTCGGCATACAATAATTCCAGCTCCAACCTGAAAAAAACATGTAGCGGTAAGTGCCACAATGATGCCTATATTTGAACACTATTAATGGTAATTTGGTAACTACGGGCACTTTTCCCTTATTGTAATACTATTTCACACACTGTCCGAGTGTTTTCCTCATATGCGCTGTTGGGCAAGCAATGACAAATCGTTTGAATCCTCCAAACAACACACGTTCACATCTGCACATTTAAGGCCTGTACACACCGGGATGAATATCGCGCGCGCATATCGCCAGCGTTTTTCGTGCCGTTTTTCGGCGCGTCTTCAGTGTTCACACCCAAGCGATTTTCACTGGCGCTGCGCCGAGTGAACGTGCACATTCAGTCGATGCGCTCCCGGTACACAAGATGGTGCTGCGGCACTTTAAGCCTCTGACACTCGCTTGTCACACAGAAGGAGAAGAGAGACAGTATTTACGTGCTTGCCAAAACCATAGACATATTATGTCTATGGACAAAACCATTCACACACTTTTTGCTAACTGGCAAGCAGCATTAGCAGTTCATCTTCTTCTTTGTCTACTTACTACTTCTTCGTCGTATCAATGTGTGCACGGCAAGACGGTTTTGTGCTTGAGCGCCACCAAGTCGTGTTTTACTGTCACTTCAGCAGCTCCAGGCACGTGAACAAAAGCGCCGATCTCATTGGTTGGACAGTTTTTTACGCGCCGCGTCAAAATAAAAAAACGAACCCAAGGCGTTTTTTTAAAAATGACGCTTTTACGCCTGGCGTTTTGCGCGTCGGTGTGAACACTCACATTGGCGCCCATTGTTTAGTCCCGAGGCGTTAAACGTCGGCGATAAACGCGTGCGAAAATCGTCCCGGTGTGTGAACAGGCCTTTACATGTCCTTTTTTTCACAAAACGAAACAAATGCAAGACGTCACATTATTAGGCTATTCAATTTATGCACAAATCTGGACAGACACCTGTCTGAAGTGTAGAAAATAAATTCAAATAAAAACAGGATTGTATTTTATTCCTACCTAAAGAATGCATATACTTATAAAAAATAAAAGAACAAAGTATATTTTAAAAAGAGCTCTGGTTAATGCAGCACACCATTAATTTACACTGTTTAACCATAAATCACACACACACACACACACACACACACACACACACACACACACACACACACACACACACACACACACACACACACATGTTTGTTTTTGTGAAATGTGAGGACATTCCATAGGCGTAATGGTTTTTATACCGTACAAACCGTATTTTCTAACCCCTTACACTGCCCCTGCCCCTAAAGGAGACTGTGCAGTTCACTTTCTGTGAAAAAAAACTCATCCTGTATGATTTATAAGCATTTTGAAAAGTGAGGACATGGGGAACGTCCTCATATTTCACCCTCTTTTTGTAATACCTATGTCATACCCATGTCATTATACACATTTGTGTCCTGATATTTCACAAAAACATGCCCACACACACACACATACACACACACACACACACACACACACACACACACACACACACACGCGCGTGGTCAACCTTTCAAGGAGAGGTGTGTGAAAGCTCTCCAAATAGCCTGAAATCCAGGGTTTTCGCTTCTTATTAATCAGATCGAAAGTAACTAGTAACTAACTTGAGTAGTTTTTTCATCGAATACTTTCTTACTCTTACTCAAGTAACTATTACGATTGTTACTTTTACTTGAGTAAATATTTCCGTAAGTACTTGTACTTTCACTTGAGTACAGATTTTGGCTACTCTACCAACCTCTGGAGATGCGTTATGGTTCTGCTGTGATCTTTGTTTGCAAACAGTCAAAATTGCATCTAAAATAAGTGCTGGTGAGCCCCCCTCATGAGGGTAAACATTATTTTCATTATGTTGTGAGGACTTTATGCTTCCATTAGAGGGTTTTTTGAGGATCATGGGATCGTGTTAGGATACTACAGGGCCTGTAGTTCCCCGGTTGGGTGGCTAGAACGATTTATTGAGATATCACTGTGTGGTTCTGTGTAGAGCTGAAAGCTTCGCTAGTAGAGAACAGCAGCCGTTGTGTTCATCTGTGTGAAACAGTTTTTACCTCCTCTCTATGGGAAAAACGAGTAGTTGAGGCCACCGCTCATTCCCGCAGACATGTGGCGTTTTATTAGGCGAGTGGGTTTCTCCTAGTTAAACAGGAAAGCTCGTAGCCACCCCAGGGTAAAGCGTTAGCGTCCGCTCTAGTGGAAACTTATAGACGGGAGTGTGAGCTCAGGCTGACGCGTGAACCGAGTGAGATCTATGTCCAGCTTCCAATAACAATATTAAGGCTGTGCCAGTCAGTACTTGCTGGTTTTCCAAACTCATATCTCTGCATGTGAAGATGCCGATTTAGCCTATATATACGCATACATGGGACTGGACTGAAGTACGAAGCCTTCTTTACATAAATAGTAGTGATGCACCGATCATGATTTTACATTGCCGATTTCGATTTTTTTTCAAGAAAACTGGCCGATTCCGATACCGATTTCCGATTTTTTTTTTACACAATAAAAGAATGAAAGTATACATGAACAAGATGTTTATTTGGAATTTAACAGGCTAAATTGGCTTTTGGCTAATGAAAACAAGTGCGCAATCTGAAATTAACAGGAAATTGAATTGCAAATTAAAAGGCTGAAAGGTGAAATTAAAGGCAACAACTGCATATTCTGCAATCCAAACAAAGATGTTAGCCTACTTAAATCAGAATTTGTTTTTTAATTCAGTGTAGAGAAGTCTTTACCAGTGAAATTAAATAAAACCAAAGTATATAATTGTTCCAAAATGTTCAATCAAATGAGAATGAGGCCTATCTGAGAAATGCGTCATGGAGGCACACACGGAAGACAATAACAAGCTGGATAAAGGTGTTATTTTGATTTTTTTTTTGCGCACAAAAACTATTGTCGTCGCATCGTAAAATTATTGTAGAGTCACTGTGGTGAGATGGACTTTGTAACGACGTTTTAAGTGCCTTTTATGGGTCTTAGGAGTGTGAATGTACTGAATGCCAATGGAGGCCTATCTGAAGCCTTTCTCAGCATCAGCTTTACACTAAAATATCTTCATTTGTGTTCCGAATATGAACGGAGGTCTTACGGGTGTCGAACGACATGAGGGTGAGTAATTAATGACAGAATTTTCATTTTTGGGTGAACTAACCCTTTAATACCAGGTGTAAACAGGGTGTAACTGTTGCTCTGACTCTATCTGAGCTCTGCCTGACTCGAGTGGTCAATGGCATCTCTCTTTCTCTCTGTTCCTTTATAAACTTATACTTAATCTCTCTTTCAGATAACATTTTACATATGTTTAAGGTAAAATTTATTTTTATCATCGTAATTGTAATTTGTCCCCATGTCAAATGTAACTATAACTAAATACTGTTAAACACTTTCAATTATAAATGATAACTAACAAGATTTGATTCAGTAACATTAAACATTAACATTGAAGTGCTACCTATTGCAACATGATATAGCCAAAAATTAACAATGCTCTCCCATATATTTTGCTGTCTTATTTCTGTCATTGGCAGTGGTGGGTGGTAATAGACAAGAAACATGTAGTTTTACACCGTCATTCTGATAATGTGTCTTTAGTCATTTGACAATCCTAAAGTCTGAACCACTGCCTGAGGCAAAACATATTGCAAATCTAACGCACAGTCTCTACGGGAACATAAAACTATTTGTGTTCAAATAGTGGAACACAAAAGCTTTGAAATGATTCATTTTTCCTTCCATCATAATGTCTAATGAATAAAAAAAGTATGTTTAAAAATGTGTAGTTCATCAGTTTACTGGGATATGCACAATATATGGAAGCATTCATGGATATAATGGATCAAAATCATCTTAATCTTGTATAATAGTTTGAACACAACTCGATACTTTCTGCTATTACATCAGGGTTTATATAAACATATATATTTATATTATTTCACAACATATTTTTCTTTTTTATTGATTTAATGAGCATTTTTTTAACTTTAATTTCAGACCTCATGAATGACAATGAGGAGAATAAAGAAGTGAATGAAGTGGAGACAGAAAGAGCTCTCAAATCTTTCACCTGCCGTCAGTGTGAGAATAGTTTCACACGCAAACAGAGTCTCATGATTCACATGAGAATTCACACTGGAGAGAAACCGGTCACATGTGATCAGTGTGGGACGAGTTTCACACGCAAACATAGTCTCAAGATTCACATGAGAATCCACACTGGAGAGAAACCGGTCACATGTGATCAGTGTGGGAAGAGTTTTAGACGACAAGAACACCTTAAGATGCATATGATGATCCACACTGGAGAGAAACCGTTCACATGTGATCAGTGTGGGAAGAGTTTCACACAACAAGGAAACCTTAAGAGACACATGAGCATCCACACTGGAGAGAAACCATTCACGTGTGATCAGTGTGGGATGAGTTTAACATCCAAAAACAGTCTCGAGGCTCACATGAGGATCCACACGGGAGATAAACCGTTCACATGTGATCAGTGTGGGAAAAGTTTTAGACTACAAGGAACCCTTGAGAAACACAAGATCATCCACACTGGAGAGAAACTGCATGAATGTGATCAATGTGGCAAAACATTTTTGATGGCTTCATACCTGAAGATCCACCTGAGAGTTCATTCACAGGAGAAACCACATTCATGTTCTTTGTGTGGAAAGAGTTTTTCACATCTGCAGAATTTAAAGGTTCATCAGAAAGTACATACTGGTGTAAGAAATCATATGTGCTTTGAGTGTGGGAAGACTTTTACTAGAGCTCTAGGTTTGAAACGGCACCAGAGATTTCACACAGGAGAGAAACCATACAAGTGTTCACACTGTGACAAGAGATTCAGTGATTCAGGAGACCTGAAAAAACATGAGAGAATCCACACTGGAGAGAAACCTTACATGTGTTCACACTGCGACAAGAGATTCAGTCATTCAGGAACCATGAAAACACACGAGAGGATCCACACTGGAGAGAAACCTTATCACTGCACTGCATGTGGGATGAGTTTTACTCAATCATCTGCTCTACACAATCATGCCAAAAGTAGCTTATTTTCAGTCCAACACTTCAAAGTGTGAAGCCGCGTCTCTTCCCTATCAGTCTGTCCTGCCACAATGAGCGACAGGACAAAGAAACATCTTAATTTGTCACAGTGAGTAAAGTTCATCTTCAAGACCAGGAGTTTCAACTGAGATTCATATCAACTTGCTTAATATAATAATCAATATCAATTTGCTTTGTTATGAGTTTCATTTTATGCAAATTTTTGTGTAGTTGGTTTATGCTTTTATAAAGGAAATAATTTTTTACAACTTTTTACAAACTGTTCTTGCTCAAGAATCTGAAGAGGCTGATTTATTTTTTAACTTGGTTTTTTTATTGTTTTCAAATCAACTAGTTATTCTTACACTTATGGTGTATTTCGAAAGTGCATATGCAAGATTTACTGCTTTGCAACTGACCTTCACTTTTATTCTCTTGAGATGCTTTGCTATCTTGTTAATATATTTCTCATTCGTTTCCAGTTTTACTTTTTTTATTTGCTGCACCAAACATTAAACTTTTATTGTCTGCTCCTTCTTGCATCAAGAGTAAATAATTTCATAATTTTGATTACATCTAAAAGACAAAAAAATATTATGATTGCTTTTGGGGCTTTCCGTGTGAGAAGGACAGAGGATGAAGATGCCTTTCATCAACTAAAACTCCTACCTACAGTGCACCTGGAAAGTATTCACAGTGCTTCACTTTTTCCACATTTTGTTATGTTACAGCCTTATTCCAAAATGGATTAAATTCATTATTTTCCCCAAAAACAATACAAACAATACCCAATAATGACAATGTGAAAGAAGTTTGTTTGAAATCTTTGCAAATGTATTAAAAATAAAAAAACTGAAATAAATCACATGTACATAAGTATTCACAGCCTTTGCTCAATACTTAATTGAAGCACCAATTACAGCCTCAAGTCTTTTCGAGTTTGATCCTACAAGCTTGGCACACCTATTTTTGGGCCGTTTCTCCCATTCTTCTTTGCAGGACCTCTCAAGCTCCATCAGGTTGGATGGGGAGCGTCGGTGCACAGCCATTCTCAAATCTCTCCAGAGATGTTCAATCGGGTTCAAGTCTGGGCTCTGGCTGGGCCACTCAATGACCACCCTTCACCCCAGTACAGAGGTCCAGAGCGCTCTGGAGCAGGTTTTCATCAAGGATGTCTCTGTACATTGCTGCATTCATCTTTCCCTCAATCCTGACCAGTCTCCCAGTTCCTGCCACTGAAAAACATCCCCACATCATGATGCTGCCACCACCATGCTTCACTGTAGGGATGGCAGGTGATGAGCGGAGCCTGGTTTCCTCCAGACAATTTTGTTTCTTATGTTCTGAGAGTCCTTCAGGTGCCTTTTGGCAAACTCCAGATGGGTTGTCATGTGCCTTTTCCTCGTATGGCCACTCTACCATACAGGCCTGATTGGTGGAGAGCTGCAGAGATGGTTGTTCTTCTGGAAGGTTCTTCTCTCTCCACAGAGAAACGCTGGAGCTCTGTCAGAGTGACCATCGGGTTCTTGGTCACCTCCCTGACTAAGGCCCTTCGCCCCTGATCCCTCAGTTTGGCTGGGCGACCAGCTCTAGGAAGAGTTCTGGTGGATCCAAACTTCTTCCATTTACGGATGATGCTCTGTGCTCAATGGGACCTTCAATGCTGCAGACATTTTTCTGTACCCATACCCAGATCTGTGCCTCGATACAATCCTGTCTCTGAGGTCTAGTGACAATTCCTTGGACTTTACCTTGGACCTTTTTTTGCTCTAACATGCACTGTTAACTGTGGGACCTTATATAGACAGGTGTGTGCCTTTCCAAATCATTTACCACAGGTGGACTCCAATCAAGTGAAACATCTCAAGGATGATCAGTTGAAACAGGAGCACCTGAGCTCCATTTTGAGTGTCATGGAAAAGGCTTTGAATTCTTATGTACATGTGTTTATTTTTATTTTTTATAAATTTTCAAATATTTTAAACAAACTTTTTTCACATTGTTGTAAGGTGGAAAATAATCAAAGATATTTGAAATAGAACAAAATCATCTGCTTTGCTGTTAGCAGCCATCATCGTGATCAAGATATTGAAATTGACTCAACCACCTCCCCCTTAACGCCATCAGAGGGGCCAGTTGGAGTTAGAAGAACAAAAGAATGGCTGGCTGGCCAAAAGGTTTTTACACCTTTGATTCAATGGGGGAAGTTTTGTCTGATTGGTTATTTTCAAATGTCTTACGGTTTGGTCTGATTGGTCAGTTTTAAAAGAGTCAGATTTGAATTTGGTGACATCAGGGAAGAGGATAAAAGAGGATTTCAACTGTAGCTCGCGCTCTTTGGATACTCTGGCTTTCTGTAGAGAGAGCTGTTCTTTAGCTCTCTCTCTCTTTCTCTCTCTCTCTTTCTCTCTCTCTCTCTCTCTCTCTTTCTCTCTCTCTCTTTCTCTCTCTCTCTCTCTCTCTCTCTCTCTCTCTCTCTTTCTCTCTCTCTCTCTCTCTCTCTCCCTATCTCTCCCTATCTCTCTCTCTCACAGGTAACATTCTAGGCAGAGGCCTACAGAGCATAATTAAAGGTTTATGTTTACATCTATTTGAAACTATTTTAAGTGTAACCATAACTAGAATTTGTGTTTCCTTTTAGAAGAGATTTCTGTCTATTATGAAATTGACATTTTACATTTACTTGATTGTTAATAAATTGTTACATTTTGATCCTTTCTCAATGAATCTGTAATTATTAACTATCTCCAATGTGGAACGGTATAATTGCAACAAAGGGTTAAAACGGAATGATTAAATGTATGATTAACTATCAAATATGAATGATCAAACAACCGGTTGGCATTCTCTTCTAAATGCGACAACTTTGATAAATGGAGTCAGATAAAGAATATTATAATCAAATCCATTCTTCCAGCTGAAACATGCGGCCTTCACCGTGGTTCGCTACCGATCCTTGGAGCGAATTCATGCTGTCTTACATTGTCATTATGGGGTAGGCTATTGTTGAAAATAATTAAATTAATCCATTCTAGAATAAGGCTGTAACATAACAAAATGTGGAAAAAGTGAAGCACTGTGATTACTTTCAGGATGCACTGTACCTCGGGTGAGGCTCGACACTCGATTGCTTGTGTGTGGATGTACTTGTGGCAGCCTAGGGTCAACTGCTCTCAGGCTGGGTGATCAGCTGCTAGTTGCGGGGAGAGCCTGAACTACCTTCCGCCTGCATACTTGCCTCCTTTTCATCCACTAAAACATTGGCTTACCTTGGGTGAGTGCATCCTGAAAGCCTTATTAACATATTTTATCCTGTCGTTCTTCAAAGTTGGGTGCAGAGTTACGTTCAGTTCAGTACATCCAGTAACTCTGTTAAATCTCTGTCCAATTAAGTTTTTATCTCCAAATGCTGAAAAAGCTGAGCTGCTGACAGTGAGGATGGCCTTGATAAGTGTAAAGATCTAAAAAAAAATCTTTCATTTTAAAGGACTTATCTCAAACTCGCTTGAATTTTTAATTGTGACTGAAACTGGATGAATACTCATCTGGGGTGTTTCTACTGTTTTTAAAAACTATTAAACAAAGAAAGAAAGAAATATGGATGTGTATTCCAGTTTTGAGGTAGTTAATGAGAATCGGGGGTTCTGTTTTATGTGCACTGATTTACAGGGCTCCAAAATTTAATTAGGACTTTATTCAACAATTCTCTGAGTTCCTCTTGAATATTGTGTCTCGTTATGATAGACTAATGACTCTAAGAGACTTTAATATTCACTTTTTCTGTCCGTCTAAACCTTTGGTGAAAGAGTTTATATGTCTCAATGAATCTTTAAATCTGTCACAATTCGTGTTTAGCCCTACTCATAATTTGGAGCACACATTGGATTTGGATCCTGGCATAATGTTGCTTATTCTTAATTTAAATTAAATTAATAATACACTGCCTTAGGGATGCTCATTCGGTTAATTTTCCCAACTGACAACCGCTGCTCATTATCTAATTATTAACCGTTAACTGATAATATTGAATTGGCATTAAATAAAAAAACGATTGACGAGTGTCTGTGAGCCGTTAAAAAGACACTTTTTTTCACAGGTCTATTTTACCGTGCAGACATCAGCATACAGATCAGATAAAATATAAATAAAAAGAATAAAATAAATAGGCCTACACTAAATATTTTTCACTTAAATAATTACCAAACGAAGATGACAAAACGAAAATACACTGAATCTGTTTGAAGCTTTGAAGAACCGGAATATTTTTTTTTGTCAAATAAAAATAGCAGGCTTACCTCAACCCTCACCTTGGAAGTTTTTTTTTTTTTTAGTAACATGTCTAAGTGATGTGGGTTACTCCACCCCATAATCCCCCCTCCACCAAACTTTACACTTTATATATATATATATATATATATATATATATATATATATATATATATATATATATATATATATATATATATATATATATATATATATATATATATATATATCCCACATATTTTGTTGTCTTATTTCTGTCATTGGTAGTGGTAATAGACAAGAAACATGCAGTTTTACACTATCATGCTGATAATATTTTAGTCATTGGACAATCCTAAAGCCTGAACCACTTCCTGATACAAAACATTTTGAAAATAAACATACGTAAAACTATTTGTGTTCAAATGCAAAGTTTGACGTGGGAACACAAAAACCGTTAGGTGAGAGACATGCGTTGCCTATTATTTTTTTCTATCCCAGTTTAAAAATAGTAACTTCTGCTCTATGTCCAAGAAGAATGGGCCATCCATCAGAACAATGCATTAAAGCTTTATGCACTGTATTATATAATCAAGTACAAATTGCAATGTTAATTATAATGACTACAAGATTAATAAAACATTTTCCTTAGTAGGTATGTAGTTTATGTAGTTAACAGAAAGACTGGCTATATAATAAACAAGAAATTCAGGATGATTTACACCAGTCTAGCTTTTAAAAATTTCATTAGGGCACAAATAATTAATAATAATCTGTGTTAGCCACAAGCAGCAACCTCCCGCAATTTCTCTTTCTCTTCTCAGTTTCATTAAGCTGTGATAAACCATGTTCATATAAACATGATAAACAACAAGTGTTGTGTTACTTCCTTTTTTCTAATGTGAGGTAAGATAAATGTAGGAATAATGTTTGTGGATGAAATTCTTAGAAATAATAAGATATATCAATTGTGAATTAATACTTTAGAAATGAAATACTTAAAATGTGTGAGTTAGTATAAAAAACATAAACTCAGTGATTTGTTCTTGATTTTGTCAGATCTGCTCCTCCTACTTCAGTGAAGCTCCTCCCACTGCAATTCACCAATAAATGCTGGAATATTCTCATCAGCCTACAAGTGAAGACGAGCATCAGACCATCAGGAAGAGCTGAAATCTGCAAAGACAGAGTTTATTGAAGGACAGTGAGAACATGAGAGATCCAAAACACACTGAAGAACAAAGAGGTTGGTGTTTATTCCTGATCCTTCATTCATGAGCCTGAAGAACAATAAGGATAGAAAGTTCATCAGATTTAGGGTTTGTAGGAGGAAAAATCTCAAGAGTTGTGAAATATAATTAAAGCAGTTTTTTTAAAACAAGGATGTAAGAGAAACTTTCAAATCTGAAGGTCAAAATAAGTATTAACTGAGCTGTTTGGTTAGAAATTGAAAATTTCAATTCCGTATGTTGTGTCAAGTCTGTTTACCAAGCTGGTAGCCCATCAATTTCATCTGCAAAACGGAGGTTGTTCTACCACCTATGCTGACAGTTCCCTCATGGTTTTCCAAGGCATCCGCTATGATTTGATCCAGGAAGATGTTGAAGAGAGTAAGAGACAGTAGGCATCCTTGACGCACATCGACTGTTGTCCGTTATGAAGGACTGCTCTGTTGGCCTTTTCATACAGTTGCTTGATGACTCTAATAAGGTTGGGGTTGATGTTTTTCTTCCTCATGGTTACCCACAAAGCTGTGTGCCAAACCCATTAAAAGGCTTTCTTAAAAGGGGTCCTAAAAAGTCTCAGGTGTCCCCAGAATGTGTCTGTGAAGTTTCCGCAAAAAAATACACCACAGATTATTTATCTTGTTTTGAAAGGCCCTATTTGGGTGGCAGCAAAAAAAACACTGTTTTTGTGTGTTTCTTTAAATACAAATGAGCTGATGCTCTCCGCCCCTTTTCAGAATAGGGCAAAGCCTTTACAGCTCATGCTAGTTTAGTTAGGATAAACAACAACAACAACTGGAGTGGGGAGAACCTCACACAGTGAGTAGAAGTCACAAAGATGGGTAAATATACCAACTGTTTGACCAACTTCATTTTCAGAACATGTAAGTGCTGCACGTTATATTTTGTGAATGTGCTGGTTAGGACACTGTACATTGGCTAAAGTTAGCATTGTCTCTATAATCAGAGAGATCAGAGCTATGTCATTAGTTTTCTTTTTAAGAAGTAACTAAAGTGCACTTCTGAATTGTTCAAGTGATGAGCATTTTCAGGTTAAAAATAACAAGCTCTAGTCTCTGTGAATACAGTAATAGACAGTGGTAGCTTTAGCTATATTAGCACATTCAGAATGGCGATTTGCAAACACACATTATAAAGTGCAGTACTTAAGTGTTCTGAATATGCAACTTTTGTGCAAATCCTGCATTTTATTGACCCCCGTTTGCAAAGTAGTCCAGTGTACAATGATTCATACAAACATATACGAAATTAGCTAATTTATTGGGCACATTCCCTTCACAAATTAAACGAATCCACTGCATCCTCAGTGGCTCAGATGCCGGGAGTTTATTATTACAGCCAAAAACAGAACCGTTATAATTTTTAAAGAGATGAGACCTTATGACTAGCTGCTCTAGTCTACTTTTGCCATGGTGTTAGAACTGGTACTCCGTTGTTGCTGGCGAAAACAAAATGGCTGAGGCGTGGATGGAAATGTGCAGTTTAATGGGTGGTAATATTATAATAAGATCCCCTTCCTAGGTAAATATTAGCAGCTTGATTTTTCACATGATTGCAGAGAAATGAAAATCAGACTTTGTGTTTAAGTTAGGGCTGGGCGATATGGCTGAAAACTGTATAATGATATAAGTGTTTCATATCGGTCGATATCGATAATTATTTATATTTTTTTATGACCTATTTAAAATAAAGACCAGGAGAAAAATATTTTACATTTAAACATTTTTATTTTAAATGTAACCTTCCTCTGATTATAATCCCCTCGGTTATAAAGGCAAAAAATGGCAACACAACCATGGAAAACACTCAAATAATTAAAATAGAAATGGTAAGTTGACTGCATTTATATAGTGCTTTCAAAAGACCCAGGGCCATCCAATGCGCTTTACATATTGCCTCCAATTGGGGTTAGGTGTTTTGCTCATGGACACCGCAAAACTTGGTCGGGTGGAACCGGGGATTGAACCACCAACCTTCTTTGTTATCGATAACGTGTCTATCGCGATACATATTGTTATCATTTTATCGCCCAGCCCTAGTTTAAATGCTATAATCGGGTACCAACCCAGAAAACGTGAAAAAGGACAACCCAGTAACTTTGTTTATGTAAGCCTTTTTCTGCAAGCCTTTGGAAAAACGAGTCGCTCAGATTTCTCTCCCCTTCTGACGTAGGAAGGGGGTTTATTATAATATTACCGCCCCTTAATCTGCACATGTATTAGAATAGTTTCCACCTTCAGCACTTTATAATGCTTTATCTGAGTTGTTTCACGATATAAATTTTACCAGTTTATTAAGCAGCCCCTGAAAAGGCATACGGTCTGTATTTGTTTCCTGTTAGTTTTAATGAGTGTTTTGTGTAATTTTCTGTGTATGCTGATCATAATGCAAGGGAGAGAGGGTGTTTAGGGATAAGACTTTAATGCGCACTTCTTGTACTGTGCATTCAGCTCTTACTGTGATTTTCTGGGGTGAAAACGGACGTTTTATCTTTTGTGTGATGAACAATAAATTAAACTAAACTATACCTGTTCTATGTCCATGCAGCATATATTCTCTGGCTCTGTAGGCATTATTGGCAGACTCTGGTTCGAGCTGAACACCATTAGTTTCTGACCGGGAACACCCCACAAGAGCTGCAGTTTTGGAGATGCTCTGACCCAGTCGTCTAGCCGTCACAATCTGGCCCTTGTCAAACTCACTCAAATCCTTACCAATAGTGTTATTCAAGAATGTTGGGAATATAATTCTGGCTTTGGATGGGTAACAAAGGCTAAATCAGAGGAATATTAGAGAATATTTGTTTTATCTTCCCTAATCCTATTAGTGATTTCCCTATTTGGTTTCCAAAAACCAAGAAAGAAAAGGACAAGTCGGTACATAAGAAGCTTTTTTCATTTTACAGTGGTTTAGATATCTATACAGATGGGTCCAATATGTATTATTATTATTATTATGTGTGTTTAACCGAACCATAATCCGTGCTGCATACTCTGGTACAGTAGGTGGCGGTATGCACCTGATTGCAACCCACCATAAAACTAAAAGAAGAAGTCTCGTCTCCTGGTGATGACATCACAACTCGCGCGTTCCAGTTCATGTCGAGTCTTCTGAGGTAAACAGTTCACGCTATATCGCAGTAACTGTGTAGTTTACACGGTTTTTAACGTTTTAAGTTCGAGTGTCTGCTGACTAATACATTTGCCTGTTTCTCTTCACATACAAAACGGTAAGATGTTAACGAACTTTGTTGTTATGAATGTAGTTATTAGGGATTCAAAGGGACAAATTACAATGTTTGATAAAGTCATTGGTGTCTGTCTTTATATTAATGTTATTTTTTTCTGTATAATTTGAGAAATAATAGCAATATTACAGCACTTTCAGCATATATTCAGACTCCAACAATTTGTCAGCAAATAGTGTGAATAAAGTGAGATGATCTGCTGCTGATCCTGAATGTCTTGTTTAATGAGTATTGATAGTCTATGGCTCATCACTATTATCAGAGCAGCCTCTTTATTTCATGTCAATAGATCCTGTTTTCACCTCATTCATTATGCTGATGTCTTCACATCTGTACATTGACGACACATTAAGCTCCTTTTTATTGGTGTCAACAGACTTAAGAAAACGACACGGTCAGCTATTGAGACATTTACAAGATATAGGTAAGTTTCCTAACATCTCTTATTTTATTAATCCAATAAACTATGTTCATATAAAACACAATAAACAAAAGTTAAACTCAGTGTCATTTGTTTCTGGCAAATTATATACATATTTGTCTGTTTTGTTTGTACTTGGTATCTGTAAATTGTTGTACTTCTTAAAGGATTAGTTCACTTTTAAAACAACTTTTGCTGATAATTTACTCATCCCCATTTCATCCAAGATGTCCATGTTTTTCTTTCTTCAGTCGAAAAAAAATTAAGGTTTTTGATAAATTTTTGATGATTTTTCTCCATATAATGAACTTCAATGGGCTCCAAGCGGTTCAAGTTTCAGTGCAGTTTTAAGCGATACCAGGCGATGAATAAGGGTCTTATCTAGCGAAACGATCAGTCATTTAAAAAAAAAAAAAAAACGTTTTAAGTTTTATAAGCAAAAAATGCTCGCCTTGCTCTGTTCTGTGATGCGCGTACACCCTAAGTCAAACGGTGTTTACAAAAAAGGGAGTTAAAAGGTAAACCAACGATGTCGGATGATTTTGAACTTCGAGGAAAAGATGAGATGGAGTTTTTCGCCCTACCTTTTTGAAGCAGAATACACAGAGGAAGGAATTAGGCAGATGGAAGAGACTGCTGCTGCGACATACTGCAGTAGGGTTGGCTCGATACCACAATTTTGTCTTCGGTACGGTACCACAATCTAATACCGAAGTACCGATATTAAATTGATACCATACAGGGTCTGAATTTTGATGCGGGTATTGCGCATAATTTTACTCACTCTCGCAGATTTTGGGTTTATGAAGCGGGAAATTACCGCAAATGTTTATTATTAAAATTAATCAACAAAGATTATCACATCAATCAGTCATTTGGAAACTTTTTTGTAAGTAATTTCAGCATTACTGCGCATCTCCATTCTCTCAAAATGAGCAAATTGCTTCTGGCTTCAAAAGACATCGCACCTGCACTATAAAAGCATCTGCGTGCTCAGATTTAACACTTTCGCTTCCGTTGCGGGACAGCTGACGGAAATCACTGCCCACGTCTTTTTAAACCTCGCCAATTTGAACATGCAAGCGATTTTATAGCATTTCGTAATACATATGGGATGAGAGCTAAGAGAGAGTTTTCTTTGCGCTCATGCCAACAACACACACACACACACACACACACACAAGCCTAAAGAGCTTGCGCATTCCAAATTAAGTTGTTTTTCCTCAGTCAAATACACACAAAATTATGTCAAAAATGTCAATCTTTAGTGAGTAGTCACATAAACACAGTTGGGTATGTCTTTCGCGGATGTAAATAGTATGTGTGCAAATATTATGAGGTCTAAAAGTCACTGGTTGAAACGAACGCTGGAGATTTCTTTATATTTAAACGATACGATCTTATATATGTGCGTTAATCAGTGTTAAAAGAAAAAAATGTCTAAATTAGATCGTTATAATTATGCACTCACCTGTCGATCTCTTAATGTCTAGTACAAGTCAAGTGACAGATGCTTGGCAAGGTTTGATGGTTCTTCAGAAGTTTTATAAGCAAAGTAATTCCAAAATTCACGTCTACTCCTCTCTTTATTAATGAGTTTTGGGCGTGTTGAGTGAGATTCAACTGCTGTATTCATCTTGTTCTGTTGCCACATTTGCCGGTTTCACGTTAGTTTGGGTAGCGCGCTGCCACCTAGCGGTGAACTTCGGAACAGCAGCATATAGAAATGAGCAAAATCATGATATCGTACCGTTTGAAATAAAATATATACCGGTATTTTTTCAGTACCGGTATACCGAGCATCCCTATACTGCAGTAAACGGTTTGACTTAGTATGTGCACGTTCAACTTGTAAACACTCGGTACGTAATTGACCTATCGGTAAGCCCCGCCCCTCGAACGCAGATGAGCCAATGGCAGTTGAGTATCAGCTGCACTGGGACCGGAACTCGGACATCTTTAGGTTTCAGTGCCATAGAGATACATTGGAAAATCCGAAGCTCTCATCGGTTTGATGGTGTTTATGCTACAAAAATGGTAAAACGATGTGCCTGGGGTACTGTAACACTTATTCCAGGTATCCTGAGATGATTTTCTGGTGGTCATACTCTCATTAAGTTACGATTAAAGTAAGTGAGTCCCTGCTAACATACAAACCGAAATAACTAACTGTTCTCACGTCATGTAACGTTAACAGTGCAGGTCAAAAACACACAAAGGAAGGTCTCCATATCAGTACCTCTCCATATTAAACTGGTTAAATGTACATTACTATAATCTTACCCTGCGGTACATGAACAGTGTTGATGTACAGTGTAACGTTAGCGATCGTGACAACCGTAACATGAGGCTTTTCCCGTTTGCATTTTGATCTGTCTTAAATTCTTGATTTAAGACTTTTCTTAAATGTCCATTGATCATTATGTATATAAAAGTTTAAGGAATAAAGTCACTACGCATTAAAGATGCAAAAGGTAATAGTAAACTTCTTTGGAAAAGTATGGATAAATTACTTGGAAAAGAAAAGCTAAGTTACAACTCAAAATAAATGGAGCTATTCAAAATGATAATACAGTGGTAGCAACACATTTTAATGATTATTTTTTAGATTCTGTGCAGGATTTGGCTGATATGTTTCTGAAACCAATTTCTGTATATACATTTAATTGTGATGAGTCATTTTTTAAACTATCTTATGTAGATTAAGGAACAGTTTTAAAAGTAATATCACGCTTAAATAATAGTAAATCTAAAGACATCTTTGCCATTGATTCTGTGTTTTTCCTATAGCTCTGAAAAAAGCTATAGTAAAGCCTATACACAAGTCAGGAGACAAGCTCCAGGTCTCTAACTATCGACCAATAAGCATCCTTCCCACTATCTCCAAATTCTTTGAAAAAGTAGTTGCAGCACAACTAGTGGAACATCTTGATCATAATGCTGCTTTACATCCTCTTCAGTTTGGTTTCAGAAAACGTTACTCAACGGGGACATGTTGCTATTTAATAGAGGAAATAAAATCAAGTTTGGATAGTGAAGGAGTTGTAGGGGCGGTCTTTCTTGATTTGCGTAAGGCATTCGATACAGTAAACCATGAACTACTGATAGATAAATTAGCACATTTCTCAATTAGTAGAAGTACAATAAACTGGATTCAATCTTTCCTTAGTGCAAGGCAGCAGTGTGTATTGGTAAATAATGTATCATCTTCCCTACGAGCATGCACCATGGGTGTGCCACAGGGCTCTATATTAGGGCCCCTGTTGTTTTCTCTTTATATAAATGATTTTCCATCTGTGTGTGCTAATGCTAAAATGATCATGTATGCTAATGACACTGTGGTGTATATTCATGGTAAAACTGTTAAGGATATTCATGGTAAAACTGTTAAGGATGTTTCCCGAAAGTTAACTGAGGAAATGGAAAAGATTTCCAGTTGGCTGAAAAACTCACTTAACGTTGAATGTTGATAAAACCGTTTCTATGTTTTTTACAAATCAACGTAAGTTCTCGTCATGTAAAACTGAATCAAAAATGATAATTGAAGGTCAAGAAATATCAAGGGTTGACCAAATTAAATATTTAGGAGTTACACTTGACCCAAAATTAAATTTTAAAAAACATTTAAAAAAGATAACTAATACGTTGAAAATTAACATTGCACAGTTTAGATATATTAGGAACTCTTTGACCATAGATGCATCTAATTTATATCTAAATGCTTTTATATTCTCGCACTTTCGTTACTGCATGAGTTGGTCACAGGCCTGTAAAACAACATTGAGGCCTCTGGAATCATTGTACAAAAGTTCTCTTAAGGTTCTTGATAAGAAATCTCGGTTATTTCATCATTGTCATATTCTCAAAAAACGTAGCTTATTAAGTTTTGAAAATATAATCATATATTCACATCTGTCTTTTGTTTAAGATAATAAATGGTACTGCAGCTCCTCCCTTAAAGTTTTTCTTACTGAGCTCAATTTCGAGCCACTCGGTCGGCTGTTCGGGGCGAGTGTAGGATTCCACTATGTAAAACAGCACTTGGTAGCTCAGCTTTTTCAAGCGTAGCCGTCAGACAGTGGAATAAGTTGCCAACAGAGTTTATCACGTGTAAATTTTAACACTTTTTCACATCGGGTCAAAAAATTGCTTTTTTCACAACAAACATGTTCACATAATGTTTAGTAGTTGATGTGTAGGTGAGAGTGTATTTGTAAATGTATGTTGTAGAATGAATGTAGGGTTTGATTATTTTAATGTTGTTCTGGGATAAATGTTTTGTTAACTTGATTTGTTTACATCAGCCTGTCCAGGGACTGCAGGTGTAAATTAGCACAAGTGCTACAACCTGGTAAAATGCATCTCTCCTTTTTAAGGTTTAATGTATATTTTACACTGTCCCTGTTTAAATAAATAAATAAATGAAATGAAAATCCTAGCTTCCAAATTAATCTCCCACATTTATTTTAAAATCTTTTACCTATATTTAAGTCCCACTTGAATGCTCCTCGACGAGAGGTGGTCCTTCTGTGCCACAGAATTTTTGTATATATTTTTTATATTTCTGTTTAGATATGTTTAAGGTCTGCATTATCTTACTAAGGAGGACTCCTATTTTGATGGGTATTAGTCTCCGGGTAGTGAAAGGGAGAGCTCGCACTCGCAGTTCATCAGAGTTGTTTTTAGATACAAAGTTTACAGTTTATTAGCACCCCTGAAAAGGCATACGGTCTGTATATGTTTGTTTACTTTTAGAGTGTTTTTGTATAATTTTCTTTGCATGTTAATGATAATGCAATGGAGAGAGAGAGAGTTTGTGAATGAAACGTTAATGCGCACTTCTGCTTTATTTGTTCAACTCTTACGGTGATTTTTTTTATTTTTTAAATGACCGATCGTTTCTCTAGATAAGACCCTTATTCATCGTCTGGTATCGTTTAAAGCCCTTTGAAAATGCACTGAAACTGTCATTTTGGACCGTTTCGAGCCCATTGAAGTCCATTATATGGAGAAAAATCCTGGAATGTTTTCATCAAAAACCTTAATTTCTTTTCGACTGAAGAAAGAAAGACATGGATATCTTGGATGACATGGGGGTGAGTAAATTATCAGCAAAAGTTTATTTAAAAGTTAACTAATCCTTTAATAGACCAATTTACAGCCTATGTCACAGTGACGTCATGCAGGTTCAACTGCGCATGTCGGTTGCAAAAAAAGATCTGGAATAGGGTTGTGCCGATGGACGATATCAAAAATGTGTCATATACCGCTCTGCGCTTTGAGAGGAATGGGACACAAGCTGGATTGACACCTTTTCGAATATCTTCATCTTCATGTTTTCTCCTGAAGTTGCAAGGCAACACTTGTTGTAAAAGGTCTGAAGAGCGGATTTTATCTTCCACAAGGTCAAGACATTTAGGCAATGTTTGATTTATTCACTGCCAGAGAAAACGAAACTAAAATCACTGGCGTGTGTGAAATGCACTATTCAAAATAACCAAACTTGACGCGCCATACCAAGTTTAATAACAAGAACAAACGGTGTTAAATAAAATTTGAAGTAAAAAGGTATTCGTCCCACAGTGTTTTTTTAAACTTTACCACAGTAAAGTATGTGAATAGTTATAATGGACTTAATTATAAGCAAACGAAAGGAAGAAACGTTTATAATCCCCTGTGAAAATGGCGACTTGAGTGAAAATTTGGGAAAAGAAACGAGATGTCCATGTCCATTGGGATAAAATGGACTGGGCCTATTGTTAAAATTCACGGAAAATCGAGTGACCAGATCCAGATCGCAAAACAGAATGAAAAAGTGCTATCTGACCATTATTTCCTTTCTAGGCTAAATAAAGCTTTGTGCTTCACTCCTGTGGTAATATTCACGTGAAACAGCATTCACATACAAAACACTGAGTTAGTAAAGTAACAAAAAAATTTTTAAAGTAGAAAATAGTATTTATGTAAAGAGATATATTAAAATAAAGAGCTCAACTCTTAAGTGGAAGGAACCTATCCCCCCCCCCCCCCCTCACGTGCAAACTAGCGGATGAGTCTTTATTTGGGTTAGTAAAAATAACGAAATTATAGTTTTAAGTAGATAATAGTATTTATGTAAAGAGATATAGTATATTATCTACCTATTTACCTATTTATTATAAAAACATAAACTTAAACTCAGTGATTTTGTTCTTGATTTTGTCAGATCTGCTCCTCCTCCTTCAGTGAAGCTCCTCCCACTGCAATTCACCAATAAATGCTGGAATATTCCCATCAGCCTTCAAGAGCAGACGAGCATCAGCCCATCAAGAAGAGCTGAAATCTGCAAAGACAGAGTTTATTGAAGGACAGTGAGAACATGAGAGATCCAGAACACACTGAAGAACAAAGAGGTTGGTGTTTATTCCTGATTCTTCATTCATGAGTCTGAAGAACAATAAGGATAGAAAGTTAATCAGATTTAGGGTTTTGTGTCAGTGCAAACCCTCTTTTGGCATTGGATCTACTAAAAAGACACGCATTGAAAAATTAGCGCTGATAAGACGTGGACAGGGTTATGTTTGCGGGTGACCTTATGGCATATGCATTTGTAGGAGTTTCCCTTTCAGAAACACAGTTTATGTGAGAAGAGTATTTAAATGAAAGACACAATTTACTAAAGATTGGTATTGGTATTTGCTCCATTATTTAAAGCTACACTGTGTAACTTTTTTTAGTTTATTCTTAGCTAAAAACACTTAGTTCTTTCAAAAATATGTGCTCATTAACGTATATTTACTTCTTTCAATAAAGTATTCTCGTAAGTTTATAATATGCCATTGTAAACACATACGGGTGAGGGGTTCGAATGCGGGTCGCCATGTTGCCCCTCCATCTTGAAAGTACATTAGCCAAAGAGGGACATACCCGTAAATTCAAGCTTCGCCTTTCGCGTTTTAACACTCGATGGCACCGTGTCGAATGTGGACGAGGTCGAACTGGAAGCCATGTTAATCTTGGACTAAATCGTCCACCGTAGGAGTTAAAACGAAATCGGAATTGAGAGGAAGAGAAACTATTATTCACTGGATGGTCGTATACCTTTTCACTGCTAGATGGAGGAAAATATCACACAGTGTAGCTTTAAAGCATGTCTTAAACCAGACACTTATTTGTGCTGCTCTTGGTAGATTGCGCTGGTCATTATGGAAATTATCACACCGTTAGCTGACAGGTATTTTTAGTAGTAAAATCACGAAACTGACTTTCTTCCAGACCCCTTTATGACCTGCCATAGAACAATTCCACCAGAGTATATCTTTGTATTTTTACATGCTGTGCTGTCATTCTTTTGGGCATTTTCATATGCCATACATCAAAACGATCCTTACACCCTCAATTTGAAGGCAATGTATGTAATAAATCTACAGTAACTAGATAAAAGAGCAATAAACAAATGTAAGGCTGCTAAAATCGTTCCAGTGGAGGTAACAACCACAGGTGAAGGTTGCTGTTAAAATGACTCATTTGAATTCTGCCAAAGGCATTCAGAATATGTGTGCTCATAAGTGATCGTTTCCCTTTAAGACCTGACTCCTGTGAGCTGGTTACGACTGTTTACGTTAAAACTCACCAAGATGGGCATTGAGACGTTTTTGAGTGTATTTGACCATTAATAAGCTGGAAAAAGGAGCTCATTTTTGCACTTGTATGGAAAGGCGGCTTTATTACAGTATGTGTGTGTGCGCTTTAGATGTGAGCGTGAAATCTGCGGGAATTAGTAGAATTAATGTTATGTGCAACCCCGTGTGAAATTCAGACCGGTCACACCAATACTAACAAAAGTCCAGCAGAACACCCGTTCGCAATGTTCAGAGGATTAAACGGACTGAATGAGAGGAGGCGGGTGTGTGTCAACTCACTGTCGTTTGGAGAGGAGAGCGCAGCTGATATCGATACTGTAGAAAATTAGTATTGTATCGTTTCAGATATTTCAGTATCGATACATAGCGGAATATCGATATTTTTGACAACACTAGTAGGCATACACACAGGTTCGAAAACTTGTTCTCTCGCCCCTACAGTGCAATTCGGCTAGGTGTACATCCGCGCTAAAATATCAAGGTGAAAGTCATCATAGCTTGCGTAGTATAGACCCAGCTCCCAACCCAACTTTGAGAATAGATTAACGGCAATATTTTTTTTATCGCCCGATAAGAGTCACACGTTAACGCAGCACGTTAGCGGCGATAACGGCCCACCACTAATATATATATATATATATATTACATAATTATGTTGAAGCGGCGGTAGATTCCAGAATCTTTCAGTACATTATCAGAACTAAACATACAGAAAGGCACCCCTACAAATACACAAGCAACCCTAGCTGTGATTAAGACTTGTGACAGTTCCTGTCCAAAATAACATAGAGGGGCACTTGAAACTTGGCATGCCTCACACATGCATTTCCTGCGCTCGTGTGGCTTTTTTTGAGCCAACTGTACTAAAAATGACAACAGTTAAGTATTGGTTGTAAGGACACCTCACACAGCTCCGCTGACAACTGTTCTTGGAGGGCCTGGTGTGTCATAGGCTGCTACAGAAATTGCTTATGCAGAAAGTAGCTGTTTGTGACAGCAATGTCAATTAAACGGTGCAGCACAGTCATGTTCCAATTCTTGCTTTTTTCTATGAGGAATAGTAGCCAATCAACTGATCTGACATGTCAACTCCCCCCATGAAGTGATTGTAATCTCTCACAGCCGTAGGAATAGGAACATCAAACTTCTTGTACCCACTGCTGGATTTGCACACTCTTTTCCCAGTGTCCACCGAGTACACACTCACCTCTCGTGTGTCCATGAAACGATCCCTGTCTGATCCACCTTATTGATCCCAGTGGAGATTTTTGTCAACACATTCACTTTGGTGTCTGGGACACCAGTTCTTGTGTTCCTGATGGTTCCACAGGCTCCAAACCCGAGGTCATAAAAGTGGTGAAAATGCACTGGCCTGGTATAAAAGTTAACACAATAAATGTGATTTCCAGATCCCAATAACTAGTTTCTGACCACAACATCACAGCATCAAGTGAAAGTCCCTTACCATTTACAACATTGGACTTCCCTGTGTAAATATTGACATCTTCTGCAGGATCACTCATGTTCATATTCCATGTGATGCTGAGAAATCTCTGGACTTGACCTGTGCCAGTAATCTCTGAGCTTTGGAAGCTTTAGAAAGGCTTCGCTTTGAGTTCCCACCTTTGAGACAACACCTTCTCCACCAGTACCATCCGGCTGACTGGATGCGCTCCAGCCCTGCGTGGAGATCTGCCTCCTTCGATGTCACAGCCTGATTTCCTAGTCTCATCTTCTCTGCTGGTCTGTCCAGTTTCCTGGATCTGGTGGTGTCATTGATGGCGTCACCGCTTCTCTGTACGGTTCCTCAGCTTTACCTTGGGCTTCTCAACCACTAGCTCCATTTGAGGTGGAGTTCTGGCTTTACATCAGGTCTTCAGGCCCAAGCGTCCACATTGGTCTTGTCAGCCTGTTGGCTTCTCCATGGCTCTGAGCTCCCTCGACAACATGGTCTGCCAGCCCTAGGACTCCACCTTACTCACTCTTCTCTCCTGATCAGCCTCGGTCAGTCATCGCTATGCCTCCGCCACTGACTTCCAACTTTCCGGCTACACCTCGACCCTCCACCCCTTCGGCTCTACCGGGCTTCTCCTCCTGTCTGTTCCTCGAGCCAACAGCTCCACCTTGGGCTTCCGGGCCATGTATGCTGCCCGGGTTCGTCGGCCTCTGCTTTGCCAAAGTTCTACATGCACCTTAGATCCACCAAGATTTGCATGGACATTCTCCCAAAGCTCCACCTTGGCTCCTCCCACCATCAGCTCCACCATGGAACCTGTATCCACTGTCTCCTGGTCCCTGTCCATCACCATCTCCAAAATTAGAGACCGGAGTTAGTTATTATTCACTTGACCTCTTTATCACTGCTCGTCTCTGCACTCATTCCCCCGTTGCAGACTTCACTTTACCATGTCCCCTCACCACAATTATCAATGCTTTTGTTTTATAAAAAAAAATAGTTTAATAATGACACATTTGTTCCAGTCCTGAAACCGTTTAACATACCTGTCATTTACAAGTTGTTTGCTTTTTCTTTTACCATGCACTGTAGAATAAAATGCCCTAACATCATAAGTTAGTGAGGAGCTTATTTTACCATGTTTATGTAGGAATAGCTTGTTTATGTTGGTACAGTGTTCCCAGAGAAAAACTGTTTAAAGAGACTCATGTGAAAGTTTGTGGATCTGTGTATTCTGTCCCTGTAAAACAACAAAACAACTGTGAACATTGCTGATATCAAAACAAGGGCTTCACAGTTTGAATCTTTTTTTTTTCCTGGTTAAAACTGAGATTTGCAAGTTTTGTTATGCACAATTTGACTCAATATTTATTTGTTTTTTGTTTGTTTTAAGAATAAATATTAAAAATTGTTATTAAAATAAAATGTTACTTTTACAGAAATTTTATGGGGAAAATGCAGGGAGCCTATTACTATAAATAATTTGAAACGAACACTTCATTCCAAATATGCCTCACAGAAGTAAAATTAACATGACATTCCAGGAAATCCTTAATTTGGACAAAGGCATCCAGCTATGACCAATCACTGTAGCTGAATTAAAAGAAGATAGAAACTCTGACTTATTTAATCTGAAGACAAAACATTCTTACTTTGATTTACAGACATGATACTGAATAATGGGGAGAGTGAAGAGGAGGAGAAACATCATGTCAAAACTGGAGACAAAACTTTCTCAATGACTGAAAGTATTTCTTTACTGAAAAGAAGAGACCAGAAATGTTTCACCTGCCTTCAGTGTGGAAAGAGTTTAACATGTAAAAAGAGTCTCAAGATTCACATGAGGATCCACACTGGAGAGAGACTGTCCACATGTGATCAGTGTGGGAAGAGTTTCACTTGTAAAAAGAGTCTAAGGATTCACATGAGGATTCACACTGGAGAGAAACCGTTCACATGTGATCAGTGTGGGAAGAGTTTTAGACAACAAGGACACATTAAGGATCACATGAGGCTCCACACCGGAGAGAAACCGTTCACATGTGATCAATGTGGGAAGAGTTTCACTCACAGAAAAAGTTTAATTGTTCACATGAGGATCCACACTGGAGAGAAACCTTACACATGTGATCAGTGTGGAAAGAGTTTTGTACAAAAATGGCACCTTACAGAACACTTAAACATCCACCGTGGAGAGAAACCGCACGCATGTGGTCAGTGTGGAAAGAGTTTCAGACACAAAAGCAGTCTCAAGGATCACATCAGGATCCACACTGGAGAGAAACCGTTCACATGTGATCAGTGTGGAAAGAGCTTTGCACATCAAGGGCACCATAACGAACACATGAAAATACACACTGGAGAGAAACTGTTCATATGTGCTCTATGTGGCAAAACATTTTTGAGGGCTTCCACCCTCAATGTCCACCTGAGAGTTCATTCACAGGAGAAACCACATTCATGTTCTTTGTGTGGAAAGAGTTTTTCACAGGGGCAAAGTTTAAAAATTCATCAGAAAATACACACTGGTGAAAGAACGTATGTGTGCTATGTGTGTGGGAAGAGTTTTATTACAACTGTAGATTTGAAAGTGCACCAGAGGACTCACACGGGAGAGAAACCTTACAAGTGTTCACACTGCGACAAGACATTCAGTCATTCAGGAGCCCTGAAAAAACATGAGATGATCCACACTGGAGAGAAACCATACAAGTGTTCACACTGTGACAAGAGATTCAATCAGTCAGGAGCCTTGAAAACACACGAGAGGATCCACACTGGAGAGAAACCTTACAAGTGTTCACTCTGCAACATGAGATTCAATGTTTCAGGACATCTGAAAACACACCAGAGGATCCACACTGGAGAGAAACCATACAAGTGTTCACACTGCGACAGGAGATTCAATCTATCAGGAAACTTGAAAACACACGAGAGGATCCACACTGGAGAGAAACCATACAAGTGTTCACACTGCGACAAGAGCTTCAGTCGGTCAGAATACCTGAAACAACACGAGAGGATCCACATGGAAGAGAAACCGCCTATTGACCGGCCGCCACTGCTGCAAAACCTGCAATTGACATAGGAAAGGACATTGGCTCCATTTCACCCACAATCAAACTGTCCCAACTGCATATAGTATTTCCTGTGATATGCATGTCCCTCTGCCACATTACCTAATTATTATACCTCTGTAATTGTGGTAGTGAAAACTCCAAATGCTTATATCCAGGTGTATGCATCAGTGTTTGAATGTTTGCAGACCCCATCTGTTTGCTATTGAAATAATCCTCTTCTCGTGATGGTGTATAGTATGCTTCTATAAAGTGCACCATACTATTTTGCCTAACTTTGGTGTAAAACTGCACAATTTCTCCAGGCCATCAGGGAGAACAAACAAACTTTCTCCTGTTTAAACCTGCACATCTGATTGGTCACCTTATCAAAAATAGGTGTGACTGATAGGGCTTTAAGTGTTCCCTCTTGGCTCATTCCCTTGTGAGACTGAAACCTTAATGGTTTTCTGGCAACTTGCTTTTAAGTTAAACTTCTCGCGGACAAACAATCTCTGGAATAATTCAGTGAACGCTTCAGCTCACTCCTAACAAACTCATCCAGAATCTCCGTATTCCACATGCTTCCGGACATTTGTTCAGCACCAAAGCCAATGCAAGTAATTGTTTAATCTATTTTTAGATGTGTTTAAGCTTTGACCCCTTCAATAAGGTGATTTTGATTCTCTGATGGTTCTTATTAGATTGCAGTTAACTGATACATTTTGCCCTTCTTTGCTCTTTTTCTTTACTTTTTGTTATTGTGTGTGTGTGTGTGTGTGTGTGTGTGTGTGTGTGTGTGTGTGTGTGTATCTATGTGTCTATATATTAGCTTAAGTTTAGTTGTATGTACCCGTAGTTTCATTTATTAAACCCATTATATAAATGCTTGATTTTCTCTTTTTGTGTTTCACAAATCAAAGACACTTAACCTCTTAACCCGCAGAGTTTCGTTTGCGGGGGGTTGGCGGGAGTGGGCGTGTTTGTACTTCTATTTACTTTTTGTTTTATAAAAAAAATTAAAACAACCTTCAATCTTTCATCTCCTATCGTGCAGATCAGATCCGTCGAATCCAAGAAATACCAACATACATTTCGGTGTAAGGCTTTCCTATAGCTCAAACAATAGAGTGTGGTGCTAGCAACACCAAGATCATGGGTTTGATTCCCAGGGAAAGCAAAAACTGATGTAAGGGTCCACTCTTCAAAAGGCATCCCACTTTGTTTGCATGAGCGTTTTGAGTTCAAGCAATTAATCATGTCCATTTTCAAGGAAATATCGATTCTAATCAGTATTCAGATCTCCCCTGCAGCTTAGACTCATCCGCTCGATATGAGCCCTCCCTCGTCTTTCTCCTTCAATCACAGGCTTTCTGATGACTCAATATATCCAGGAAGTGCATTACTATTGCGAGGTGTCAATCAAAGCACCCATGGTTTTCGATTGGATAAAGGCTGTCAATGCCTATAGCCAATGGCTTGCCAACAAAGGTTTAATTGATGAATAGTTGCTTTAGTTTTTCAGTAACTGTATATCCATTATAATTAGCAGTTTATTGCAGATTTATTTGAATGAAAAACTACTCTTTACAATTACAAATGTTCTGAAATAAAGGCCCTTTTTGAAAGGAAGCCTAGACTTTTCTTGCCATAAAAGATTACAGAAGCTAAATTTGAGTATCATTCTCAAGTTTGAATCAAAACATGATCAGACATTAGGTTTTATATTTAGGTTATTTGCAGGCCTTTAATCCTTAGAACCCGAGAAATGCGCAGGCGCGTTTTGCTAAATTTTTCCTCTTAACAGTGTAAAACAACTTAAAATACTCCGTCATTTTTGGCCTCACAGACATGAACGATATGTCTTTACAAAGCTTAAAGTGTCTCCTTTTATTTATGTACACTGAAAATAAAAACTAAATGTTGTGCTTATCACTAAATAAAGAAAACAAACATGATGTGCGTTCTCCCGTCTGTCTCCCTGTGATGTCCATTCTGAAATGCGTCTGAAAATGAAAACTTGCCTCACATACACGACAGATATCTCTTTATAAAGCTTGGAATGTCGGAATGTGGAATTATATATATATATATATATATATGCCTCGTTATGTTTAATGTGACCACACCCACGCACGCTCAAAGCGATTCACATGCAAATCGTCCACGTGAAGGAGCGCAAACCTGTAAACACCCCCCCATCACCTCAAAACAAAGACTTGTCTTCATCATTCTCATGCTTTTCATTGAGTTCGGAAGACACGCTGTGAGTTTACCTTGGATTTACTGTAATTTTAACATGAGAATTTTTAAGGTAAAACATTTCTTCTCACTTATATTAGCATTATTGATGCATAAACGTAACATGGTAGGCTACTAGTTGAACTATTGGCAGCCTAAAATGTGTGAAATCAACGGAAACATGTTCAATGCTAAATAAAGATACACGTACAACATGGGGATATTATTATGTTCTATAATATTAAACACAGCATGATATAAAAGTTGGGTTGCCAACTGTCCTGTATTAGCCGGGACGTCCCGTTTATTGGACCTAAATGTCCCGTACATGACTGTCCCGTTTATTGACTGCTACGCTGATTTAACCACTGACTAAGCCGTTCACATATGTTGCGTCTTTTCCACGCTCAAGTTTGTTATTTTAAATGTAGACGCGTGACAAGTGCGCTCAAATAGAGAGCAACGCCATCGTCATGCTCATGTGGTGGGGCGCGCTCATTTTCCCAGACGCGTCTATGCGCAACAAGATCAAAAATTTTAGCAACATCAGGCGTGGCATGAACATCTGTTTGTTTATGCATTTGTAGATTACATCGCAAATAAATTATTGACATTCACAGTGATACTGTAACGAGAAATCCATGTGGAAAACAGTTTTGTAATTTTTTTTCAGGATTCTTTGATGAATAGAAAGTAAAAAACAGCATTATCTGAAATAAAAAATTGTAACTTTTGACACATGTAATGCATTCTTGCTGAATAAAACTATTCCTTTAAAAATTATTAATTATTAATAAGACTATTAATTTAAAACAAATTCTTACTGACCCCAAACTTTTGAACGGTAGTGTATAATGCTACAAAAGCTTTAGAGTTTTTAAGTCACAATTGACATTAATTTCTATGATGTTAAAATCATTTTTAGGATTAAATTATGCATTAATAGGTTGAGCACATCAAATGTGTTTATATCTGAGAGCCTTTTATACACACACTTAACTGTAGATACTGAAATAACACACACTTTGAGTGTCCCTGATAAAGAACCACTATTGTCCCTTACTTTTGTCCCACTTTTTGTCCTTTGTGGTGTATGTTTGGATGATAGTGTTGTAAATAAATGCAAACAATTCAAAAAGCCATTCTTTTAATCTCTTCAGATTTTTTGTTCTATACCCTTAGTCATTCTGCTGATATAGGGCCATAAGGATTAGGGTAGGGGACTTTGTCTTTCTCAGGTGTGAGACACATCAATATTCATGACATTCACGCCTAAGCATAAGCCTTCCTGATACAAAAAAATGTCTTACAGATTTTAAACTAGTATATTGTTTTGTATGAATGAGTGGCCAGAGTGGTTTTTACATCGGCTTGAAGCAAAAATTCTAGCCTACGTGATCCAGTTTTCTAGCCTAGAAATCTAGACGCACCCTAGCGGCAGAATTTATTTTGCAGCGAGTGTAGTCTAGCAACTCTCGGTAGACCTCAGAGCTGGAAAAACCAAACTCTGGTCAGGGCAATCACAGCGTGTGTAGAGTCGGTGGTCGGGCTTAACATAATGATGGTGCGGAGGTTCTTGGTGCTACAGGTAAACAAAGAAGCTGACGATGAGCGTCTTTCAAATCTGTTTTGGCCGCTACTCTGGAAGACTTGGAGATAAGCTTTTCTTTGAGGAAAGAACAAAGAACGGCACTGAAGTCATTCGTAAGAAAGGAAGATGTATTCGGAGTTTAATCTATCAACTAACGTTAGCTCCGCTTCGGTTGGTTGTGGCGCTATTCAATTGCGTGCAGAGGGAATTTGACAGACAAACGTTTATCCCGCCCCTCGGATTGAGCCCTGTCAATGGTGAGTTTCCAGACCAAACATCTTGATGTGGGTCTGGCTTGTCAGGCTACCAGTTTTTTAAAAGTCTTGTGAACAAATATTCGTTATGGGTTTTATAGCCTTATAACCGTGACAAAAATTTTTTTTCTGTCCACAAACCACGCATAAACATCATATTCTCAACTACAAACTTTTACACACATGCTACTCACATATTATTGTAGCAGAGTTTGTGCTTAAAACAGTGTACTCAGACTTTAGACATGAACATTTTACAAGTAACAGAAATAAGCTCAAATATCAGGGCATGTCAAAACACCTCCAGGGCCCAGAAAAGGGCTCCGTGCTCAGACGGTTAAAGTCTCGTATTACAGAAACCTCTTAACTTTAAAATCCTATCTTATCTGTTTGGTAACCATGGCAATTTCAGTTAGGACCTCATATAGGATAAAAGACTGTTGGAGGACCCAGAGGATGTGCTGTGCTTTGATGATAAAACACTCGTAAATAATTACAGACTCCTATGACAAATTATATTGCGGTTTGTTGAAGAATTGAAGAATTGCGACCGAAATTACAGAGGCCAATGAGCCATCATGGAGCATTACCGTCTTTAACTTCCAGGCTTTAACTTTTTAATGAAGCTTATCAAAATTTAAATCTCTGACGTACTGAAATTAAAAGCACGTCGCGGTTTCTCCTAAATCAAGTTAAGAATTATGTTATATGAAATTGAGAAAAATCCTAAATTAACTTATCATATTTTTTGACCTTAGAAAGTTTCTGTAAAATGCCCCCAGATTTCTGAATATAGACCATAGGGTTTAAGAGCTGCAGACATTTTTATTTGGGTAGGTCGTTTTCAGAAAATTCTCAAAAATAGGGGCATAAGTTAAGAGGTTAAACAAGATAATTTAAAAGAAAATTATCCTTCTTGGCCTTAAGAGTAATCTCGTTGATAGAAGATTTTACTGTCGGTTCAGTGGAAGAACAGATCATTTGATTTAAAATGAATTCTGCTGTCTATAGCTGTAAATGAATAATTGAAAAGGTTACAATCTGCAGTTTAGGAATACTTTTCGAGAATGTCATCCCTCTTTGCAGATAAAGGGATGTCCCATTTATAACTTCAAAGTTCAACCAAAAATGAAAATTAGCCCATGATTTACTCCCCCGTCAATTCAATCTAGGTGTGCATGACATTCTTCTTTCAGACGAACAGTTATATTAAGAAATGTCCTGGCTAATCCAAGCATTATAATGGCAGAGAATGGCAGCCCGAAATTTGAGGAATGGAAAAGGGCATCTATCCATTATAAAAGTAATCCACACGTCTCCAGGGTTTGTATTCGTCTGAAAGAACAATGTCATATACACCTAGGATGAGTTGAGGGTGAGTAAATCATGGTGTAATTTTATTTTTTGGGTGAACTATCCCTTTAAGGCCATATGATTTCCGAGATGCAATGGGAATCCAGGCACGAAAATGGAATTTAGTATAATGCAGATGTCATGTTACATGCATGGATGGATGAAAAGTAGAACTAAAGAAATGATAATGTAAAATGGGCTGATGGCACAATAGGTGGTTAAGTATGCATTGCCTTATTGGTTCAGTGTAATGGTTCATAAAAAAGATTGGTAACATGTCTTACTATTTTTTTATCCTTTCAGGTGCCGAAGGAATGCTGAGTTTCTTGATTCAATCCTAACACCGCTAAGGCCACATCCACACGAAGCCAGAGCTTTCCCTATCCAATCTTTTTTCCCCTCGTCTCAAGAAATATGTGCATACACACTAAACCACTGAAACGACTCAACTGTGTAGTATACATGCCAGACCAGTGGCGCTGTAATTCTGCCACAGAAATGAGAAGAGTTGTGAATGCTAGAAGGGGTACAGCAACTGTTGGAAGTGAGGCAAAATCTCACAATAAAAGATCCAGAACTTTCCAGATTGTGTTTTATTAATGCCTTCCCCAACCCTAAACCACAATAATGCAAATATAGTAATTAAATGACGAAATAGGCCAACTAGTAGTTGCTGTGTGAGTAAACCTCACTCCTCTGATCTCAAGAGAGACGCTTTAGCGACTGACGATTGTTAGAACGTCTGACTCTCATGCCGGTGGACCCGGGTTCGAGTCCTGCTTGGAGTGGGTGGTTCAAACAGGAGGGTTTACATTGGTGCCGTGACCCGGAGTGAGGTTTAGGTGGGTGAGTGTATCAGAGGCCAGCTAGTAGTTGCTGTGCAAGTAAACCTCACTCCTCTGATCTCAAGGGATGCTCTAGCGACTGATGCTAGAGGTTGCAGCCTTTAGCCTCCTTGTTAGAGTGTCAGACTCTCATTTTGGCGGACACAAGTTCGAGTCCCGATTGGAGTGGGCGTTTCGAACAGGAGGGGTTACATGCACATGCCCAGTGGCCGTAGCTGTATCCCTTCTAGTCTTTACCAATGCGGACGTGGTGTGATGACATGACGTGGTGTGCGCCATAAGCCCATTTCACAGTGTGGTTTCTCTGTCTTCACAGGATGCGTTACATCCGTTTAGGGTCTCCGTATGATTTTGTATAGCTGTTCTGTACTTTAAGGTTCAGTTTTATGACCTTTCACCTCACGTTCTCTCTGGTCATTTTTAATGATTGATTTAAAATGTAACTTTTTACTTTAATTACAGACATGATGCTGGAGAGTGAGGAGGGTAGAGAGAAGGAACATCATGTCAAAACTGAAGAGAAAACTCGCTTGCAGACTGAACAGATTTCTTTACTGAGAAGAAGAGACCGGAAATGTTTCACCTGCCGCCAGTGTGGGAAGAGTTTCACACGCAAACATAGTCTCAAGGTTCACATGAGGATCCACTCTGGAGAGAGACCGTTCACATGTGATCAGTGTGGGAAAAGTTTCATATCCAAACAGAGTATCAAAGATCACATGAGGATCCACACTGGAGAGAGACCATACACATGTGATCAGTGTGGGAAAAGTTGTGTATCCAAAAAGAGTCTCAAGGAACACATGATTATCCACACTGGAGAGAGACAGCATGAATGTGATCAGTGTGGGAAGACATTTTCATGGGCTACAGGCTTGAAGATGCACCTGATGGTTCATTCACAGGAGAAACCACATTCATGTTCTTTGTGTGGAAAGAGTTTTTCACAACTGCAAAGTTTAAAAGTTCACCAGAAACGACATGCTGGGGAAAAGGTTTATGTGTGTTTTGAGTGTGGAAAGAGTTTTATTACAACTGCAGATTTGAATATGCACCAGAGGATCCACACTGGAGAGAAACCTTACATGTGTTCACACTGCAACCAGACATTCAGTCAATCAGGACATCTGAAAACACATGAGAGGATCCACACAGGAGAGAAACCTTACAAGTGCTCCCGCTGTGACAAAAGATTCAGTGATTCAGGAACCCTGATAAAACACGAGAGGGTCCACACTGGAGAGAAACCATACAAGTGTTCACACTGCGACAAGAGATTCAGTCGGTCAGGACATCTGAAAACACACGAGATGATCCACACCGGAGAGAAACCTTACAAATGTTCACACTGTGACAAGAGATTCAGTCGGTCAGTAAATCTGAAAACTCATGAGAGGACTCACACTGGAGAGAAACCTTACAAGTGTTCACACTGCAACAAGAGATTCGGTCGGTCAGAACATCTGAAAACACACGAGAGGATCCACACCGGAGAGAAACCTTACAAGTGTTCACACTGCGACAAGACATTCAGTGATTCATCAGCCCTGAAAAAACACGAGAGGATCCACACTGGAGAGAAACCTTACAAGTGTTCACACTGCGACAAGACATTCGGTCGGGCAGGAGACCTGAAAACTCACGAGAGGATCCACACTGGAGAGAAACCGTATCACTGCACTGAATGTGGGAAGAGTTTCAGTTGTTCATTTTCTTCATGCAAGCATCACAGTAAGTAGTTAATCTTAAGATCCAGTACTTTCAAGTGTGAACCTGCATCCTCACCAAACATGACAATAATACCATCGAACATTAAAATCTATTCAATAGAAGGGTACTTTTACACAACATCGTACAAATCAATGAAACGTTTTTCCTTTGCGTTTTCCACATTTGGACAACAACATCGCCAAAAATGATGCCTGTTCACACAGGTCTGTTAAACAAGCTAAAAATGCTGAATTCTGTGGTCAGACCATTAGATGGCGATGCCACTTTGTAAAGAAATACTACACATGTAATACCCATGCACACAACGTCACAATTTTCACGTTCTTAGAGAAAATGTTGACGAGAGGCATGGCCAAATGGATGTGAGGCTATATTTCTGAAACACTTTATTGTATTCTCACCAAACTTCATTATTTTCCTCAAAATTCTACAAAATGATGACATGAAGTTTGTTTGAAATTTTTGCATTTTTATTAAAAATTTAAAACAAAAATATCACTTGTACATAAATATTCACAGCCTTTGCTCAATACTTTGTTGAAACAACTTTGTCACCAATTACAGCCTTAAGTCTTTTTGAGTTTAATGCACACCTATTTTTGGGCAGTTTCTCCCATTCTTCTTTGCAGGACCTCTCAAGCTCCATCAGTTTGGATGGGGAGCATCGGCGCACAGCCGTTTTCAGATCTCTCCAGAGATGTTCAATGAGGTTCAAGTCTGGGCTCTGGCTGGGCCACTCAAGGACATTCACAGAGTCGTCCCGTAGCCACCCCTTTGTTATCTTGGCTGTGTGCTTAGGGTCGTTGTCCTGTTAGAAGATGAACCTTCACCCCAGTCTGAGGTCCAGAGCGTTCTGGAGCAGGTTTTCATCAAGGATGTCTCTGTACCTTTCTGCATTCATCTTTCCCTCGATCCTGACTAGTCTCCCAGTTCCTGCCACTGAAAAATATCCCCACATCATGATGCTGCCACCACCATGCTTCACTGTAGGGATGGCCAGGTGATGAGCGGAGCCTGGTTTCCTCCAGACAATTTTGTTTCTTATGTTCTGAGAGTCCTTCAGGTGCCTTTTGGCAAACTCCAGATGGGTTGTCATGTGCCTTTTCCTCGTATGGCCACTCTACCATACAGGCCGGATTGGTGGAGAGCTGCAGAGATGGTTGTTCTTCTGGAAGGTTCACCTCTCTCCACAGAGAAACGCTGGAGCTCTGTCAGAGTGACCATCGGGTTCTTGGTCATCTCCATGACTAAAGCCCTTCTCCCCCAATCGCTCAGTTTGACTGGGCGGCCAGCTTTAGGAAGAGTCCTGGTGGGTCCAAACTTCTTTCATATACGGATGATGGAGGCCACTGTGCTCTTTGGGACCTTCAGTGCTGCATAAATGTTTCTGTACCTTTCCCTAGATCTGTGCCTCCATACAATCCTGTCTCTGAGGTCAACAGGCAATTCCTTGGACTTCATGGTTTGGTTTGTGCTCTGACATGCACTGTTAACTGCAGGACCTTATATAGACAAGTGTGTGCCTTTCCAAATCATGTCCAATCAACTGAAATTGAATGGGCTCCAATCAAGTTGTGGAAACATCTAAAGGATGATCAGTGGCAACAGGAGCACCTGAGCTCCATTTTGAGTGTCATAGCAAAGGCTGTGAATACTTATCCATTCAGTGGATGAACATACATCCCCCCCCCCACCCACAGTTTTTTTATTTTTAATAACTTTGCAAAGATTTCAAACAAACTTCTTTCACGTTGTCATTATGAGGTATTGCTTGTAGAATTTTGAGGAAAATAACAAATTTTAGAATAAGCCTGTAACCTAAACAAAAGGTGGAAAAGGTGAGCTGTGAATACTGTATATGGAATTTTAAACCATTTAACTTGAAATCATCTCCAATTGTAGTTGTTACTCTAATGCTCAGCGCCTTGATTTTTAGCTCCTCACTGTGCCATGGTGTTTGGCCACTAATTGCTGCATGATGCTATATGTTTAAGAGTGGCAGTGAAAAATGCTTATTGCACAAATTTTTGTTTCACATTCATCTCACCTTTGATTTTTGATCTTTTTTATGTTCATGTCAAGACAGAGGTGGACAAGAAAGAAAGAAAGAAGAGAGGCCAAAAAAAAAAGACTGATCACCTGCCCTTGGTGTAAAAACTGTTTCAAATGTAAAACACACATGAGAGATTCTTTGTCTTGTTTGTAAATCAATAAAGAGAGAAATTGGTCTCATTCATTTGCAAGTAATCATGGACTCGCTACTCATTTTATCATTCACTTTTATTGTTAATTTTTATTTTCTGCTTCTTATACTTGTCAAGCATTAATCAGTTCATGGATTTAGTTATATTTGAAAGCCATTAATTATTTTGGTTAGTTTAGGGACTTTGAATGTTTTAAATATTATTTTGATGATTAATAGGCCTATTACTAAGTTTGTAAATATTAATCAGAAGATCACGGCGAAGTGGGGCAGATTTTCTGACAGGACTGCATGTAACTGGCGTTATGTGAGGATTCGAAGCCCATGGGTTTAGACACAGGGCTGCTCATTTATCCTGCATGCAAAATTGTATTATCCATAAAAAAAGATTGCTACAGTAAAATGTTCGGTTATACAACTTTTTTTTAATGGTTTCAGAGTTTAATAAAATCCAATCAATCAAAAACATCAAATCATTGTTCATCATGCAGCTGTAACCTAAACGTTTTACTTGCGTTGGCCTTTATTCAACTTTTAAATGGTTTATAAATCTGCCTTCTTAACAATTAAATTGTTCAGACACCCTTTTTTCTAATTTATTTGAGTTTGGGATTATATTGCATATGGATTAATTGTATTTATAAAATAATTTTATTAACAAGCATCATGTTTGTAATTTTCATTGGTAAGTAGATCCTGCCCATGAAATCTGATTTTAGGGCATTCATTGTATTTATTCAGATACAGAAGTATTTTACCATGTATTTATGTCTGTAAACATGTTGATGCGCTAGACCTTTTTTGGCAAAAAAAAAAACGTTCCTCAAAGAACATTCCTCTAAATATTTGTTCTTGTACATTTTGCAGCATAATATAATCTATATCGCTTTATGCTATATGATTTTGTTCGATGTATTTTTTTTCATGTCTATCACTTTTATTTCTTTTACTCTCTTTTATGAAAAAGTAGAATTAAATGTAAGCCACAAAATGTTCTTATGCTTGAATGTTCAGGAAGAGGTCTTAACATAAGAGAGACATGCATCTGATATTTGTATTTAAGTAAGTTCTCTAACTTGCTTGCTTGTCAATCGATAAAGAGAGAGATCTGTCTCATTCATTTTCATGTAATCATGGATGAAACTCCTTTCCTTTATTTTGTGATTATTTAAATTCCATTTTCTGCGTGAAGCACTTTGAATTACCATAGTGTATGACATGTTCTATATAAATAAATTTGTGTGTGTGTTCGTTGTATAAAGTAAAAAAAATATAACTTTAGGAGTGTATTCAACATATTCACATAATCGAATTTCCGGATCAATAACTCGTGTTTGTATAATTTTTTTTTTAATGAAAAATATTCAATAATTTCAATATTATGAAAAATATATTCAATAACTTTTTAACTAAATTATTGCCAAATTCAGTTCACACATCATTGCTCTCCTGTTGGTTATACTACAACACTTATTTTGGATGAATTTTGTTTTTGCCTAATTTTTATGATTTAGACGTTATTTAGAAGTTTAATAATGAAAAATCATTAAAATTATACAAAAAGACATTTATCCAAAATATGTGTTTTGATAGGCTATAACCAGTAGGATAGCACTGATGTGTGAACTGGTGGCTCTACAGTGTGTAACATTAAACATATGAATATGTCTCTCAGGGTGCGTTCCATTCGACTGTAAGTGGACTGCGAAGTGAACTTCAGAGGGAATTCCGCCATTTTAAGTGAGATTCCAATCCAAAGGGAGCAAACATGTTCAGTCCGAAGGGTACTGCGAACGGCATAGGGAAGAAGGGAACATCGATACATCACTTCACAGGAAGTAGAGAGAAAATCACCCAACTGCCCTTGCGCGTCGCATGCATCACCTGTCTGAACCTATGGTCTGAACTAATAATGGTGCAGAGCCGTTGGTTGGAAGAGTTTTTAAACAGCTCTGCCATGGAGGAGTTTACATATGTATTTGAATATTCATAGTTATTATACAAACTAGAGTATTTATGAATGGTTATGGCAATAACTGTTACATTCGTATATTTTATGAATATGTAAACCAATTAAAAGTGTTGAAGCACCTGAGGGCTGTCATTTTTTATACTTTTACTTTATTTACCTCAGGAGGGTTTACTATGCAGCTGCACTTGGGAAAGAAAGCGCACGAGATGACACCGCTACAAAGACCATTGATTAACAATAGCCTACATTTATACATAGTTAACCAAATCAAAATGTATTTTCATTTGAATGACAGGTGCAGCTTCAAATCTGTTCATAGTCAATACAGGTAACTTATAAGTAAACTAATAAAACTAATGGACAATGTTTTGATTAGTCTATATTTTTTAGATACATACTGTGTGTTTTGTAAATGTATATGCTTATTATATGGTTTTCAATTTGAAAGTAAAGTAAATTACAATATTAATTTATATCATAATCTGCACCCGTCGTTGCCTTTCTTTAATGACGTTGCAGGGTGTTCCAAATGAGTGATTATTGTCAGCGAAGTCCACTTCAACTGATATACCGTGCTCAGGGAGTAGGGAGCAGTGGACAGTGCGTAGGGACCCTGTCGAATGGAATGCACCCTCAGTCGCCTGCACATAGAGATCAACGACTAGTGATGTGTCGTTCATGAACGATTCGTTCATTTTGAAGGAATCTTTAATATGACTCGAGAACAACGAGTCGTCTCAGAGAGCGATTTGTTCATTTTGTGTTGACTGTGCATGCGCAACATCCCATATGCTCTGTACAGGAAACAGAATTGATTAGTTCACCAGTCTCGAGTCATTCGTTCAACAAGTCCCAGCCCATAGGCAAGGTTATGCAGTCACCGGAAACAGAAAAGATCAGTTCATCTCTCAAGTCTTCTCGTTCAAGTCCCCATAGGCTGAATGCAGAAACAGTTCATCTCTCGAGTCTCCTTCTTTTGTCACGTGACGTAACAGCCGTGTTGGATACAGAAATTAGTTAATTCCTTTACAGTCTATGGTTAATTCACAATTCCTTACAAACACGTGAGTAGTTTTTTATGTTTGTTTAGTTCAGGTTTTTTAGCTAGTTTAATTGATTTTCCTATGAAGCCTGGACACATCATTGGGTTGTTCAGAACGGATAGGCATAACAAATGTTTACTGCACATATCTTCTGATGATTTTATAATAATAAATATATTACAACATGCAGTCAATAATACGACTGTAATGTTGTTGCGAGACACCGAACAGGAAAGCGGTCACGTGAAAAAAGAACGAATGACTTGAACGAGAAGACTCGGGAGATGAACTAATCATTTGTGTTTCCGGTGACTGCATATTGCATATGGGTCTGGGACTTGATGAACGAATGACTCAAACCCGAATGACTCGAGACTGGTGAACTAATCAATTCTGTTTCCGGACGCATGTATTACATGAGGCTGTCACGGCCCAGATAAGACATGATGACGGAACTAACGGCTCATACCCGAAGAGAGGTGATCTAAGTTTAGGTGAACTAAACTTTCCAGGGAACAGACGTGAAGTGAAGTGAAGTGAAGTGACAAAGGAAAGCACGATTTGGATCGGGAGGTGAGGTGAACTAACAGACTGCATGACATAGACTGAAGCAATTTAAGCAAACTTAATTAATACTTTATTTCTCAAAGTTTGGCCATGGCTGCATTAGCTTATAGTTTATTTTTTATTCCAAAAGTAGCCTACTAAATGTGTTGAAAAATGTAGCATATAACGTTTTAATTAGATTCTGCTGAAATGAACGAAATGACTTTGCTGAACGAGATTCAAAGATCCGAGTCATGACAGTAAAATGATCTGAACTTCCCATCACTATCAACGACGCATTTTTGACCATCTACCGTTGATCTTGTCTCGCGGCGATGACGTCATCAGTCGCGCGCTCTCCTTCGGCCAGTCTCGGGTCTTCTGAGGTAAACAGTTCACGCTATTTCGCGGTAAGACAGTTTGTTTTAACAACATTTACGATGTCATTTCTAAAATGTTTTCATTGGGTTCAGTGTCATTTGTGTGTTTTTTAAAGAAGAAGGATTCGTTTGCCTGTTTCTATCCACATACAAAACGATAAGATGTTAGCGAACCGCTTTGTTGTTATGAATGTAGTTGTTAGGAAATAATATAACCATATTTAGATTCATATAGACAAATTACAATGGTTGATAAAGTCATTAGTGTCTGTCTTTATATTACTGCTGTTTTTCTGTATCATTTGAGTAATAATTGTAATATAAGAGCATATATTCTGACTCCAACAATTTGTTTCTAGCAGCAAATACTGTGAATAAAGGCAAATTTAAAGGCAGATTTTTGCTCTTAAGTGAAAGTTGTAGAAACCAGACTGTTAATTTGGGGTTTAAACTTTTTCAAAGCCTAACGTTTTTGAATTCTTTACACTTTTGCAGTCAGCTTGGAAATAACAAGAGAAAGTGAAAGTAAAACTTGGAAATAAACACTTAACCAAAATGTGTCTTTATAATTTGTATTTATATATTTTATTATTTATAACAGATATATTACAGATTAATCATTTCTGAACCGCTTGTATGTGCTCACACTATAAATATTGTATGAAATAAATCTGTAAATGCTTCATTTACAGAAGGAACCTTGTACTTGTATACAAATCATTTCAAAGCTGCATTCCGAGCCATAATCTTGTTATCCCTTAATTCTTTAACGTTAAGGAATTAGGGCGATATGATATATGTTGATTGAATAAATGATCCACTGCTGAGATCAAGCAATATTTATTTATTATTTTATATATCAGATACAGACTTTTTAGTTAGGCTATTAAACAATAAACTGCAAAAGACAAACCAATGTGTGGTCTTGTGTGTGGTGCGATTAAATATTAGTCCATTAATTCTAAGTGAGTGCAAGCAGTTCTTAAAAAGTATCATTCTGTAAGTATTTATTCTGGTGATACGAATTTGTTATCAATGTACACTCCTGAGTGTGTCCTAAAACATGGCAGCGACTACCCATAATGCAATGCGCAATGACGTAGATTCCCAGACTATCCACAAGTTTCCTACGTCTTCCGGTTCGAAGTAAACAAGTGGGACTTTATGCATTTCCATCGTAGTTTATGCGCACGTTTTCGTATCGGATAGAAAATGTATCCGACTCAAATGAGCACATATGTTTTTTATGCGCATTTATAGAATTCATGAGCATCTTGGCGTTTCCATTCCGTAACTTTTTTGCCACAGTGGCTGGTGGATTCCCATTTTTACCAGCCACTTATATTTTTTACCAGCCATTTTTTCCGGAATTCAAATGTATAAAAGAAAGTGCATTAGCATATGGGGTGAATTCAGGTTTTAATTGGGATACTTTTTCCCCCAGTCATTTCAATGGCAAAAACTGTCGGAATCAATTGATTTTGTAAACTATCTGATACACACAATACTCAAATATAGCCTATATCTCAAACTGGCTGTCAAAGTGCAACATGGCTACAATTTTCAACATCAGTGCAAGAGCAAAATGTATGCAACTTAAATTAAATACTTGTCATGTTAAACTCACAGCACATGCAGTGATGAAGCGCAACATTCTGAACAGAACCGCCAGTCATGAGCTGCTCATGTGAACAGTGCACTTTGCTTTCTTTTCGTTTTGAATTGTTTAGTAATTGTTTAAAAGAGGACATTTCAAGCTTTCTATACACATATTTCTCATGTCTGTGAGAAGTAGCCTATATGCTCAGTTTGAGATTATTTATGATAATTTGTCTATTTGCTTCTTATTTATTAAATCCAGGCAATTGGTTGATGAAACATCAATTAAAATTAAGATACAATTCATACCAAACTAAATTCACTTTAATGAAAGGCTTTCTACAAAACAAAACTTAATGAAGTGGTCAAAATCATGTCTGACCCACTCTGTCTTTGACTTATTGCGCATCTTTGCACTTTTAATAATCAATATAGCCTAGATGAAATTTTAAAATAGCATTATAATATTTAAACATAAATATGAAACAAAATACATTGTTTAATGGCCACAACAGGTAACGTAGGCTACAGTACAGATACATTTCATGTCTGAGCGGGATTTGAGTGAACTTTGTTTTACCGGTGAGCCTACACTGTTTAAAAAGTAACTGAGCTACTGAAAAATGTAGTTAAGCTAGTGTCGCAACTTGTATCTCGCTACTGCCCAACACTTGGCTGTATGGCAGTACACTTGATATGAGACTTGATAAGTCATTCCTAAAATGATGCCACGTATGTTGGTAGGTTTATGTATATCCCATCCACCGCACTAGCCATTATTGTTAATTGAAGGAGACAAAGGCTTGTTATTCAAGCATTAAAGCATTACACTATGTAACATTTTTTCAGTAAAATATCCAAAAACCACCAGGCCAGTGTTATATATTTTGTTCAGTTGAGTACTTACAATATCCCAAACGTTCCCAACTATTTGTAAATCGTGAGAAAATTGCTATTTTAACCAAGGAACCGGGATGTGTGAGGGAGTCGCCTGTCGATGGCGTCATATCCGCATTCCCTTGGTTTCCGGTTTTATTTTGCATTACTCTCACTGCAGTGTGAACAAGTGTCATAGCAGCCGCCGAGAGAATGCACAGAGTAACGTCATAACATCATTAACACACTCAGATGTGTCTAATATGATAAATGATCGGAGAAGTGGAAATGGCGCCGGCAACTGTGGCATAATAAAAGTCCTGCCAGCGACCATGCTATAATGAAGGTCTCGCTGCTCGCGAGGCTTGTGTTGCGTTCATCTTATTAACAATCGCTCCAGCTTCTGCTTCATACTACAGCCCGAGTCCTATCGTGATTCTTTCCCACCGGCTGTGAGGTGAAGACCACATGTCCCAAGATTCTGCGCTCAAACTTGGCATCATCAAACTACGCCTTTGTTTTCAATAGGCGGCCTCTAGTGGATGGAAAAGTTACATAGTGCAGCTGTAATTAAAATTAAGAGCTAGATGTTTGAATATGCATGGTGGTAACATTTCGTTATTTTGGCTTGGAATTACGTTTGTTGGAAATATGAACTGAATTTAGAAATGCTTTTAAAATTAAAAACTTTGCGTTTAATAAACAAAATACATTTTTTAAATGACGACAGTGTTTGGAGTGGAGTGCATGCAAAATAATCCGTTCCCTGAGTTCACGGCCTTTGTTGGCTAAATAAAAGTAGACAGTTTATAGTTTATAATTATGTCTTGCACTTATCTGTAATGTTCCGCTGTCATAAAGGAAAAAATCCATCAGAACGCGTCTGCATCTTCGTCGGACAGAGGGTTAAAGAAACCGTAGCCTATTTAGTTTCATAGTTAGGCTATGTTTAAATATTAGCCTATAATATTTTTTAAATGTCATATGTTGATTATGAAAAGTGAGCAGCATGAGTAAGATGGTGACTCCTCTTAATACCGGTGATATGTCACCACATTTTTTTAAACAAGATCTTCTTTTCGTCTGTACCTCAGCTCAGCACTGAAAACCAATGAAATGAGTTACTTGACAAAAGTGCATTATTGTTACTAGCAACAGCATTCTTTGACAAAAGCTGTCCAATCCGTTACAAGGAATGTTTTAGTAGTAACCAATTAAAATGTGTTTTTCAATCCACCCACCACTGTGGCTGGTTTACAAGGCATAGTGACCCGCCACTTTGAAAAAGTACCCGGCATCACTGGTGGTGGGTGCTAATTTCTCACCCAGGCGATATCCCAAAATGCGCATAAAAATTGGTGGATGGAAACCTAGCTTATTGACATTCAACAGTTGACAGTCATTCAAGCTATCCAAATTTGCTAACGATTTGGGAACACAACCTCAACAAACTTTCAAAAGGGTGAAACAACAGTACCTTTACCCTCCGCGGTAGTTGGTTGGGAAGATGACGTGAAGAAGTGGCCTGGTATCACGTATAGTAGCATTTTTAGCTATTTTCTAGATTCAGTAGCCTTTGATGGTAAGGCGATGAGCAATTTGAAAAGCTCAGAGGCGTATCAGTATCTGTCGGAAACGATCTAAAAGCGGACATTGAGCCGAGCCTGAGCCTACACGTATCCCATCATTGACAGGTTAAGTAAGTTACAGACAGCGGGTTGTTCATGTATAAGGGTCAGGACGGTGTTGTAGTCATGCCGCAGCTTTTGTGGAAGGTCAGTAAAGTAAAGACAATTAATGGCATGAAAATTGTATTGTGATATTATTAATTAACTAATAAATGTACTATACTGAAATGTTTAGTGTGGGTCATTCAGGTTGCAAATGTTGCTTCACAGTAACCTTCACTTAACCATTGTGGCACCATCTGATAAAACAAATAGTACAATTGATTATCTTTTTTTACAGTAGCGCAGTAGTTTCTGTTTTGCTAACGGGTGAAAACTGTGAAAACTTAAGGTGCGTGTCCACTGGCGCATTTTTCAGTTCATTCCTATGGAAGCTCAACTTTGCTTTGCTTTGCTCCGCTCTGTTATGCTCCGTTAGCGGCTGTGCACATTTTAATTCCGGTTTACAATTATTGATTTAAAAGCCCCCACCAGTGATAATGCCCCGCCTAATCAAAATAGATGTTTGTGGGCACTATGCAAATTTGATACATTGTTACATATGAATGTTACAGAAGTAAGACTGACCTTTTACATTCACAAACAGCTATATTACATGCTGCATGAAAGGGAATATTCGAAAACACAAAACACTTTGATAGATGAAATTTGATAGATGTGTGAAATGGTATAACCAAACTCAGTGATTTGTTCTTGATTTAGTCAGATCTGCCCCTCCTCCTTCAGTGAAGCTCCTCCCACTGCAATTCACCAATAAATGCTGGAATATTCCCATCAGCCTACAAGTGAAGACGAGCATCAGACCATCAGGAAGAGCTGAAATCTGCAAAGACAGAGTTCATTTAAGGACAGTGAGAACATGAGAGATCCAGAACACACTGAAGAACAATCAGGTTAGTGTTTATTCCTGATCCTTCATTTTGATAGAAAGCAGTTCAGTCCGCAGAAAGCTTGAATCAGTCGGCCCATTCTCCTCTGACCTCTAGCATCAACAAGGCATTTTCTCCCACAGGACTGCCGCATACTGGATGTTTTTCACTTTTCACACCATTCTTTGTAAACCCTAGAAATGGTTGTGCGTGAAAATCCCAGTAACTGAGCAGATTTTGAAATACTCAGACAGGCCCGTCTGGAACCAACAACCATGCCATGCTCAAAATTGCACACTGTACACTGCTGGGGTGCCGGGTCACCGGCTCGGCTCCTCAGCGAAAACCTGATTAAATGCAAGTGCCTGCTGCTCATTTATACCCGCGCTGTGAGACAGAGAAGCTGCTGCAATCATTGCATGCTAATGTGCATTGGCTTGTTTAGTTACACTCAAAGTAGATTGGTGAGATTCCCATTTTTAAAAAAAAATTACTTTAATTTCAGATGTGATGGTGAAAAATGAGGAGAGTGAAGAGGAGGAGAAACATCATGTCAACACTGAAGAAAAATCTTGCTCACTGAAAAGAGACGAGGAATGTTTGACCTGCCGTCAATGTGGAAAGAGTTTCACACACAAAAAAAATCTCAAGGTTCACATGAGGATCCACACTGGAGAGAAACCGTTCACATGTCATCAGTGTGGAAAGAGTTTTGTCGAGCGAGGAACTCTTAAGACACACATGGTCATCCACACAGGAGAGAAACCTCACAGATGTGATCAATGTGGCAAAACATTTTTGTGGGCTTCAGGCCTGAAGAGACACCTGAAATGTCATTCAAAGGAGAAACCACATTCATGTTCTTTGTGTGGAAAGAGTTTTTATTATCTGGACAATTTAAAAGTTCATCAGAAAATACATACTGGTGAAAAAGTTAATGTGTGCTATGAGTGTGGGAAAAGTTTCATTACAACTGCAGATTTGAAACGGCATCAGAGAATTCACACTGGAGAGAAACCATACAAGTGTTCACACTGTGATCAAAGATTCAATCAGACAGGACATCTTAGAACACATGAGATGATCCACACTGGAGAGAAACCATTTATATGTGATCAGTGTGGGAAGACTTTCACTCAATTATCTTCTTTACACAGTCATATAAAAAACAATCACAGTAAGTAGATCATCTCCTCAGATCCAGCACTTTCAGTGCTTCACCAAACCTGACACCATAATACAGTCGAGCAATAAAGTCTCTTCAATATGAGGGTTTGTTTCAGGGCCGGCCCGAGCCTTTAAGAGGCCCTGAGCAGAATTTTATTTGGGGACCCCTCAGTGCCCCAATACGATCGATTTTTGTCAATTCGCACACCCATTATCAATTTTGTTAGTTGTAGCTGTGTTGATTACATCATGTCTGCCTGTCATGTTTTTACCCTTATACAGTTTGTAATTGTAACAGTAGCAAACCCACAAGAGTGCTCAGGTGTTAATTTGCACTTTAATATTCAAATTCTTAGAGTACAGTTCAGACTGGGATATGTATGATTTTTAAAAATGTTTTTAAACAAAGTCTCTTATGCTGAATATGCTCACAATTCTACTCACAATGAGTAGAAGAGACTTCTTTTAAAAACAAGAAATGTTGATTTCTTTTAAACGTTAAACATAGTTTTTATTTTGGCGGAAACACGCAGAAAGACCTTAGTGGTTATTTTGACAACAACAGATTTATAAATTATTCTTATTACGAATTTGGGAAGATGTTTGCTACATGTTGCGTTCCCAAATTATAATTTTGAGTGACTCAAACATAGCACTTGCAGAGAAGCATTTACTGTGAACAGAAACTGAAAGCTATGCTGTACTCCGTCCAGTCAGATAAGATATTCGCACTAAACCATCACATGTTCTCTAAAAAAGGTTACTGGCCAGCTGACGTGTAGCACCGTTTCAGCACCCATTTTTTTTGCACTTATTTGTCGCTAATAGTGTCCCGCCGATGGCACCGCAAGGTTGTGCAGCGCTGTCAGAATCAATCCATGCTTAACATTTGAAAACTTAACATTTTGCAGTTTATTTAGTAATTGTTTAAGGCCATTTTGCGATTTCAATCATCATAAGTTAACATGCAGCAACAAGTCATTTCATGTGCTCTTGGGGGCCCCCTGGTGGGCCGCTTAGTTCGCTTGTGCCTTGGGCCGGCTCTGATTTGTTTACACGACAACGATGTACTAAAAATAAAAACGTTGCATTTTTGCACGTACAGGCAACAACATTGTCAAACAATCCCCGTAGACACGGCTCTGTGAAAATGACTGTATTCTGCTGCCAGGCCAGTAGTTGGCGATGTCACTTTGTAAAGAAGCACTACGTGCCTATAGGCTGAACACGTAATATGCATGCGCACAACGTCACCGTTTTCGCCGGGTGTGCCGCACAACTCCTGAAAAGTGAAGCCAAAGCATTCTGATCGCCACCAAGTGTCTGGTCCCAGTATAGCTCACAAACCCCGCCCTCTCCATGTAAACAAATGGGACGTGAGCCAAACTAAACAATCAAATTACATTTAAAATATTTATTTTTTCAAAGATGGTTTGTAACATTGGAAAAGGTCACACTGATTTAAGTCCAAGTGTTCTTTTGCTCTCATTGACACATTTCTGAGCAGCCCAAGTTTGATCTCCAGGGTTCCCACACCTTGGTTATCTTCAAATTGAAGGACTTTCCAGGTCCAGTACCCACAAATTCAAGGACTTAATGTGGGAACGCATTTCAAGTAAGAGGAAAGTTACATTGTGTTTCCTTGTAAGATAGATTGTTACCGTTTTCATGTATCAAACAACTACTCAAAAAAACATTTTTTGGATCTGATATTCAATTTGTCGTATTTCTGTTTTACATAAAACTGATGAATATTCGGTACATCCTGTACTGTAGTATAAAATGATCTGATATTAACTTTTGCATGGATTTTATTGAAAAGTGTTACCAGAAGTTTTTTAGATGTATGAATATGCTTTTATGTTTTTCTTGCATCATGGGTTTACATTATCTTAACAAGCAAAGCAATTCAACATTACATTGAATAAAATATTTGGGCAACAGATTATCACAAATGTTTTGTTTATGAAAACGTTGAGGTGCCATCGTAGTAGTTTTGTGCACGCGTGAACATCATGGCAATGTAGTACCTTACGCAGGAAAAACTTACGTAATGCGTAAATCCGTGTAACTAACGTAAATCAAGCAAGATAGTATGCATAGGCTAAGAAGTGTTGGTGAAATAAACACTTCTGCGGTGGTAATGGACCAACTACTGGTGGTGGCACGGTGGTTGGGGGGCAGACACACACACATACACACACGTATATATATAAATAAAACATGCATGTTTATTTTAGTACTTCCGTCAGTTAAACAACATACTAACTACAGCCTGTAAAACATTTTAATACATATCAGTAAATAATGGTAATATAAATAATATAAGAAAGTTAATTATTAGTTAAAAAAATATTGGATTTATATTTCCCCACAGAGGCGCTCATATGCCGCTTTGCGCTGAAAGGGAGCATCTCTTTTCTAATATCTTCATGTTTTCTCCTGATGTTCCTGACACTTATAGTAAAAGGTGTGAAGAGCGAAATTATCTTCCGCAGGGTCAAGAACTTTAGGCTTTGTTTGATTATGCACTGCGAGAGAAAGTCTACCTTAAGTCTAATAACAAGCACAAACTGTGTTAAAGTAGAATACTTGACCATTTAAATTTACTTTAAATAGAATTTGAAGTAAAATGTATCTGTCCTACACCGTTTTCTACTTTACCACGGTAAATGATGTGAATATACTCCTAATTAAAATCAAACAAAAGGAAGAAGCGTTTATAATCTTGTGAGAGATGAAAATGAAGATTTGGGAAAATAAATAAGACAGTCCTTAGTCAAACCGCTCAAGCCAGGGATAAAGCTGACAAGCCATTGCGTGGTCAATGTTGAAATAAAATGCTTTTGTTGCGTGGAAACATCACCTTCATATTAAATAAAATACTGAAGTAGAACAGAAATGGGCATTGACATTACCTGAGCAGCTGAAGTAAAACCCTGCTTATTCAAGGGCACGTATTTATGGCATGAACTTAATGTATGTCTAAAATGTGCATACGCACAGTTCTGATAAATGATAAGTGAAATCGAACTTAATAACGTACAACTGAATGTACGCAGGAAACTGCTGAAATAACAATAATAACACTGAAATAAGAGCACGCAATTTATTAATGCATTAAAGTTGCGTCCATTACTATAGCAACAGTAGACACCCGGCGCGGTTTCTTTCAGAATCATCATAAGGAAAATTATCCGTATACAGAGAACAAAGAGGTCTGTTCTTACTATTGCGTGAAGAAAAGTTTGTTTAGGATTAGTTGGGAAATTAAATTCTAGTCTTGCCATGGAAGCATGGTATGTTTAAAGGCATAGTTCACCCAAAAATTAAAATTAGCCCATAATTTACTCACCCTCAAGTCATCCTATGTGTGTATGACATTCTTCTTTCAGACGAATAAAATCTGAGTTATATTACAAAAGTCCAGGCTAATCCAAGCATTAGAATTGGATTCATAGTTGCTCTGTTTTTGAAGTCCATAAAAAGTGCATCTGTCCGTCATATAACTGCTCCACACGGCTCTGGGGTGTTAATAAAGGCCTTCTGAAGCGAATCAACGCGTTTGTGTAAGAAAAATATCCACATTTCAAACTTTATCAAGTAAACTTTTGGCCGACCGCCAGACGATTCAGACGATTTTATTCATCTGAAAGAATAAAATCATTCACTTTCCGTCTGAAAGAAGAATGTCATATACACCTGGAATGAGTTGAGGGTGAGTAAATTATGGGCTAATTTTCATTTTTAGGTGAACTAACCCTTTGATACCTGGAACACTTTAATAAGGTTGTGTATCCATTAACACTATCCTACACAATAGTTAACATGAACTAACAATACTTTTAAAGCCTTTTTAAATATTGGCTTGGCAAATGCCAATTTTATAGTCTATTAAAATAAAGTTAATAATATTTTTTTTTCCCAGCAGGGCAGCCACAACGAGCAACAGGTGAAAGAAACAGTCTAAATTTGTCACAGAATAAAGTTCATCTTCAAGATTCAGATCAACTCGAAATATGGACTGTATAACTTGTATTTTTTATGTTTTTTGCTTGTATGTAATTTTGCTTCATGACATACATTTTCATTTTGCTTTATGATTTTAATTTTATGTTAAATTGTCTTATACTGCATGCATCACTTGTAGTTTTTTTTTTAAATACGCAGATGTAAGATATGCTGTCATGTAGGTTTTCAGCTGTCCTTCACTTTCGTTCTCTTGAGATGCTTTATCTTGTTGGTCAATAAAAATAAAATCTAATTTGTTCTCATTTTTTTACTTTTTTATTTGTTACACCAAGTAGCCTATTAATCATGTTATCAGAAACATCTATTGTCTGCTGATTCTTCTTACATCAAGAATAAATAATTTCATAATTTTAATTACATCGGAAAATACGTTTTTTATAATCTACCGTTGATCGCGTGTCGCGCTGATGACGTCATCATCTGCGCGCTCCTTCAGTCTGTCTCAAGTCTTCTGAGGTAAACAGTTCACGCTATTTTATGGTAAGACAGTTTGTTTAAGCAACAATTACGGGATCATTTCTAAAATGTTGGGTATGGCGCTATTTGTGTGTCTGCTAACTAAACGATTATTTTCAAAGAAGAAGGTTTTATGATTTGCCTGTTTCACTCCACATACAAAACGGTAAGATGTTAGCAAACTACATTGTTGTTATAAATTGAACTATATTTAGATTCATATAGACAAATTACAATGGTTGATAAAGGTGTCATACGTTTCTGTCTTTATATTAATGCTATTTTTTCTGTATAATTAGAGAAATAATAGTAATATTACAGCACTTTTATCATATATTCAGACTCCAACAATCTGTTTCTAGCTCAGAATAGTGTGAATAAAGTGAGATGATCTGCTGCTGATCCTGAATGCCTTGTTTAATGAGTATTGATAGTCTATCATCACTATTATCAGAGCAGCTGAAAAGCCTCTTTATTTCATGTCAATAGATCCTGTTTTCACCTCATTCATTATGGCTAGGACATTTTTTGAAGATAGTCTAATTGTGATTTTATTTTATTTATTTATTTTAATACCAATATTGCGATTGCAATTTAATGTGATTTTTGTTTTAAGCTCTTTATCTAATGTATTATTCAACAAAGATGAGTAATAAATCATTGTATAGTAATAGTGGGAATCTTTAGGCACCTCACAATCTAATTCCAAAACAATTCTTTAATTGTTTTCTTATTAATTAATCTTATTAATAAAACTTAAAATATTTTTTTAATATATATATGTAATTATAAGTAGTTTTTAAAATAATTAGACATTCAAAAAAATAAATTAAAACAATTGTATGTTAAGAATTGATAGACTAATATAGCTTCAAAACATAAAAACTAGTAAATAATAGAGGAACAAAAAAACATATCACAAGCAATGAACAAAGAGTGCTTTCAGTTTTTAAGAGTATCTGAATGTTTTCCATTCAAGAGCTGTGAGTGATTTTTCTCTTTCTCAGCTTTACTGTTGCTTTATTATTAAAGGGTTACTTCAGCGATTTAGAACTTCTTAAGAATTTTTCAAGAATTGCGCTTAGAAACATTCTTCTGAACTTCTTAGAATTCATCTTAAGAATTTTCTTAACTTCTTTCTCAAGAAGATTTTCGTGAATCCGGCCCCAGTAGCCGTGGCTTTGGAAGTGACCTCGTAGGGCAGCAAAGCAAGTGCATTCTGGGATGTGTTGTCTTTCATCCACATGAGACAAATACATTTTCTGTCTTTTCTCAGTCTAGAAGGCACCAAATTAAAAAATAATTTCACATTTCTACTACATAAATGACCCAGTTTAAATACACATTCCAGTGTTTCCCCTAGAATTTTTTCCAGCAGCGGTGCTGATACGTGCCGGAGGTTAGCCGCTCGTCGGGGGGTCCGGGGGCATGCACCTCCGGAATAAAAAAAAAAAAAAACCCTTAAACCATGACTTCTGGCAAGTTTTGTGGATAGAAATAGACATTTTGAACATTAAAATCCAAATTAAGCTTTTCATTAGTTTAAAAGGTGACTAGCTTATAGCCTATTTTACTTCAATAACCTGCAGGGACGTGCAAAAAGTTCCTAAGGGGCAAGGGCTCAAATGTAAGAAAGGGGCAATATCTAAAAAAAATAAATAAATACTGCAAAAATTTGGATACTATTTTATGTTTTTGCAAAAAGTCTCATGCTTATCAAGCCTGCATTTATTTAATTAAAAATACCGGAAAAAACAGTAGCCTAATATTGTGAAATATTATTACATGATGTTTTTTTTTACCTTACGTTTTTATTAATCGAATATATATATATATATATATATATATATATATATATATATATATATATATATATATATATATATATATATATATATATATATATATATATATATATATATATAGTTGTTTTGATTCACATTATGGCTCAATCGTCACCAGGTTTATTAGATGCTGCCCCTTTAAGACGCAGATCTAAAATCATTCTCCCCTTTACGCCCATTTAAGCTAAACTGTGTTTAAGTGAATACTCTCCAAGCCTGTCATTTTGAGATAGGCTATTTTGTTGTGTATTTGATGGTTTAGTCGCGCACACGAAGCATATGTGCAAGTCGGTCCGTTTCGCAGCGTGCGTACACACACACACACACACCCGCCTTGAACTTGGAAACAGCGTCTATTGCGCGGATTATTGTGCTTTTCATTTAATCAAACACGTTCTGCAATTTAGCCAAAGTGGAGTGTGCATTTGACAACAATCACGGATTGTGCTGAATTTGACGTTAAATACATGTTTGGGGAGAAATGACAGCGCTGTGAAGGGAAGGAAGTTGTGCTAGACGATGCGCGAGCATAGTTTATAATAGTTTTACCTCATATCTTCTTTTTTTAATCCTTGGAAGCGAAAATAAGATTAATATCACAGCCCTGTGATATTGTGAAAGTGTAAGCAGACTACATTTTTGTTTAGTTCTCTGGCCATCGTCAATCTCTCTCTCTCCTTTACAGTGTGTAAGTGAATGTCGTGATATTACTGATCATGTGAAGATTTTGCAGTGGCGCTGAAAATCCAGCGGCGGCTGGCAATACATTGTAGGGGAAACACTGCATTCATCTTCCCAGCGCTGAAGTACCCCTGATGACATCACAGAGAGCGAGAGATTCACACTAATGCACAGATCTCTTTTAAAATATAAGATGTGGTTCGTGCTGTCGGTTTAATTCCGTAAGACATTAGTTTTGCGTCATAAAAGCATTTTGAGACACACACAGCCGTGTGCGCAAGCTCTCTTCACAAAGCGTGGCATTTGAAATAGTGTTAGACCGATATATCGGCCGGCTGATATATCGGGACGATATTTGCGATTTTTACGTGTATCGGCATCGGCTGATACAAGGCTGCTGCGTTCGCCAATACTTTTTCCCCTGCATTATTTCCAGACAGGCGTCCACAGGGCAGCTCTCACCGTCTTCAAACTGTCTCGCTCTCCCTCGCGCATATTAATCAAAATCAATTGAGAATTGACACAATGGTAAAAGTTCGAAAGACTGAAGTTTCACATGGAGCATTGGGAGATTTTTTCCTGAATTACCGCTGGTGTTGCTCTACAAGAGATTAAGTGAAGTGCACCTACACTCTAAAACATGCTGGGTTAAAAATAACCCAAGTTGGGTTGAAAATGGACTAACCCAATTGCTGGGTTAGTCCATATTCAACCCAACTTAGGTTATTTTTAACCCAGCATTTTTTAGAGTGTAACCATTAAATGACTAGGTTGTAAATAGTTTTAAATGAAGTATAGTACAGTCAGTGTGCACTTTATTATGATGCTTGCTTGATACTGTGTGCAATAGTGTAATTATTTTATTTATGCTTAAATATTTATTTTCAGAATTTATTTTCACCACTGAACTCTTTTTTTTTTTTTTCTTGTTCTACCTCACCTGTTTTTACTATTTGTTAAATATAGTTTTTTTTAGTTCAATAAATGTTCCTTTTTTTAAATTGTACATTTTAAATTGTTATCATCCTGATCATTGTGTCATTTTTATGTTGTAAATTGAGGGAGCAAAAGCAATATCAACTCAAGAAAATCGGCAGCCCGTATCGGTCATCGGCTAAGGCTGATGAAAAAAAAATCGGTATCGGCACTAAAAAATACATATCGGTCGATCCCTAATTTGAAACTGAAAGCCTTCTGTCAGTGAGTTTACTATTTTTAATATACAAGCACACTGCACTCCAAACGACATAAATGAAGCCTTCGTAGAGCATTTGTAACGGTTGTTTCTAAAACACACACAGCGTAATTGGGCACCTGCAGTTAGAATCTAAGCTCAGAATTGATCCAGAATCATTGGAGAGAGGATCTTTTCTCCCACCCCTGTTGTATAGTATGACCAACACAATATTAGATAGATTAAACACAAACGGTTCTTTGCTTTAGACCAGACCTGTAGGCGCAACGTGCCAAGTTAAAGCTTGTTTTGCAGACTGTTTTACTCTTACGTGTCACGTGACCAGAGTGTTAAAAAAAGTGTTTTATCATATAGAGATATTATCGCAAATGGAATTAATCATTCAGCCCTAATCATAACAGCATTTATTTCATTAATCCGTAATAAACCATATAAAATAAAACACAACAAACAAAAACAAGTCAAGTTAAAGTGAATCGGTGCGTTATTTGTTTCTTTCAAATTTGTACATTTATTTTTCTAAGTTTATTCTTTATTTATTTTATTCTTACATTACTTATATTTGGTATCTGTTAATTGTTGTACTCCCTATTTTTTCTATAATTTTTGCCTAAATGTTAATGAGAGGTAAGATTAATGTAGGGGGAAAAGTATGTGAATGAAATTCTTAGAAATAAAAAAGTGCAAAGCACTTTGCCATTAATTTACTTTTTAAACAAGTTTACTTTACTTTTTTTTACTAAATAGATACATCAATCTGTGAGTTAGTATAAAAACAAACTCAGTGATTTTGTTCTTGATTTTGTCAGATCTGCTCCTCCTCCTTCAGTGAAGCTCCTCCCACTGCAATTCACCAATAAATGCTGGAATATTCACATCAGCCTACAAGTGAAGACGAGCATCAGCCCATCAGGAAGAGCTGAAATCTGCAGAGACAGAGTTTATTGAAGGACAGTGAGAACATGAGAGATCCAGAACACACTGAAGAACAAAGAGGTTGGTGTTTATTTTTTTATGCTCCAAAAATAATAAATAAATAAAAATCTAAATTCACAAAAACCTTTTTTTCTGTTTCTAAGGAAGATGACATGTTACAATACTAGTAACACATTGAAGCAATGTAAAGGCAGACTAATAGATTAATAGACAATTTGTAGCAAAATATTTTTGAAATTCCAATTATTGGTAAATTACTTGTAAATAAATAATCATAAATTTCTCACTGTACACACTGCTATGGTGGAGCCGTTGCTTAGCCTATCTGCACTTTACTAGAGCACCCTCAGTAATTTCAGAAGCACCCTCAGTGATTTGATTCTGGAGCCTGTTTATTCCTGATTCTTCATTCATATGGCTGAAGAACAATAAGGATAGAAAGCAGTTCATCAGATTTAGTGTTTGTAGTAGGACAAAAACAAAAAATAATATCAAAAAAGTCACATAGAAAATATGGTTTTACATAATAAAAAATCATCTGGTCCTTGGCAAGTCTTAAAATTAGGCAAATACAACCCAAATGAACAACAACACAACACATATTACACTGTGTCAATATTTAACAAAAAACTTGGCCCCTTAGTTCCAGTGAAAGGAACTCTTAATGCTTCACCAAGACATTTTGGACAATTTCATGCTCCAAACTTTGTGGGAACAGTTTGGGGACGGCCCCTTCCTGTCCCAACATGACTGACCAGTGCACAAAGCGTCGCTCCATAAAGACATGGATGAGGAGTTTGGTGTGGAGGACTCTATATTAAACCCTACAGATTAAGAATTGGATGGCAATAAAGTTCATGTGCATGTAAAGGCAGGCGTCACAAAACTTTTGGCAATATATTGTATACTAGAGTCAAATGTAAGGCCATCTGACAAACAGCTAAAGCTTGGCAGAAATTGGGTCATTGAATAGGACAATGATTCCAAGCACACCAGCAAATCTTCAACAGAATGGCTGAAGAAGAAAAGAATCAAGGTGTTGCACTGGCCTGGTCAAAGTCCAGACGTCAATCGATTGGAATGCTGTGGCGGGACATTTAATAGCTGTGCATAAACCGGTGCCCACAAACCTCAATGAACTGAAGAAATTTTGTAAAGAAGAGTGGGCCAAAATCCCTCCACAACATGGTGAGACTAATAAAGTCTTATAGAAAAAGTTTACTTTTAAGTTATTTATCATAGGGGGTACTTAGATTGTCACATTCTCCATGTTAAGTACATAATGACAGTGTGATATGTTGTGTTGTTGTTCATCTGAGGTTGTATTAATTTAATATTCATAAGTAATAAAGACCCTTTTTATTTTGTCCTGATAATTCTAAAGGGTGGACTGTCAGAACTGTAGCACTATTGTATAGTTTTTAAAATGATTTAATGTATACTTTCACTTTACAATTCTCTTTGATATTTAATGTTTAATTTCAAATGTATATTTTAACTTTCGTTTCAGATGTGATGCTGAAGAATGAGGAGAGTGAAGAGGAGAAACATGTCAAAACTGGAGAAAAAGCTTGGTCACAGACTGAAAGTATTTCTTTACTGAAGAGAAGAGACAAGAAATGTTTCACCTGCCGTCAGTGTGGGAAGAGTTTCACACGCAAACAGAGTCTCAAGGATCACACAAAGATTCACACCGGAGAGAAACTGTTATCATGTGATCAGTGTGGGAAGTGTTTCACACGCAAAAAGAATCTCATGGTTCACATGAGGAGCCACACTGGAGAGAAACCATTCACATGTGATCAGTGTGGGAAGAGTTTCACTCACAATCAAAATCGCAAGGTTCACATGAGGATCCACACAGGAGAGAAACCGTTCACATGTGATCAGTGTGGGATGAGTTTCACACAACAGGGAAACCTTAAGGAACACATGAACATCCACACTGGAGAAAAGCTGCACGGATGTGATCAATGTGGCAAAACATTTTTGTGCACTTCAGGCCTGAAGAAACACCTGAGAGTTCATTCACAGGAGAAACCACATTCATGTTCTTTGTGTGGAAAGAGTTTTTCACATCTGCAGAATTTAAATATTCACCAGAAAATACATACGGGTGAAAAAGTTCATGTGTGCTTTGAATGTGGGAAGAGTTTTATTACTACTAAAGATTTGAATCGGCACCAGAGAACTCACACTGGAGAGAAACCATACAAGTGTTCACACTGTGACAAGACATTCACTCAGTCAGAACATCTGAAAACACACGAGAGGATCCACACTGGAGAGAAACCTTACATGTGTTCACACTGTGACAAGACATTCAGTGAGTCAGGAGGCCTGAAAAGACACGAGAGGATCCACACTGGAGAGAAACCGTATCACTGCACTGCATGTGGGAAGAGTTTCACTCATTCATCTGCTCTACACAGTCATGCCAAAACCAATCACAGTAAGTAGATCACCTCAAGATCCAGCACTTTTAAGTCTCTTTGTAAAGAAACGGGTCATTTGCCCACTATCTGGTCTGGCTGCAGAGTTGTGAATGTATTGAAGTTTATTGAGTGTGGTAGTTGGTAAACTGAAAAATAGAGAATTACAGTAATCTATGCATGATGTAATTAAAGCATGAACCAGAGTCTCACCATCATTGATATTTAAGAACAAATGTGAACAAGCAATATTACAGAGGTGGAAAAAGGCAGATGGTTATTATTAGTTATTTAGTTATTTATTTTTTTACAAATGAAAAGTGTTGGGTTTATATATTAATATGGCTAATAATAATTATGATGATTAGTATTATTGCTAAATAAGAAATATTACTATTACAATAACATTCATTATTAAAAAAAAAAAAATAGAGCATTTAAGAATAAATTAGGGCTGTCAAAAAATTAATCGCGATTAATCGCATCCAAAATAAAAGTTTGTGTTTACATAATATATGTGTGTGTACTCTGTTAATTATTATTTTTATATAAATACACACACGTTCATGTATATATTTAAGAAATATTTGCATGTATATACTGTATATACATTTATATAATCTATAATATATATAAATATAAATGTTTTATATATAAAAAATAATATTTTTTTCTTAAATATATATACATGCTTGTGTGTGTATTTATATATAAATAATAATTAACAGAGTACACACACATATATTGTGTAAACACAAACTTTTATTTTGGATGCGATTAATCGCGATTAATCTTTTGACAGCCCTAGAATAAATATAACTATAATAATAATAATATTTATATTTGACAGAAACTAAAACATGATGGGTTTCCTGTTAATATGCAGACAGCCTATGACTAAAAATCATCAGAAAGGTCTAAGGATTTATTGTAAAAAACAATTATTATTATAAAAATCTGTGCCTTTTATCTGTGATATAAATTTCTTAAAGTCTATGTCTATAATATGAAATATTAGCCTCTTATGCATCCACTGTGGGGATTAAAACTCCTGTACATTGAAGAAAAACAAATGGATTGTCATAGAAAAATAATACTTCTCTCTAAATAAATTTATTTTTTCTACCCAAAAGTTTCATTTATACTGGAGGCCAGAGGGCGCACTCGCGCAGAAACGGCACATTTGCGTCAGAGAAGTAATCGTTCGTTTTCAGGAAATCCCTATGGGAAATCCCTAATGTGACACTCCTGCTGTATGCTGAATAAAACGAAGATGGAAACGCTTTGACTGATTAAACATGAAGATAATACTTCTGCGACAAGATATGGTGTATTTGAGTTCTTCAAGCCTTCTCGGGTATTTTCACAATAATAAATTATGCAGTGCTGATTGACATTCTGTGATAAGAAGCCACATCAGCTCGACCGACTATGTGAAGTGAGTTAAAACCTGTTATTAAACGTTGTATTTTGTTGGACAACAGGTTTATGAACGCTTTGCATTACTAGTTTGTGAAGATGTTTGACACATTGCTTTTTCAAGCGCACGTTATAAGTGACTCAAACTCGCAGTGCTTTCAGACGGAGCAGCGTTTAGGCTACTGATCATGGAGTCGCTCTTCACTGACATGCTGGGCATATATTTATTTCATTAAAATCGCAGCCTTTGCGCTTTTATAATCGCACATAAGCCAAATCGCAATTTGTGGTTCGATTTCGATTAATCGTGCAGCCCTAGTCTATGCCGAAGCGTTTTGCTGAAAGTCCCAGAAAGAAGTGAGGAATTTGCCACTTTAAAGGGTTAGTTCACCCAAAAATGAAAATTCTGTCATTAATTACTTACCCTCATGTCGTTCGACACCCGTAAGACCTCCGTTCATCTTCGGAACACAAAGGAAGATATTTTAGTTGAAATCTGATGGCTCAGAAAGGCCTCCATTGGCTCAATGCACTTTACACTCTCAAGACCCTTAAAAGACACTAAAGACATCGTTACAAAGTCCATCTCACTATAGTGGTTCTACAATAACTTTATAAAGCGATGAGAATAGTTTTTGTGCGCAAAAAAAAACCTAAATAACGACTTATATAGTGATGACCGATTTCAAAATAATGCATCATGAAGCTTCAAAGCGTTATGAATCAGTGAGTCGATTCAGCGGTTCGGAGCGTTATGAATCAGTGTGTCGAATCATGATTCGGATCGCGTGTCAAACCGCCAAATTGCTGAAATCACGTGACTTTGGCGATTCAAACCGCTGAATCGACTCACTGATTCATAACGCTTCGAAGCTTCATGATGCCGTGTTTTGAAATCGGTCATCACTATATAAGTCGTTATTTAGGGTTTTTTTGCGCACAAAAACTATTCTCGTCGCTTTATAAAGTTATTGTAGAACCACTGTAGTGAGATGGACTTTGTAACGACGTCTTTAGTGTCTTTTAAGGGTCTTGAGAGTGTAAAGTGCATTGTGCCAATGGAGGCCTTTCTGAGCGATCGGATTTACACTAAAATATCTTCATTTGTGTTCCGAAGATGAACGGAGGTCTTATGGGTGTCGAACGACATGAGGGTGAGGAATTAATGACATAATTTTCATTTTTGGGTGAACTAACCCTTTAAGAGATCTGCTTCTAAACAATTAAACACATTTTCGAAAAAAGAAGTGGCCAGTGTGTCAAGGGTGCAGGTTGATGTTTTATGGTGCTCTACCATTTCTTCAAATATGTTACCCTAAATTTCTTCTAAATCAGACATAGTAACTTTCTGAGGTTGTGGTCTGATCTGTCTGACCTCAGAGCAGGACAATCCACATGTTGTACAAGATTAAAACATTCAAACACGGACATAAGTTTGTGGGATTTTGCATAATCAGTATCAACCTGGATATTGAAATCAACTAGAAATAAAACAGAAGATGACATAGCACAGGTAAAGGGTTAATAGAGTTAACATTTCCCCCTCAAAAAGTCCCTGCCCGTGAGGAAGTCTATTTAGGGGGTTCTCGGACAAAAGCCCATGTTAATCGATTGCCGTTGGGCGCATAATGACTCGGAGGTATTGCAGGGTGAATTTGGATGACAGATGACCTTTGATAAATGACCCGTTCGGATGTTTCGTGATTACCTCTGCCCGTGGACCCACACTTGATTACCCCGGAACAGGGGGGCTTCGGATGCCTATAGGGGGAGACCCTGACCTAAAGACCACCCTCAGCATCCACAAACCCATTACTTGTCCGATTACCCACTAAAGTGGGCAAATGACCCGTTGACCCCCTGACGACTGGTGCCACATATAATCCATGGTATAAAGTCAGCAAAATATTATATAAATAAAATAAAATAATAAAAATAAATATATTCCAATTTATTAGGGAAGAAATGGTACAACAGACACAAAATGAAACAAACGAGCCAAACAAGGAAAGAGAAAGTTCCAGTGAGAAGGTGTGCGCAGTGTTTTGAAATATTATTATTGGTAGGATGTATAACATTTCATTATATGCTTTTCAGTGAATTACAATTATATGTCAAACTCTCTAAACCGCGGGGGAAAAAATCAGCATGTGCAGCAGTTCATAAGTAGCCAAATTCTCTGGGGAAAACCGCAACTTGGCAATACTTCTGCTGAAACCATTAGGTGATGGTTTTAATGGTTAACTCTTGATGGTTTGTAATGGTATTATTAGTAGGGGTGTAATTATACATCATTATATCGAGAGATTGCGATATTAAAATTATATAAATTATATAAAAATATATTTTTTTAATTAAAATTTACAAGGCTCAACTTACTGTATTTATAAAGTATAATTCACCCAAAAATGTAAATTCTGTTATCATGTACTGACCCTCATGTCGTTTCAAACCTATAAGATTTTTGTTCAACTTCCAAACCTGAGAGATTTCTGTCCCTCTCATTCCATTCCTCTAAAAATGAAAAGATCCAAAAAATGTCATAAAGGCATCGTAAAAAAAACAATCGAGTGTTTTAATACAAATCTAAGCCTTCTGAAGAGACACTATGGCTTCATATGATGAACAGATTTACAACGAAGCACATAAACATGGACATTCAAATACTTGTGTGATACGCAAAAACAGTAAATTCAGGAATTTAAATGTTTGGATGAGAATTTGTTTTTTAGTAAAATAAATTAAATATTAATATGAGAGACTGTCAGAACTTTTATCCAAAGCGACTTACATTGCATTCAAAGTACACATTTTACATTTTGTCAGTTCTTGCTTTCCCTGGGAATTGAACATTGCTAGCGCCACGCTCTTCTGTTTGAGCGATAGGAAAGCTACAGTACTGGTACTATTGTATCGTTTTTTTAAATGTTAATATTATGTTAGATCATTGTGGAGTTGATCTAACATTTAATAGCTCTCACTACAGAAACATAAGATTTGTGCCAAAAAAAAATTAAAAGTAAGAGTTCAATGTACCTCGTTCATGGAAGGAGATTTATAAAAATACATTAAAACTACTTTCACTTCACATTTCTTTTTGATTTTTAATGATTTGTTTAAAATATATATATATTTTTTTACTTTCGTTTCAGATGTGATGCTGGAGAATGAGGAGAGTGAAGAGGAGAAACATCATGTCAAAACTGGAGATAAATTTACCTGCCATCAATGTGGAAAGAGTTTCACACGCAAACAGAGTCTCAAACTTCACATGAGGATTCACACCGGAGAGAAACTGTTCACATGTGATCAGTGTGGGAAGTGTTTCACACGCAAAAAAAATCTCATGGTTCACACAAGGAGCCACACTGGAGAGAAACCATTCACATGTGATCAGTGTGGGAAGAGTTTCACACACAATCAAAATCTCAAGGTTCACATGAGGATCCACACAGGAGAGAAACCGTTTACATGTGATCAGTGTGGGTTGAGTTTCACACAACAAGGAAACCTTAAGGAACACATGAACATCCACACTGGAGAGAAACTGCACGGATGTGATCAATGTGGCAAAACATTTTTGAGGGCTTCAGGCCTGAAGAAACACCTGACAGTTCATTCACAGGAGAAACCACATTCATGTTCTTTATGTGGAAAGAGTTTTTCACATCTGCAGAATTTAAATATTCACCAGAAAATACATACAGGTGAAAAAGTTCATGTGTGCTTTGAGTGTGGGAAGGGTTTTATTACTACTAAAGATCTCAATCGGCACCAGAGAACTCACACTGGAGAGAAACCATACAAGTGTTCACACTGCGACAAGACATTCAGTGATTCAGGAGCCATGAAAACTCACAAGAGGATCCACACTGGAGAGAAACCTTACAAGTGTTCACACTGCGACAAGAGATTCAGTCAGTCAGAAAATCTGAAAAAACACGAGAGGATCCACACTGGAGAGAAACCGTATCACTGCACTGTATGTGGGAAGAGTTTCACTCATTCATCTGCTCTACACACTCATACAAACAAAAATCACAGTAAGTAGTTCGCCTCAAGATCCAGCACTTTTAAGTCTATTTGTAAAGAAATACAGAACACTTAACACTCATGCGCATTTCGTCACAGTTTTCTTGAATTTGCACATTTGTAGTTTACGCAGAGATAACTGTATCTTTTTAAAGTCCCAGTGAACCGTAAGTTGCAGCTGATTTTATTTCAGTGCTGCGACATATTTCCAAGTGAAGCGGAATATTGAATAGAGGGCAGGGTTTTACTTCAGTGCTCCTCCTCTCCATCTCTCGCTCATAGCAGACTAACGGTTCGAGGGGAGAGGATAAGGATATTCAAACCCAAGCCGTCTGCCGTCATCGGAAAGGGAACTCCATTCCAGACTGGAAGTTACTTTCAAGATATTGGTTAAAGGGTTAGTTCACCCAAAAATGAAAATTCTGTCATTAATTACTTACCCTCATGCCGTTCGACACCCGTCAGACCTCCGTTCATCTTCAGACACAAATGAAGATATTTTAGTTGAAATCTGATGCTCTGAAAGGCCTCCATTGGCACAATGCACGGTTCACTCTCAAGACCCTTAAAAGGTACTAAAGACGTCGTTACAAAGTCCATCTCACTACAGTGGTTCTACAATAACTTTATGAATCGGCAAGAATAGTTTTTGTGCGCAAAAAAACCTAAATAACGACTTATATAGTGATGACGATTTCAAAACACGGCCTCATGAAGCTTCAAAGCGTTATGAATCAGTGAGTCGAATCAGCAGTTTGGATCGCCAAATTTCAGCAGTTTGGCGGTTTGACACGCGATCCGAATCATGATTCGACTCACTGATTCATAATGCTTCGAAGCTTCATGATGCCGTGTTTTGAAATCGTCATCAGATTTACACTAAAATATCTTCATTTGTGTCTGAAGATTAACGGTCTTACGGGTGTCGAACGACATGAGGGTAAGTAATTAATGACAGAATTTTCATTTTTGGGTGAACTAACCCTTTAAAGATTACCACGGCAAACTATTAATTTTCTGTGTATTTAGTTGCACGGATTAATTGTTCACCTTAAAACCTGTAATGTGTGCTAACAAAGTAAATAAGATTGATGATTTCATAAGGACTTCAAAACTTTTTAAAACTGTGTTTTAAGGCACCCAAAACATTGTCATGCAAATAAATGGAAAACACAGTTTTTAAATCTGCCCCCCAAATCTGTCCCAACTTCTCTTCTGAAAAACAAAAACAAAAAAACAATAGAAACCTTTATAGAATTTATAATGGTTTTACTGGTTATAATGGGAATTGTATTGGTTTTAATGGAAACTGCTAATTTGTGGCCTTCTATTGGTGGCATGTTAAGAATATTAAATTCTAATGGAATATTGCCCAAAATAGGACAAGATCTGTGTAACATAACCAGCCCAAAGGCCAATCAAAAATAGCCCAAAACAAGCAACATGGCCCTATAATATCAAAACTCAACATATGCCAATCCTATACCTAAAATACATATTTTGCAGTCACTGTTATGTGTTATAAACCATTTTAATCTTGAAAATCACTAGTAGTAATCATACTGTAACAGTATGTTTTCATAAGGGAGCTCAAAGGCCACTTTCTTACAAAATTCATTATCTTGTAAAATTGTATCATTGGTAGAATGTATAATATTTCAATATACACTATATCGTCAAAAGTATTGGGCTGCCCCTCCAAATCACTGAATTCAGGTGTTCAATCCCTTCATGGCCACAGGTGTATAAATCAAGCATTAGGCATGCAGATGCTTCTACAAACATTTGTGAAAGAATGGGTCGCTCTCAGTGAACTCAAGCGTGGTACCGTGATCGGTGGCCACCTGTGCAATAAGTCAGTTTGCGACATTTCCTCACTACTAAATATTCCACGCTCAACTGTTAGTGGGATTATAGCTAAATGGAAGCAATTGGGAACAACAGCAACTCAGCCACGAAGTGATAGGCCACGTAAAATCACAGAGCGGGATCAGCGCATGCTGAGGGTCACAGTGTGCAGAATCGACAACTTTCTGCAGAGTCCATAGCTACAGACCTCCAAACTTAATAATAATTATTTTTATTTTTATTTAGTGCCTTTCAACATCCAATGTCTCTTTAAAAAGATAGGTCCAAGAATATAACAAAATAAACATAACTAAAGCACAAGAACAGTGCATAGAGAGCTTAACGGAATGGGTTTCATTGTGCCAAGTGTAAAATTTGGTGGAGGGGGGATTATGGGGTGGGGTTGTTTTTCAGGGGTTAGTTCCAGTGAAAGGAACTCTTAATGCTTCACCAAGACATTTTGGGCAATTTCATGCTCCCAACTTTGTGGGAACAGTTTGGGGACGGCCCCTTCCTGTCCCAACATGACTGACCAGTGCACAAAGTGCAAGTCCATAAAGACATGGATGAGGAGTTTGTGTGGAGGGACTCGACTGGCCTGCACAGAGTCCTGACCTCAACACCTTTGGGATGAATTAGAGCGGAGACTGATGTGGCGTTCACACTGGACGCGATTCGCGGGAATAATTCGCGCTTATCGCGCGAAGGTGGACGCGTGTACATTTTGAGTTTACTCGCGCGAATCGCGCGTGACATTCACTGCACAACAGATGCGAATTCGCGTCATGGGCGGGGCTTCCGCCAGCAGCTCGTCTCGTTGAGAAATGGCTGACATGGGCTGTGTTTACATGTCTTTTTTTTGTTAATATCTACTGTTAATGTGTGACAAAACGTAGTTTTAAGACTTTTTCAGTCGATAATGTAGTTGTTTAAAGCTCAAATCTGTGGTTTATTTACATAAACAGTGCCTATTTGAACATTTTATCTGCCGTTGTCGGAGCTGTGAGCTCCAGCGGACAGCGGCGCTCAGCGCACGTGAAAGCCGGCGAGGGCAACCTTTCCTCGGCCAGTCCTTCTGCCGTCTGCCGCTGGCTCTGATGTCTCTGTGGTGTGTCTCGAGCTATAATTCGTCTTGTAACGGTCGATCTTTGGTCTCATGGATCTATAATTTGTTCCCTGGCAAATAGTTTAGGCTGAGGGCAAAGTGAAGTTTCATTACTTTATATTTTTAGGCTATAACTGTACGTTGCAGTTGTAACGTTAGCCTACTAGCACTGACTTTGAATGTTTGACTGCATTGTTTCCTTTATTTCATGTATAGCTTGTTATACATTACTTATACTTTTGTATTATTGATCATATATAAACTTGCATTTAACAAAAAGAGACTGGGTTGTGTTTCATGTCATTTAATGTTATCACAGTGATAGTCATATTGTCTGAACCAGATATTAATATACAGATTTTCTCCTCATTGTTTTCACTACTAGAGCAAGCTCCTGATTGGTTAACGCGGCGCGAAATATCCGCCAAAGTTCAGATTTTTCAACTTGAGCGTTTCGCGCGAATCGCGCGTTCAAAACGCACAATTCGCATCCTTCGCGCCGCCTCAATCGTGCGAATCGCGCCGCAGAATGCCATTTCGCGTCTCTGCATTGACTTAACATGTAAATCACTCGCGAGAATCGCGTCCGGTGTGAACGCACCATGAGAGCCAGGTCTTCTCGTCCAACATCAGTGCCTGCGCTTCTAGAAGAATGGTCAAAAATTCCCATAAACACACTCCTAAACCTTGTGGAAAGCCTTCCCAGAAGAGTTGAAGCTGTTAGAGCTGCAAAGGGTGGTCCGACTGCATATTAAACTCTACATATTAAGAATGGGATGGCATTAAAGTTCATGTGCATGTAAAGGCAGGCGTCACAAAACTTTTGGCAATATAGTGTACATTTCAGTGAATTACAATTATATGTCAAACCCTCTAAAAAAAAATCAGCATGCACAGCAGTAGCCCAATTCTGCGGGAAAACCGCGAACTTGGCAACACTGCTTCTGAAACCATTAGGTGATGGTTTGTAATGGTGTTTTTAGTAGGGGTGTAAAAATATATCGTTATATCCAGATATTGCGATATAAAAATGTGATATGACAAAAATGTGACCATAAGTCATTTTGACATGCTTTCTTGTGATTGTAACTGTGATTGATTGCATTGATCATCTGAAGGGTGTATGCTGAAAGTGCAAATATCATTTATATCACCAGATTTGGTTTATTCGTACATGTATAGTGCATTAATAGCGGGAGAGCGGGAGTGTATTGTCTATGAAAAAGATCCAACGAATGCCTGCATTAAAAGTGCGAGTACTGCGTAAGGAACAAATTAAAGTTTACAGAGTTTCAGTGAAAGGACTACATTAAACTACTATAGATAATAGACAATGTTGAAAATAATTATAGTAATGCAATGGGGGAATATTTGTGGTCCTGATCATAAAATAATAAAGTAATAATAAAAAGAATCTTTATTTTGGCTTAAAATATCACAATAGTATTGTATCGTGAGTTCAGTATCGCAATTTGTAAGTGTATCGTTACACCCTTAATTTTTAGTGGAAACCATTAGAACTTCTGTGATGGTTTCTATTGTTTTGTTTTTTCAGCAGGGCAGCCACAACAAGCAACAGGACAAAGAAACCGAGAGATTGAAAACACCTCAAAGATGGACAACATCTAAATGTTTTATTTATTCTTGTTTCATTTTGCTTCATGGTATAAATTATATAATTAAATGCTTTATTTTGTGTTTCTATTTTATATAACATTTTCCTATAATGCATATGTATCACTTGTAGTTTGTTTACACTTTTATGAAGGTATACGAAGGTTTATGAAAATAACTTTGCAACTTTATTCTTTTGAGATGCTTTACTCTCTTTTGTTCTAATTGGTATTCTTTTTTCTTCTTCTTTTGCTTCAGGTATTTTATCAAAAACATTGAATGTCTCTTTTTATTATGTGCTGATTTTTCTTGCATCAAGAATAAATCATTTCATGATTTTAGTTATATCTAAAAAGCCATGAAGTAGCCTATTATCATTATTAGGGGCTTTTCATGTTTTACATTTTTCAATGAATGCTAATATATTTCACCCCACACTGTGTCTGTCTGTCTACTAGGACTGACGTTTTGGTGCTTTGTCGAGATCCCGAAGCGCAGATGTTTTGAAACACCCATGTCAAGTGACTATGGCTAAATTAAGCTTCGAAGTGTTTCATCAGGTGGCGCATGTCGAAACTGCTTTGATTGAAAGGGGAACAAACCACACAGTCACACATCTGTATGAACCTAATTCCCCACAGTTTTAAAGTGAAGTTAATCCATCTTCGCCTCGTGGGATTCTGAGAGAGGAGAGATTGTGTGATAGCAGTGATTTTCTCTCATTTGTATGTACTTGCTAAAAATATTTGGGAAAAAGTCTGGAAAAATTATATGTAAAAAAAAGTCGGCTAAGTCCTTCAACAGCAGAGCAAATAATATTTTTTATTAAATTTGTTATGTAACAAATGTGACACATTGTGCCTTTATTTATTTTATTAATGTTAATTTCTATGACCAAAAAAAACCCTAGTTATTCACAATTAGGAGGCTACAGGTTACAAAACCAAAATCATGTAGTTGTCAGACAGATGTTAAAAACTTTACTTAAAAAAAAAAAAAAATGGGATCATTGTGAATGTAATTTCAGATCAACACATGCAAGTGACCACTAGGTGTCGCTGATTGCTTCGAAACAATATGGCACATTTGCTTCACAAAGCCTCGGTCAGCCCATCACTACTGTCTACATCAGTAACTGTTTTACCCTTATTTTTGTTTGAAATGTTGTTTCATCGATGTTTTGCTGTTTTAAACAGTATCTGGCGCGTTTTTGATAATCTACCGTTGATCGCATGTCGATGACGTCATCATCCGCGCGCTCCTTCAGTCAGTCTCGAGTCTTCTGAGGTAAACGGTTCACGCTAATTTGTGGTAAGACAGTTTGTTTTTTGCAAAATGTACGGGATCGTTTCTAAAATGTTTTCTTCGGGTATGACGCTATTTGATTATTACGATTATTTTCAAAGAAGAAGGTTTTATGATTTGCCTGTTTCTTTTCACATACAAAACGGTAAGATGTTAGCAAACTACATTGTTGTGATGAATGTAGTTAATAGGAAATTGAACTATACGTAGATTTATATAGACAAATTACAATGGTTGATAAAGGTGTCATTAGTGTCTGTCTTTATATTAATGCTTTTTTTTCTGTGTAATTTGAGGAATAATAATAATATTTCAGCACTTTCATCATATATTCTGACTCAAACAATCTGTTTGTAGCAGCAAATAGTGTGAATAAAGTGAGATGATCTGCTGCTGATCCTGAATGGCTTGTTTAATGAGTATTGATAGTCTATGGCTCATGACTATTATCAGAGCAGCTGAAAAGCCTCTTTATTTCATGTCAATAGATCCTGTTTTCACCTCATTCATTATGCTGATGTCTTCACATCCGTACATTGACACATTAAGCAAATTTAATTGGGGTAAACAGACTTCGTCAAAACAACAAGATCAGATATTGAGACATCTACAAGATATAATTTTATTTCATTAATCTGTGATAAACCATGTGTCAACTGTTGTTTCTTACAAATTAGTATTTATTTTCTGTAGGTTGTTCATACTGTTTTTATTTATATTTGATATCTGTTAATTGTTGTAGCTACTCCCTATTTTGTCATTTTTTATGATAATGAGATAAATGTAGGAATAAAGTATGTGGTTGAAATTCTTGGGAATAAGTATAAAACGTTGCCACTAATTTACATAAGTTACTTTGCTACATAGCTCAATAGATATGTGAACATAAGAATACTTTAACTTAAATGTGTATTCTTGATTTTATCAGATCTGCTCCTCGTCCTTCAGTGAAGCTCCTCCCACTGCAATTCACCAATAAATGCTGGAATATTCCCATCAGCCTACAAGTGAAGACGAGCATCAGACCATCAGGAAGAGCTGAAATCTGCAAAGACAGAGTTTATTGAAGGACAGTGAGAACATGAGAGATCCAGAACACACTGAAGAACAAAGAGGTTGGTGTTTATTCCTGATTCTTCATTCATGAGCCTGAAGAACAATATGGATAGAAAGTAATTGCAAATGACAGTCAGTATAATTTTCAAGTCATCAACCATTAGGGTATAATTGTAATTGTAGTGAACAAACCTCCTAATGATAACAGTATTTATTTCAAAAGTAAAACACTGAAAATGCACTGTTCCAAATTATTAAACACAACAGAGTTAAAACATTTTGTAGGTTGTAAAGAACTGAAAACTAGCATTATTTGCTGAAATCAAAAGCTATTTCAATCAAAAACATCTTAACAGGGCAAGTTACATCTTAACATAGGACTCCTTCTTTGATATCACCTTCACAATTCTTGCATCCATTGAACTTGTGAGGTTTTGGAGAGTTTCTGCTTGAATTTGTTTGCAGGATGTCAGAATAGCCTCCCAGAGCTGCTGTTTTGATGCGAATGACGTCCCACCCTCTTAGATCTTTTGCTTGAGGATGCTCCAAATGTTCTCAATAGGGTTGAGGTCAGGGGAGAATGCTGGCCACACCATGAGTTTCTCATCTTTTATGCCCATAGCAGCCAATGACAGCGATGTCTTTGTCATGCATAAAGATGATTTTGAAGATGAGTCAGAAATCTACATACTTTGCCGAGGTCATTTTCACACCTTCAGGGACCCTAAAGGGGTCTTCCAGCTCTCTCCTAATGATTCCGGCCCAAAACATGACTTCGCCACCTCATTGACCGTGACGTCTGTTGTGAACTTCTGTTGTTTCTTGAAGTAGCGACCAGGAGAACTTGGATAGGTTTTTCAGCAGGATTCTTTATTGAGAAAAAACGTGCTGTCTTTCCGCTGAGGTTCCAAGTCTGACTAAAGCCAGTTGAACATTGTATTTTATATACATTTCAAGGGGAGGGATTATACAGCAGGGGAGGAGACATTCAAAATAGGGACACACCCCAAACATTCCTGTCTCATCAGCCGTAATTCAATCAGCATAACAGTGCCATTCAAATGCATAGATGCTAATCCAATCACTCAGGCAGTATTGCTCTAAACTTGTCATGGTAAATAGTCAGGAAGTGCATAAAGACAAAATACTTAATGTCTCAACCACTTACACAGCCTGACGTAATCTCCTTAGAATTTCCTCAAGTTTACTTCATGTAAAACACAAATATAGATAATGTTTTCAGTTATATTCTATTACATTGGGACCTAGATATAACAATGTATAAATTTGTAATCCATCTGGACCATCCAGGGTTGCACGACACTCATCAGTACACGAGACTGTTTGAAAATTAGTCTTCATGTATGTCTGGGCCCACTGCAACCATTCTGCTTGTGAGCACTGGTTAGGGGTGGCCGAATAGTAGGTTAATGCACAACTGCAAGCCTCTGGAGGATCCCACACCTTGAGGTTCGTGGGACTCCAGAGTAGGGTTGGGAATCGTGAGAAATTTTCCGGTTCCGGTTCCGGTTCCGCCTAACGATTCCGGTTCCATTAAAATTATTAAACAAATAGTGGTAAAGGAAAAAAGCACAATACGCAACTCAAACAATCCATTTTGTGTTTATACTTTCTCTAAAATTAATTTACAGGTTGGCAATGTCAAAAAAGTCCTGTACTGTACATATATTACAGTATTAATTAAGCCATTCTTGCAACACATTTTTTTCAAATGAACACCTCTGAAATTGTCTTATTACATTTTATCTCTCTGTCTCTGAATAAAACCAAGTTATAAATTATATTTATTAGTTATATTTATTAATTAGTTGTATATTAATTTAATAGTAATTCAGTTATTCAGTGAACTTGTAAATAATAAATTGCAATTCAGCATTACAAAGGTAATTGTGCCGAAACGCTTACCTAAACCATGGTGACTCAACGGTTGACAAATAAATATATATATATATATATATATATATATATATATATATATATATAGGTCTTTCACTATAAATCTGGTATAAGCCCTGAGGCTGAGGTTGACTCTGTGCTGTAGCAAATGTTTTGTCAAATTGCTAGTGCAGCCTCCTTTGCATGTTATTAACTCTTCACATGTGTTACATTTTGCTTCATTATCATTCATTCTTTGGAAATGAATCCATACTTGTGACTTTCTCTTCGCCATGCTGGTGGTCAACGAGAAAATATCTGACGCAAAACCGTGAATGTGATGCGCGAGGGCTTTCAGGCTGAACTGCGTTGCACTCCTGGAAGCGGCAGGCAACGTAATTAATATTCATGATGAGGTGAGCCAGGGTTGCCAGGTTTTCACAACAAAACACGCACAATTGCACAATCGCTTCAACCCGCGGACATGAAACTCAGCCCGCGGCAACAGTGGAAAGCGGGAAAACCACGGACTTGGCAACACTGGCTGTCACTCGCTATTAAAGGATACGCTTCCAGCGCTTCGCACACACATTGCACCAGAACCGTTTTTGGAACCGAAACTTAGGAATTTCGTGCGGTTCTGGTATTTTTCAAAAATCAGTTTCGGTTCTGCATAAGAACCGGTTCTCGGTTCCCAACCCTACTCCAGAGGCACCATGGCATTTCAACAGCTGCTCTCTTAATACAATGAATTTGTCTGGCAGAAACCTTCCTCATTCTGCTTTTGTCTGCACAAACCATAGACCGTAAAAAAATATGGACGACACAACTTCATTGACTTCCGCTGACCAGAGTTGAAGCTTTCGTAGGCCCACACACGGCGCTGACATCTTGGGACCGAGTCTGCGCAGTAGTGATCTCGGGACCGGAGTTGCGCAGTAGCGATCTCGGGACCGGAGTTGCGCAGTAGCGATCTCGGGACCGGAGTTGCGCAGTAGCGATCTCGGGACCGGAGTTGCGCAGTAGCGATCTCGGGACCGGAGTTGCGCAGTAGCGATCTCGGGACCGGAGTTGCGCAGTAGCGATCTCGGGACCGGAGTTGCGCAGTAGCGATCTCGGGACCGGAGTTGCGCAGTAGCGATCTCGGGACCGGAGTTGCGCAGTAGCGATCTCGGGACCGGAGTTGCGCAGTAGCGATCTCGGGACCGGAGTTGCGCAGTAGCGATCTCGGGACCGGAGTTGCGCAGTAGCGATCTCGGGACCGGAGTTGCGCAGTAGCGATCTCGGGACCGGAGTTGCGCAGTAGCGATCTCGGGACCGGAGTTGCGCAGTAGCGATCTCGGGACCGGAGTTGCGCAGTAGCGATCTCGGGACCGGAGTTGCGCAGTAGCGATCTCGGGACCGGAGTTGCGCAGTAGCGATCTCGGGACCGGAGTTGCGCAGTAGCGATCTCGGGACCGGAGTTGCGCAGTAGCGATCTCGGGACCGGAGTCTGCGCAGTAGCGATCTCGGGACCGAGTCTGCGCACTGGCGATCTCGGGACCGAGTTGCGCAGTGGCGATCTCGGGACCGGAGTTGCGCAGTGGTGATCTCGGGACCGGAGTTGCGCAGTAGAGAGCAAGAAGTAGAGGCGCGATTATCAAAAGCCCGCCCACACTCTCACAGATGCAGAACAATTAATTATGTTGGTGTGAAATAAACAGTTATAGATATGTAGAAATTAAAGCTAAAGCTCCAATCTCCTCCCAAAAATCCAGAAAAAAGTCTGTTAGTGCCTTAGTGACAACTTCACTCAGAGAAGCCATCAATCTCAGCTGTCAATCATGACGTCACACCCCCCGTTTTTATAGGATCAAATAACTAACTAAAACTAAACCTATTTAAAAACGAACACTTGAAATGAAATCATCGGGATAAAAACTGCCTAAAATCTTTAGGAAACAATTATTTTAAGTGTAATTTAATTGTTTAGTGTGTCTCGCGTCCGTTCTTATACATGGAGAGGTAGGGTTTAGGAGCTATACTGGGACCAACTACCGGGGGGCAATCAAGGCGCTGAGGCTTCAGTTTCTGCTGCAGGCTTGGCACAAACCTATCTATACTCTGAATCAGCCACAAATCTCTTCACAGTACAATGATCACGCTTAAGTTTTTGTGAAATATCATATGTTTTCATACCTTGTCCAAGGCATTGCACTATTGACGCTCTTCGGCAGCAGAGAGATCCTTTTTCTTTCCCATATTGCTTGAAACCTGTGGCTTGCTTAATAACGTGGAACTTCCTTCTTAAAGGGTTAGTTCACCCAAAAATGAAAATTCTGTCATTTAATTACTTACCCTCATGTCGTTCGACACCCGTAAGACCTCCGTTCATCTTCGGAACACAAATGAAGATATTTTAGTTGTAATTTGATGGCTCAGAAAGGCCTCCATTGGCACAATGCACTTTACACTCTCAAGACCCATAAAAGGTACTAAAGACGTCGTTACAAAGTCCATCTCACTACAGTGGTTCTACAATAACTTTATGAATCAGCGAGTCGAATCATGATTCGGATCGCGTATCAAACCAACAAACTGCTGAAATCACATGACTTTGGCGATTCAAACCGCTGAATCGACTCACTGATTCATAACGCTTCGAAGCTTCATGATGCATTGTTTTGAAATCGGTCATCACAATGTTGGGGTAACAGCTTAGGACCCAGGACCAGTAGTGAAAAATGAAGACCAGGAGTCAGATTAATTAAAGAAAATTTTACTGAAGAATAGTTTGCAGTTTCATCAGCAGAAGCCAGCTCAAGAGGAGTTCGTTGGCCGCACTCCCTCTAACAGTCTCCCCGCCTCCGTCTAACGTACATACAATTTTCTGAACAGTTATACTGTTTTCAAGGTCTAGACACGTCATTACTGCCATGTGGAATGATTCTGATTGGTTCTAACAACATGCAATGTAAGCAACTTTCCACACGTAGACAGATAGGAGCATATATCAGTAAAAATGCGTAGACTTGATGTCGCCCAGGCCCAGATTAGTCCCTAGCGACCTCGGAGGTCATAGAAAAGATGCCTCCAAGTCTAGAATCGTCTGCCGAAAGGACCATCTCCAATACTGGATCTGCACAGAATCATGAGACGCACACACAAAGCTTCACAGAATAACAGTTTCCATCAAGGTCGGGAGCATCTTAACTAACTTTCAACAAAGCACTTCTCCAAAACATGCTGATACTAACTCTAGTTCAGGAGTGAATTTATTCTATTTAGTAAGAAAGAAAAGTATATCAAAGTCTGGATTCAAAAGCACAGAGCAACTAAAACACTACAATATCCAAAATCACTCCTTGAATATAGAGAACTGATTTATCAAATGTAGGAAATGGTTATAACTTGATTATCATTAATTCTTATTTTAATATTGAACATAAAATCATTCTTGAAGGATATGTGTCTGATGAAGAGACAAGTGATGTTTGGCTTGACCCTTGACCCTTCAACAATATAAGTCGTTATTTAGGTTTTTTTTGCACACAAAAACTATTCTTGTCGCTTTATAAAGTTATTGGAGAACCACTGTAGTGAGATGGACTTTGTAACGACGTCTTTAGTACCTTTTATGGGTCTTGAGAGTGTAAAGTGCATTGTGCCAATGGAGGCCTTTCTGAGCCCTCGGATTTCAACTAAAATATCTTAATTTGTGTTCCGAAGATGAACGGAGGTCTTACGAGTGTCGAACGACATGAGGGTAAGTAATTAATGACAGAATTTTCATTTTTGGGTGAACTAACCCTTCAAGTAGTTTTCCTTTAATTGGGCTCATCTGGCAAACTAATGATCACGGGTGTCTGAGATTCATTTCAGTGATCCAAAGAGCCCTGAGACACGATGCATTCCATAAGTTTAATAAAAAAACTACATCCAATTTGCATAATAATTTGAATTGCGGTGTATTTCTTGTTAATTTAGCCATCGTATCAAATAAATTCCTAGGGTTGTGTTTGTTTTCTTCTGATGAAGTCGAAAAATAAGCAGATCTAGCAGTTTTTTAGGCCTTTCTGTATGCAATTATGCTCTCTTTCCATGAAATGCAGGTTAGAGACCCCAGTGAGTCAATGTATAGAAAAATAATGTAGGAACTAGATTTTCTTTAAAATATACTTTAAAATACGCTATTAAGGCTTTTGGAGTTGTTTTTGTGAGAGAATTTCACTTCCACATCTAAAAATGCCAAATCCGGAAGTGAAGTAACGAGAGGGAGTGCTGTGAATTTCAACAATAGGAAGACAATGCATCGCAATGACAGTTCGGACGCTGAGGGAATTATAAATGTGTGTTAATACTCAATGGTACTAATGAACCAAAGCCATACACTTATGACACACAATTAGGGACAGACCAGGATGTCCTGACAGGCTGGACACAATAATTTACCATGACAATGATATATTGGAATAGAAAATCTACCAAAAATAACTCCAACTAAATACCAACCTATTCTGCACCGAGCCAACGCAGGGCTCGGCAAGCGACTTCCTCTAGTGACGTAATATGACGCGACGTTGAAAAAAAAAAAAGCGTTTTTTACAAGCGGCCAACGAAACGGCCTCTTTTATCTACTAAATTTGTGCTCTTATGTCTTTTTAAAACAATTTAAATCCTGCATTACCTTATCATATGGTATTTTTATGCAAGGTTATATATTCATTTAGAAAAATGTTTTACCTGCAATCTGCCCTTTAAGGGCCCGAGTGTGCTCATTGTACCACGGCGTTGGACTATTTTCTTTAATCTTCTTTAAGCGCAGGGGAGCAACTGTGTCTAAAGTGCTTGAAAAAAAGAGTGTCAATAGTTTCTGTTGCAACATCGAGTTCCTCTAGGCTTTCTGGGATACTGAGGAGATGAAACTGATCAGGAAGATTATTTTTAAAGCAATCTTTAGTGGTTGCAGTGATAGTTCTACAATATTTGTAACAAGGAGACTGCTTTGCAGCCTTTGCTAAATGATGTATACACAAAATTAGATAATGATCTGAGATGTCATCGTTCGGCTGCAGAATTTCAACAGCGTCAACATTTATTCCATGTGACAATATTAGGTCTAAAGGATCTTTACGACAATGAGTGGATCCTGACACATGTTGGCTAACTCCAATAGAGTTTAGAATATCTCTAAATCGCAATCCCAATGCATCTTTTTCGTGGTCTACATGGATATTAAAATCACCAACAATTAGTAATTTATCTACAGCCAGTACTAACTCTGATAGAAAATCAGCAAATTCTTTGATAAAGTCTGTATTGTGCCCTGGTGGCCTGTATACAGTAGCCCACACAAATGTCAAACGGGATTTATCATTTACACTACATAACATGACGTAAAGCACCAAAATAGTTATATTTGAAACTAGACTTCTGAGTAATACTGAAGATAGTACTATAAACTACAGCAACACCTCCCCCTTTTCCTTTCAGACACGGCCGTGTTAATAACAATAGACTTGGGAGGTGGACTCTCTCACCCCCTTTTCTCACCATAAATTAGTTTCAACGCCACAGCCAAACCATTTTAGATTTAAAAAATTTTGTAAGTCCAGTATTTATCTCAATGTCTTTTTACATTTTACTTTTTGTTTCAGACGTGATGCTGAAGAATGAGGAGAGTGAAGAGGAGGAGAAACATTATGTCCAAACTGCAGAAAAAACTTGCGTGCAGACTGAAAGTATTTCTTTACTCAAAAGAAGAGACAAGAAATGTTTTACCTGCCATCAGTGTGGGAAGAGTTTCACACACACAAAGACTTTCAAAGTTCACATGAGGATTCACACTGGAGAGAAACCGTTCACATGTGATGAGTGTGGGAAGAATTTTAGACAACAAGTTCACCTTAAGGAACACATGAAAATCCACACTGGAGAGAAACCGTTCACATGTGATCAGTGTGGGAAGAGTTTTACACACAAAAAGAGTTTTGAGGTTCACATTAGGATCCACACTGGAGAGAAACCGTTCACATGTGATCAGTGTGGGAAGAGTTTTAGACAACAAGTTCACCTTAAGGAACACATGAAAATCCACACTGGAGAGAAACCGTTCACATGTGATCAGTGTGGGAAGAGTTTCACACACAAAAAGAATCTCAACGATCACATGAGGATCCACACAGGAGAGAAACCGTTCACATGTGATCAGTGCGGGAAGGGTTTTGCACATCAAGGGCACCTTAAGGAACACATGAACATCCACACTGGAGAGAAACTGCACAAATGTGATCAATGTGACAAGACATTTTTGTGGGCTTCAGGCCTGAAGATGCACCTGACAGTTCATTCAAAAGAGAAACCACATTCATGTTCTTTGTGTGGAAAGCGTTTTTATCATCTGCAGAATTTAAAAGTTCATCAGAAAATACATACTGGTGAAAAAGTTCATGTGTGCTTTGAGTGTGGGAAGGGTTTTATTACTACTAAAGATTTGAATCGTCACCAGAGAATTCACACTGGAGAGAAACCATACAAATGTTCACACTGTGACAAAAGGTTCAGCCAGTCAGTACATCTGAAAACACACCAGAGGATCCACACTGGAGAGAAACCTTACAAGTGCTCCCACTGTGACCAGAGATTCAGTGATTCTGGAACCCTGAAAAAACACGAGAGGATCCACACTGGAGAGAAACCTTACAATTGTTCACATTGTGAAAAAAGATTCAGTGATTCAGGCGCCCTGAAAAAACATGAGATGATCCACACTGGAGAGAAACCTTACAAGTGTTCACATTGCGACAAAAGATTCATAGATTCCAGAGCCCTGAAAACACATGAAATGATCCACACTGGAGAGAAACCGTATCACTGCACTGCATGTGGAAAGAGTTTCATTCGTGTATTTTCTCTACGCAGGCATACAAAAAACAATCACAGTAAGTTGTTCATATTCAGATCCTGTGCTTTTAAGTGTGAAGCCGCATGCTCATCAAACATGATACAATAGTACCGTCAAGCTATAAAATCTCTTCAATATGAGAGCACGTTTACATGACAACGATGTACTAAAAGTGTAAAAGTTTTTCCTTCATGTTTTTCCTGGTACAGATGACAATGTTCACAAAACAATCCTGTTGTCAGAACTATTTCATGTAGCTCTTACATGTGTACTTTTTAATTTTTCATTTCTCTTTGATTTTTGTATGTTTTATTTAAAATGCAACTTTTATACTTTTCATTTCAGACGTGATTCTGAAGAATGAGGAGAGTGAAGAAGAGAAAAATCATGTCGACACTGAAGAAAACAATTGCTCACAGACTGAAAGCATTTCTTCAATGAAAAGAAGAGACAAGAAATGTTTCACCTGCCATCAGTGTGGGAAGAGTTTCACACACAAAAAGAGTCTCACGGTTCACATGAGGATCCACACTGGAGAGAAACCGTTCACATGTGATCAGTGTGGAAAAAGTTTTGCACATCAAGGGCATCTTAAGGAACACATGATCATCCACACTGGAGAGAAACTGTACAAATGTGATAAATGTGGCAAAACATTTTTGAGGGCTTCAGGCCTGAAGAAACACCTGACAGTTCATTCACAGGAGAAACCACATTCATGTTCTTTATGTGGAAAGAGTTTTTCACATCTGCAGAATTTAAATATTCATCAGAAAATACATACTGGTGAAAAAGTTCATGTGTGCTTTGAGTGTGGGAAGGGTTTTGTTACTACTAAAGATTTGAATCGGCACCAGAGAATTCACACTGGAGAGAAACCATACAATTGTTCACACTGTGACAAGACATTCACTCAGTCAGAACATCTGAAAACACACGAGAGGATCCACACTGGAGAGAAACCTTACAAGTGCTCCCACTGTGACCAAAGATTCAGAGAGTCAGGAACCCTGAAAAAACACGAGAGGATCCACACTGGAGAGAAACCTTACAAGTGTTCACACTGTGACAAGACATTCAGTCGGTCAGAACATCTGAAAACACACGAGAAGATCCACACTGGAGAGAAACCTTACATATGTTCACACTGCGACAAGAGATTCATAGATTCCGGAGCCCTGAAAACACACGAAATGATCCACACTGGAGAGAAACCGTATCACTGCACTGCATGTGAAAAGTGTTTCATTCGTGCATCTTCTCTACGCAGGCATACAAAAAACAATCACAGTAAGTAGATCATCTTCAGATCCTGTGCTTTTAAGTGTAAAGCCGCATCCTCATCAAACATGATACAATAAGACCGTCAAGCTATAAAATCTTCAATATGAGAGCACGTTTACACGACAATGATGTATTAAAAGTGGAAACGTTTTTCCTTCATGTTTTTCCTGGTACAGATGGCAATGTTCTCAAAACAATCCTGTTGTCAGAACTATTTCATGTAGCTCTTACATGTGTACTTCTTAATTTTACATTTCTCTTTGATTTTGGTATGTTTTATTTAAAATGCAACTTTTATACTTTTCATTTCAGATGTGATTCTGAAGAATGAGGAGAGTGAAGAAGAGAAACGACATTATGTTAACACTCTAGAAAAAAATTGCTCACAGACTGAAAGCATTTCTTTAATGAAAAGAAGAGACAAGAAATGTTTCACCTGCAGTCAGTGTGGGAAGGGTTTCACATACAAAAAGAATCTCAAGGATCACATGAGGATCCACACTGGAGAGAAACCATTCACATGTGATCAGTGTGGGAAGAGTTTCACACACAAAAAGAGTTTCAAGGTTCACATGATGATCCACTCTGGAGAGAAACCGTTCACATGTGATCAGTGTGGGAAGACTTTTAGACAACAAGTTCACCTTAAGGCCCACATGAACATTCACAATGGAGAGAAACCACACATATGTGATCAGTGCGGGAAGAGTTTCACATGCAAAAAGAGTCTCAAGGATCACGTGAGGATTCACACTGGAGAGAAACCGTTCACATGTGATCAGTGTGGGAAGAGTTTTAGACAACAAGTTCACCTTAAGGAGCACATGAACATCCATACTAGAGAGAAATTGCACAAATGTGATCAATGTGGCAAAACATTTTTGTGCGCGTCAAGCCTGAAGATCCATTTGACTGTTCATTCAAAGGAGAAACCACATTCATGTTCTTTGTGTGGAAAGGGATTTTCACATCTGAAGAATTTAAAAGCACATCAGAAAATACATACTGGCGAAAAAGTTCATGTGTGCTTTGAGTGTGGGAAGGGTTTTGTTACAACTGCAGATTTGAATCGGCACCAGAGAATTCACACTGGAGAGAAACCATACAAGTGTTCACACTGCGACAAGAGATTCAACCGGTCAGGAGCCCTGAAAACACACGAGAGGATCCACACAGGAGAGAAACCTTACAAGTGCTCCCACTGCGACAAGAGATTCAGTGAGTCAGGAGGCCTGAAAAAACATGAGAGGGTCCACACTGGAGAGAAACCGTTTCACTGCACTGCATGTGGGAAGAGTTTCACTCATTCATCTGCTCTATGCAGTCATACAAAGAACAATCACAGTAAGTAGATCATCTTCAGATCCAGCAATTTCAAATGTAAAGTGGCATCCTCATCAAATGTGACAAGAATACTGTTGAGCAATACAATATCTTCAATATGAGGGTGTTTTCTCAACAACAATGTACACATGGATGCATGAAAACGACCAAAATGCTGTATTCTGAAACCTGCCTGGTTTCCACTGTCGGGCCAAAAGCGGGTATGCTAGCGTGTGCCAGGGCCAGTTGTCTTTCCATTGTTACTTCTGTTTCTTCATTGAGCCTATTCAGGGCTTCCTCTGGGCCAACGGCCAGGGATTTTTGGCCTGCTGAATACCTTGGCGGGTAGGCTCGGGCTAGAGGAAGTGGTTATGAACAAAGTTTACCTGAGTTTGGAGAATGCAGCACCGGCACCACGGATCATTTCATACACCAGCTAACATCAGCATTTAAAACTTAAAATCATTTTAGCTCATTCTAGCACTTGCAGACAGCCGTGAGTGTTTTAAATAACTTCTGTTTGTGATCCGATGTGGATTCTGATCCCTGTATAAGACAGAAATAGTGATGCAAAAGACTATTTGTGCTAACCATTACCACAGTAAACATGGTAAATACGACTGCTTGAAGAAATCAGACAAATCCTATAGGCTATCACAATCATGTATTTATTTTATGTGGCGACTCGGCCACATATGTGATTAAATTAGCTCAATAGGGAATTATGGGTATTAATATTTAGTTATTTATGATTAATCTGAAACGGGTTATGATCAAATCATACATCTCCAAAATCACCCACAAGGGAAACATCTAAAAATAACTTTAAAAAAATTAATTAAAGGGTAACTAAACCCTAAACCAACATTTTTTTAGTTATTGATCTGTAATATCCAGGTGGTATCCAGGCTGCACATTGGTGGTGGTTGAGGAGATTCCCTCCTTCTATATGTAAAGCGCTTTGAGTGCCTAGAAAAGCGCTATATAAAAAATTAATTAATTAATTAAATATATAATACTGGGGCTTTATGAATGCTGTTCATTGATTCGAGTAAATGTTTTGACATTTGAGTATAAAGGGTTTAAATTCTATAAAATATGGTGTAAAACCACCAAAGTGCTGCCCTCTTAAGGTTGAACGGTGGCTACTGCAGTTGAATTTTCCTATTGGACGTTGTGGTACATCGTGACGTAGGATGGTACCTCCAACGGCTCTCTATCCGCGCCCCTGGCACGAGCTCACCACGCCCTCAGAAATGTTTCCCCAATCACATGAGGAGAACGGCTTCACTCCAGTTTGAACTGTCATAGGGATGAAACGATTACCGGTTTCACGATAAACTACGGTAAAATTTAGTGACGGTTAGTAATATCGTATAAAATTTAATTATCATTAAAACCGCATGTGATTATCACGATTTTAAAACTCGCGGTAAATCTTGTCCAGTCAGCGTCAGTCTGTTGCGCGCACCGCTGTTTTCTGAATGAGAAGAAATGGCAGAAGGCAGTGACAGCACTCGGGGGATTGTTCAGCCTCTAAAAGGACCCAATCTGAGGCGTTGTCATATTTTGGCTTTTACAAAAGTCCTGAGGGAAACTTAATGGAAGATGGTCACCTGTCTGCAGAACATGCCAGAATAAAGTCGCTGTAATAGAGGGAAACACTTCAAAACTACGAACGCAAGGCAAGTGGACTTTGACCTCAATACCAAAACTACGTCTGGGAAATAATAACGTGAAGCGAACGAACAAGTTCAGACAAGACTAGGGTGACATTTAAGGGATAATAATCAGGGTTTGCCATTAACAACCGCCGTTTGCGGGTGTAAGTTAACGTTATTTCGGCTGCACACTAGCCACTCTGCTGTTGAACTTATTATAGTCTTCTCAAAAGCCATCTGTTATAATCGCTTTGCACATTATAACCACTCACATGTGTTTCTATTGAGTTTATGAATGCAATGTCTCATAATCAGAGGCGTTCAGATTATCCGGAATTTTGTTCAATTCTCTCACCGCTCTCACTCGCTGAAATCTACACTAAAAGCAGAGATGTGTGTGTGATGTACGCAAGAGATTCACTCATCATACAGTTGTTGACTGTTTTTGTTCTATTTCAGCAGCGAAAATAGTTTCAAACAAACACAGCAGAACCACAGCGCATCTGATGTGACTGGCATAAAGTTGGTAAATTTAGGGACCGTCTCTAAAGTTACACACAACATTGGTAACGTTATACACGTTTGAAACTTTAATAGCATTTGAAGACAATGAAAGTCATAAAACTGGCTGTAAAGTGATCATTTAGGTGTCAGGTATGATGCAGTCATTTTGATATTTAATAAAATAAACTGTCAAATCATATGGAAATATGGATATGCATTATTTCACTAGGATACAGTTTGGGCTCTAACACAAAACATGCTAGATTTAAATGCATCATTGCTGAACACTGATGAGAATATTGCTTGAGAATATATTTACAGAGATAATATTAGAGATTATATTTACGAGAAATTATTATTATTTATGCGTTGCTATATTGACGACGGCCATTATAAGGAAGAAAATCCCACAGAATCTTGCTTAAAAAAGTGCATAGAGCTGCTTTAGTTTGTTTGTTGATTTTCAAATATAAAACTTGAACAAAACCGTGATAATATTGATAACCGTGATAATTTGGGTCACTATAATCCTGATGTTAAATTTACATACCGTTTCATCCCTAAACTGTTACATGAAGTAGAAAAATTATGAATGAAACTCACTTGACACTTGCTTTAACATTAAAAATACGGTTATACGGAAAATACGGTTAAATAATGCAGTTGTCAGTGCACGTCAGGCTTTTCTTGCGATATTATTGCCGCCCGTCATGTGTACAGATAATTTTTATACATGAGACGCACTTTCAAGGTTTTTAGGTCTGAACTTATTGATTCAGTTAATTTGAATGAAAATACATCGTATGTATATCAGATATCTGATCTATTTTTAGTGGCATTCAGTGTAAGGATTTGACTGTTCATAGATTAGGTCAGTTCTCTTGCGCTGCTGCTTCACTAGCATCGTCTGCATTGGGAGTTAACGCAGTTTGAGCCAGCGGCTCGCATTGATAAGGCTCCGGGTTTGTGTTTACAGACCTTTCACCCTCCTCCACTTCAGGTGAAGAATGACCGCTCTGTTGCAAAGCTGGCGTCACTCTTTGCGACTCGCGAGTCAGACAGCTGTCAATCAACCCGTCACTGCGGGTCTCAGGTGCAGTGGTTCTCAACCTTTTTTCAGTGATGTGTAACAGTCTTGGCCTGTCACATTAGTTTCCCTTTGGTATGTAAGGCTACTACCTGACACTAGGGGGAGGTAGTGGGCCTATTGCTCTAGGATATCAGTAAGGCAATGATAGAAGGAGAGAGAGATGTTGGGGGACTAACAGCATGGCGTGACACTCTTAGAGTCCAGACTGAGAATCTATGGGATTTCTGCTCAGTCAATGTAAGATTTGTTATTTTGTTTGTTTTATTCATGGTTATTTTGGGCTTGTGTGGATTCACAAATGATATGATGTTGATTTGTGTTTACTTGTTTGTAGAAGGACTCTTTAGTCCTTCCTGATAATATCCAGGAGGATTGTACCACAAAAGGACTGTTTAACCCCAGGACACCTTACTTCTATTCTCCTCGTTAGCCTCTGGATCGATGTACAAGGACAAATGTTTCGTTGCTTGATGACGGATTATAGTGGATTGATTCCGGCCTTGTGAGTTACGGACTTCCGTGCACTTGAGTACGACAGAAAGGACTTTGAAGGACTTTCATTTCTGCCTATCCAGATAATAACTTTTGTGCTACTTTTGTAAATAATGTTATGATATGTGTGATTTCCTATCATGTAATGACGGTCGTATGTATTCTTTACCTCTTGTTTTGTGAATAATACTCACTTTTGCATATTGCCTGTCTTTCTGAGTATTTGAACTAATACAGACCATAGCCGGTGGTTCCCTCCCTATTATGAATCTTGTGGCAATTGGTCTGAGTGTGAATACTAGACGAATTGTTACAGATGTACCCCCTGTGAAATATTTGTTCAGCCAAGTACCCCCTAACCAGCGCAAAGCATTTTTGGTTGAAAAAAAAAACTTTGGAACAGATAAACACTTACAAAATTCAAACATTTGAAAAAAAGAAACTATTTCGAACATTTTAAATGATAATAATCCATGACTAAATGTATTGCAAATATCTCTCATCACTAAAATGTAGTGATTGAAACTAATGTAGTGAAAACAGTGACCAGATTTCTGAAATGGAAACCGGGGACATTTCCTATTTGAGTGCTCAAAATATCACTCGAATCTCATTTGTTATTATATTTTAATTAAAAAACAGGGACAATACATTTTTAAATGTTTTTGTTGTTGTTGTTGTGGAGTCTTTATATTATTATTAACATTAATAATTATTATGATTTACTTTGATTATTAGAATTTTTGGTCTGGATTTAATACAATAAAAAAAACAATGAAAACAGTTAATGGTAAGCTAACCATTGTAAATAAGCAGTTCAAAACAATATTGTAACATGACTTAACAAAAGCACATTACAAAAATAAAACAAATATGATAAATAAAATTGTATTTAAGTTTATACTACATAAATTACTTTTTTTACTTCAAAAGTTTTGTTACGTTTATGCTTACTATCCTTAATTGGTCTTGTTATTTAGCATTTTAGTATTATTTTAAGCAGAAAGTATATGTATTCTGCACATGTATTGGTTGCAAGTGTAATTGTTTGGGGTTAGGGTTTTTATATTATTATATATTATATTTTATATAGGTTTTTATATTTAAGTTATAGTTCAGATGTGTGGTAAATCACTGCATTGTGACTGCAGAACTTTTGGGGACAAAACAATCCCGCACCTTGTTGAGGCTCTGTTATAAAGCACATACAAACAATATTACTTTAAATTAAAAACGAATAGTTAGTATGTTACTACCTTGAAAGCGACAACGAGGTTTATTTTGATGTTTGACGATAATGGCGCTCTGTCTGCTCTCGACTCGGTACGTTCTTCATGAAGGAGTAGCGGCGCGCGCGCGCGACCAAGTAGAGTCAGCGTAGCAGCTGTATGTTGGTTGGCCGCTTTTTTCCAATATATCTGCGGGTTGTTTGGAACGAGCTTTTGGAACGACATTTCCGGGGACAACTCTAAAAACATTACGAACATTAAAAACCGGGGACGTCTGGTCATCCTATCGTTGATCCAAGTGATTGACAGGTGATGCCAGATGGCATATGACAGGTTGGGTCAAACCATCCTGGTATGGGGGAGACTCTGGGTTTTTAGGATAATGAAATTGAATAGCCTACTGAATATTACATTCATTTTATGAACTTATACTTATATTTTCCTGAAATATTTATTAAATAATTATTTTTAAAGGATTTTAGCATGGATGCTACTTTTTAAATTTATGTAGGCTATATTTTAATATCTCACGTACCCCCCGGAGTGCCTTCACGTACCCCCATTTGAGAACCACTGCTCAGGTGCACACCCTCCGCTCAGCCCCGCCCTCGGTTCGTCCCTTCTGTCTCCGCTGGGCTCTGCCCACCTTTACATTATTTTTCAAAAATTGCCAGTGGGTGGAGTTAAGCTCTGAGCAGGGGTTTAGTTACCCTTTAAAATTCAACTGATCCGTTCGTTTCCGAACAGACAGTCCAATCTCCTTATCAATTCTCAGTTTTATTCTTTATACCAAATCTTCGGGAAGGTTATTCCTCTGGCCACAAAGAATAAACTCTACAGACTATTGGGATATTAGTTAAAGTATTCAAACATACTTATAAGAGCTTGTAGCTAGATATGAACATTAAAGTGACTCTGTCTTGTGAGCGGCAACAATGACAATCAAACATAGATACCATGGTTTTAATGATTGATTCTCAAATACATATGACTACATAAAGAATACATGTATGGATAACGAAAAAATAACGAAAGAGAATGAGAAGAAGAGACAGGAAGAATGGCAATTTCGCAAACATAACCACAGAGAGCCAGCAAACATAATCACCTTAAACGGCTACAAATTTTAAAACGCATCTAAATTTCGATGGAATTAATATGTGCATGGTTTCTTGTGCAGAGTATAAAAGAATGTGTGCAAGTCCTCTCTTTGAGCTGGAGCGTTCTTTCTCTGTTCTCCCAGTGACCATGTCTCTAATCCGCGGAAAGTTCGAAAGTGGTTAGTCTGAGCGTGAATGTTGCCGAAAGGGAGGAAGGGAAGGTGGTCTCCGTCCAAGCTGAGAAAGTTTGTTGAGCGCTGAGATGTCTGCCAGGCCGCCCGTGGCCAGGAATGAGTCACAGAGCGCACCGAACTTCACAGGAACCAACCAACTGGACTGATACTCCTTGAAGCAGGTGCTAGTTCAGAGCCAGTGCTAGTGCCAGTTCGACTGACGAGCCATTTTAAAGGGTTAGTTCACCCAAAAATGAAAATTCTGTCATTAACCCCTTAAACCCGAAGTGTCCCAGCCCTGAAAACTATTCAGGCACAAAAACTATTCTCATCACTTTATAAAGTTATTGTAGAACCACTGTAGTGAGATGGACTTTGTAACGACGTCTTTAGTACCTTTTATGGGTCTTGAGAGTGTACCGTGCATTGTGCCAATGGAGGCCTTTCTGAGCCCTCGGATTTCAACTAAAATATCTTCCTTTGTGTTCCGAAGATGAACAGAGGTCTTACGGGTGTCGAACGAAATGAGGGTAAGTAATGACAGAATTTTCATTTTTGGGTGAACTAACCCTTTAAGAACCGGTTGCCTTTCCACATGCTAGAGAGCCACCACAGAGCCAGGTCTTACGTCACTGTATACGTCTCATCTTTCTCAGCAACAATAGTGAGGCAGCGGGAAACACACACACACCAGGCTTGTTTAAGATGCATTGAAACGCTTATACAGTGTTGTGCGTGAACGAGTTCAAAAGAACGCGTTCATTGAACACGCTCATTTTTTCGTGAACGTTGAACTGAACGCAACACATTTTTTAATAAAGAACTTGAACGTGAATTAGTTCACATTATGTGTCATGAACGGCAGACATCACTGTAAATGAACGTTGGAATTTGTTTTCCATTGAAAACTGAGTGACATCTGTTTTCTCTTTTGAAACGCAACGAGAGAAAGTTCCTCCCTCCTGTATTCTCGCTGGTGCCGCATAAATCATGTATCACCAGACAGAAATGGTTTTGACATTGTGTGCGCAATGCATTGCGGGCAACGTAGTGTCCGGCTGAGAATTGAATAGCATACTGGCTTCCGCACAACGTTACCCGTGATGAATTGCAGCAGAGCGGGGTAGGCATAGCAACGCCGCGTAGCAGGCAACGACGAGAGCGCGGAGGGCTAGAGGAGCGAGAGAGAGAGAGAGAGAGAGAGAGAGACAGACCAAAGACGAGAGTGAGAGAAAGCGCTGCAATTTAAAAAAAAAATGGCTAGTGGAAGTGATGGCACGGAGACGGACACCGACAATTGCAGTGTCATGAGCAAATGTCTACAATGAGCAGCTTCAAAGAACGTATAGTGATTTCTAGCTCGTAGTGTGAAAAAAAGTATTTATTTGAATATCTCACGAAAAAAGTAAAATGAACTGAACTTTGAACTAGTTCAGAATTAAAATTGTGAACTTTGAACGCGAACTGTTCACTTTGAGCATGTATGAACTGAACTTGAACTAGTTCAGAAAAGCTGTGAACTGGCACAACACTGCGCTAGTGCGCTTATAATGTCACTTTGTTAAAAACACACTGCGCGCCTATACACTGAACACATAATACGTATGCGCATGACATCTACGTTTTCACAAATGCATGTTTTTGTAGTTTACATGGAGATGATAACTCCATTGTCTTCAAAAACTTTAGGGCACCCAAAATGTCATTTTCGTGTAAATGATTGACCAAATTATTATTTTATTTTTTTTAAAAGGTGTGTAAATCTGACTTAATCAGCCACAACGAGCGACAGGAAAAAGAAACATCATCTAAATTTGTCATCGTGAATAAAGTTCATCTTCAAGACCAGCAGTTTCAACTGAGAGGTTCAGATCAACTCAAAAGATGGACAATATCTAAAAGTTTTATTATTTTATATAATTTTGGTTAATTATATCAATTATGCTTTAGTATGAATACATTTTTTTATGTTCAGTTTTCGTATAATGTATATTCATCACTTTTATAGTTTATTTATACTTTTATGAAGGAAAGTGTCTTTATTTATTTTTAACTTGTAAATTTTTTTTAAACAAGTTATTCTTTGACTTGTAGTGTACAGTATTTAGTAAACACAGATGTAAGATATACTGTTATGTAAGTTTGCAACTGGCCTTCTTCACTTTTATTCTCTTGAGATGCTTTGTTATCCTGTCAATAAAGAGATAAATTAATCAAACATTTTTAACTTTACTGTCTTATCATTCTTTTTATCATTTATCATCATTTTATAAAAAAATATTTATTGACCCCTTTTATTGTCTGCTGATCAAGAATAAATAATTTCATAATTATATCGAAGCTATGAAATGTTATTGTATTTGGGGCTTCCATGGTTTAAATTTCTTGATAAATGCCTAAAATATTTCACCCCACACACGAGGGAATGGGGCTGGTATTTGTCTTCATAAGCAACTTTTGTACTCTTATGTTTTGTTTAATATGTTATTTTATAGATTTTTTTGCCGTTTTAAACAATATCTGGCGCATTTTTGATAATCTACCGTTGATCTGGTGTCGCATCGATGACGTCATCATTCACGCGCTCCCTCAGTCAGTCTCGAGTCTTCTGAGGTAAACAGTTCACGCTATAATTTGTGCGGGATTTCTGAAAGGTTTTCATCGGGTTCTGCGCCATGTCTGCTAACTAAACGATTATTTTAAAGACGAAGATTGTATCATTTACCTGTTTCTCTTCACAATCAAAACGGTAAGATGTTAGACCGCTAATTGATTACTTTGTTGATATGAATGCAGTTATTAGGAAATCGAAATATAGATTCATATAGACAACTAATGGCTGATGGGTGTCATTAGTGTCTGTCTTTATATTACTGCTATTTCTGTAAGTTACCATTTGAGAAATAATAGTAATATTATGCACTTTCATCATATATTCAGACTCCAACAATCTGTTTGTAGCAGCTAATAGTGTGAATAAAGTGAGATGATCTGCTGCTGATCCTGAATGGCTTGTTTAATGAGTATTGATAGTCTATGGCTCATCACTATTATCAGAGCAGCTGAAAAGCCTCTTTATTTCATGTCAATAGATCCTGTTTTCACCTCATTCATTATGCTGATGTCTTCACATCTGTACATTGACACATTAAGCTCATTTTTATTGGTGTCAGCAGACTTAAGAACACAACAAGATCAGCTACTGAGACATCTACAAGATATAGGTAAGTTTCAATCTGCAATAAAATATAAACATGTCAAGCCAATAATCAAAAACAAGTTGAGTTTAACAATGGGTGCTTTTTTTATTTGCTACATTGGTGGTGGTTGAGGAGAATCCCCCTTCTATATGTAAAGCGCTTTGAGTGCCTAGAAAAGCGCTATATAAATGTAACAAAATGTAACAAATTATATTATGTTTATTTTTTCCTTGTTCATTCTTACATTGTATTTGTATCTGTTAATTGCTGTACTCCTTAATTGTTGCTGTACATCTATAATTGCCTATATGTTAATGAGAGGTAAGATAAATGTGGGTATAAAGTATCTAAATTAAATTTTTAGAAATAAAAAGAAAATTTATGAATAAGTTTAAAACCCTTTGCCATTAATTTACTTAAAAGTTACTTTACTAGATAGATATGTGACCATACATACGTAAAATAGTAACAAAAAAAACTCAACTTGATTTATTTCTTGATTTTTGTCAGATCTGGTCCTCCTCCTTCAGTGAAGCTCCTCCCACTGCAATTCACCAATAAATGCTGGAATATTCCCATCAGCCTACAAGTGAAGACGAGCATCAGCCCATCAGGAAGAGCTGAAATCTGCAAAGACAGAGTTTATTGAAGGACAGTGAGAACATGAGAGATCCAGAACACACTGAAGAACAAAGAGGTTGGTGTTTATTCCTGATTCTTCATTCATGAGCCTGAAGAACAATAAAACAGTTTAATGGGGTCATATGATGCTGTTTTCAAATATTATTTTGTTTATTGGTGTAATAGAATATGTTAACATCTTTAATATAAAAAAAAAATATATATATTAATTAGGGCTGGGCAAATTAACGCGTTAACGCGGGCAATTAATTTTTTCAGCTTATTAAAAATATTTAACGCAAATAACGCAGCGTCCGTTTTTATATCCATTTTTGCCTAGCGTTACATATTCACGCTCCTATTCATGTAAATGCTTCCAAGCGCGACAAGACACAAGAGAATGCGCTGTATGTCAATGTCCTGTCTGTCTGTCTGTGTGTGTGTGTGTGTGTGTGTGTGTGTGTGTCAATGTCCTGTCTATGTGTGTGTGTGTGTGTGTGTGTGTGTGTCAGTGGTCCTGTCTGTGTGGCTGCGTCTCATGTCAGCTAATCGAGGGACACTCTGACACACACACACACACACACACACACACTCGACGCACAGACAGATTCGCGTCAGTCTCCTGCTCACATTGAGTTCGCTTTTGCTCTTGAACAAACAATAACAACAACACAGAGAATTTTGAGTATTCTCATATTAGGAGTCTTAAATTAGTTAAATAACGTCTTAAATGAACTTAAAGGGCATATTGCAGGTTAGAGACTCCAGTGAGTCAAAAAATAATGTAAGAACTAGATTTTCTTTAAAATCTACTTTAAAATACGCTATTAAGGCTTTTGGAGTCGTTTTTGTGAGAAAAGTTTACTTCCGCATTTAAAAATGCCAAAACCGGACGTGACATAACGAGAGGGAGTGCAGTGAATTTCAGCGATAGGAAAACAATGCATTGTAATGACAGCTCGGACGCTGAGGACATTATAAATGTTTATTAAAACTCATATGGCAGACCACAGCCATACAATTATGACACACAATTAGGGACAGACCAGGATTTGACAGAACAACGATTCCAGGAGACAAATTTAGTTGTTTAGTGAGGAGAAACAGTGGAGAACAGCGGCAGGTGTCTCCGTGAGAGACCAGTGTTAGCTAGATAAAGCTAGCTAATGATATGAACACTGCTCAGATTACAATACTGTACTGATTATTATCATGTCTCAGGCAATAGCAAAGCTGGTAACGTTATTGTCATCTAGTATTGATACTTACCAATAACAGAAACGAATAGGCTTTGACCATCAGGAAAAGTCACACTCGTTAATATCCGTCCACACTAAACGTTATGTGATATAACGTTAGCGGTTTCTCATCACGACTGATTTGGTAACTTAGCAAATGTTTAAAAAACAAGACTCACGTCACGGTGCACAGTTCACGTTTTCTCCGAGCTGCATCTCTGACGGACCCGTGACCGTCACATCTCCCGCCGGCGGCTGAACCACAGACAGCATTGTTATTGTGTTTATCCTTTATTCATTAATTCTGTATGATGGGGTTATTTTGTGCCGATTCACCGATAGTGTGAGGATGTATATGACGTTATGAGTACGTATTTGAGTGAACTTGAATGTACATACATGGCATGAATAAAATATTGACATTACCAGCACATAATTCAGAACTTTTTTTTTCAAAAAAGTGTGAGACTGTATTCATTTGTGTTAATGTACATACTTGGTATTCATTAAAGGGTTAGTTCACCCAAAAATGAAAATTATGTAATTAATTACTTACCCTCATGTCGTTCGACACCCGTAAGACCTCTGTTCATCTTCGGAACACAAAGGAAGATATTTTAGTTGAAATCCGATCGCTCAGAAAGGCCTCCATTGGCACAATGCACGGTACACTCTCAAGACCCATAAAAGACACTAAAGACGTCGTTACAAAGTCCATCTCACTACAGTGGTTCTCCAATAACTTTATAAAGCGACGAGAATAGTTTTCGTGCGCAAAAAAAAACTAAATAACGACTTCTATAGTGATGACCGATTTCAAAATAATGCATCATGAAGCTTCAAAGCGTTATGAATCAGCGAGTCGAATCATGATTCGGATCGCGTGTCAAACCGCCAAACTACTGAAATCACGTGACTTTGGCGATTCAAACCGCTGAATCGACTCACTGATTCATAATGCTCTGAACCGCTGAATCGACTCGCTGATTCATAACGCTTCGAAGCTTCATGATGCATTGTTTTGAAATCGGTCATCATGATACAGTCGTTATTTAGGGTTTTTTTGCGCACAAAAACTATTCTCGTCACTCTATAAAGTTATTGTAGAACCACTGTAGTGAGATGGACTTTGTAACGACGTCTTTAGTGTCTTTTAAGGGTCTTGAGAGTGTAAAGTGCATTGTGCCAATGGAGGCCTTTCTGAGCGATCGGATTTACACTAAAATATCTTCATTTGTGTTCCGAAGATCTCCGAAGAGGTCTTACGGGTGTCGAACGACATGAGGATAAGTAATTAATGACATAATTTTCCTTTTTGGGTGAACTAACCCTTTAATGTAAACACGACGGCAAAGAAGCATCGCGTGTGGATGTTTATCCATCCTATAGGCAAGCTACACACTGGATGCCTGACACACGCGGCTCGAGCCGCGCCGAAAGCACATGCTAGAAATAGAACCGATGCATATTTTTCACGACACGCAAGTGTGTTGGAAGCGTTTCCAGACAAAATGGAATAGGAAAAGCTGTGATTTTGACACGAATACATATTAATAAATGACATTTTTATGTTTGAAAGTCTCTAGGTTTTGACATAAATGCAGATATAATTGTAATTAAGAAAGAAAAATATTCTCGATTTTTCAAATAGTACCTGTCAATACAGAACGAAATATTCTGTAGCCTATTTTGCCGTCAATACTGCCGACATCGGGTGGGTCTCAATCGGCTCCCTAGTTCAGTAGTCAGGGGGCACTGATCAGGGATCAGCCCATTGACTTATGTCCTTATCAGTGCCCTGACTACTGAACTAGTGAGCCGATTGAGATGCACGCCTGGTCTCTGCTGTCTCCCTGTCACCTAGTAGCAGCAGCGCCGCATCAGACACGCTTCTGGTGTGTAAAGACATAGAAAACGCCACGCTCACACCACGCAGCCAGTGTGTGGCCGGCCTTACATGAGTATAACAATGTTTGACTCCATCATATCGGCGGGATGATAATCCTCCGGTCTAAAGCACTTTACACACCACCGCGTGTTTCGAAGCAGATGCGCGAAGGGAAGTCCCGTTTCTTCACCTGCACAAAACGCCACCATGCAGAATTCCTAACTTTTTTTTTTTTAGGAAACCTGTGGACTCGATGTCCTGAAAGGCTGGACACAATAATTTAACATGACAATGATACATTGGAATAGAAAAACTACCGAAAATACACAGACTCGTACTAAATACCAACCTATTCTGCACTGAACCAACGCAGAGCTGGGCGAACGACTCCCTCTCGTGACGTAATATGACGCGATGTTGAAAAAAAAAAACGCTTTTTCCAAGCGGCCAACGAAATGGCCACTTTATCTACTAAATTTGTGCTCTTATGTCTTTTTAAAACATTTTAAATCCTGCATTACCTTTTCATATGGTATTTTCATACAAGGTTATATATTAATCTCGAAAAAAATGTAACCTGCAATTTGCCCTTTAAAGAGTTGTGAGGAAATGAGATGCGCGTGACTGTCATTCATGTTCATCAAAGAACAACGGGAACAGTGAAAATTGTAGCTTTAATGATGATTAATCTATTTATTATTTATGTAGTTAAGAAAGGTGTTTGATAACTATTACATTTCTGTATATGTCTAACAGGGAAGGCCACAGGTAAAAATAACATTTATTATAATGGGTTTATGTAAAGATTGTTTTAAGTTCACTTAAATTAAAAGTTGTTTTTTAAAGCCTAATAAATGTTGAAATTGGGAGCTTTCAGTTATACTGTAATGTAACATCATTAATGTTTCATAGAGACATTAGCATCAGTGATACTGGCCTTCATTCATAAAAAGATGCCACTACAACACATATTTAAAATATACTGTCTTTAAATTGTTTTTACATCAATTTGGAGAGTAACTGAAATTATTGCAATATTAAAAACTTAAAATATTAAAAACTTGTGATTAATCGCAATTAATTACAGAAAAAAATGTGATTAATTCGTTAAGAAAAATGTATCGATTCCCAGACACAGTGCATCTGTTTGTCATCTGTTCACCACAAGTTATAAGCGGAGAACAGAGGATACTATGTTTGTATCTGCACTTTTGATCGTAAAAACAACAAGCAATATGCGTTACTCTACACTGCACAAAACTCTGCACAGTCAATAGCAAATACTTTAACAAATAATAAAACATACTTACATAGTTGGAAGTACCCCACTTTTTAGAAATGGCCTTAGAGCACTGTCGACCTTGTACTCTCCCAGGTTCAGGAAACTGTCCTGCGTAAAATGCACTGCACACACACAAACATTTGGATTGCACTGTTCTGACAGCAGTGTCAATAAATCTTAACCCCTGATTCCTAATTCTGTCCACTTCCAGAAGGCCAAATAAAGTGCTGCTTGTGCTTCGGCATAGAAACACACAGCGTCTCCACAACATGGCTGTGACAACACTACTACGATAACTGAAACCACTCATTTCTTTGCACGTGAATTTGGGCGGTATTATGCAAATTTTCCATCCAGTGACGTATGTCGGTGGGGGAGAATTGAATTATGCCGTTTTAGCTTCGGTCTGTATCGGCCTTCTCTTTTAGATAGAATAAATATTTTTGTGGGAAACTTTGGGCCTTCGCAGATCTTATGCATGCTACATAAGACACTAAGGAAAACAGGAATATGCATCGTATGACCCCTTTAAACCATTAAAGGGGCACTTCAGCGCTGGAAAGATGAATGTGTATTTAAACTGGGTCATTTATGTAGTAGAAATGTGACATTATTTTTGAATTTGGTGCCTTCTAGACTGTGAAAAGACAGAATTTTTTTTGTCTCCTATGGATGAAAGACAACAACCCAGAATGCACTTGCTTCGCTGCACGAGGCCTCTCCCAAACCACGGCTACTGGTTAGCAGTAGCACTTGCCCAGCATAACACCACCCCCACGGTCGTTTTGATTTTCATCGTAATACAATAATTTAGTTCATTTAGAGACTAGACACTACAATTAAAACCTGAACATGTCTTTTCAATTACGTGTGAGTGAGCTGAACGAAAGTCACGGCACAAACGCAGCAGGAGTCAGATCTCATTCATCACGAGAGCGAATAGCTGAGGTAAGTACGGCACATTCTCAAATCATGCCTATGGAAGCTTAACTTTCATAGGAATTCATTGAAAAGTTTACATTTACATTTATGCATTTAGCAGATGCTTTTATCCAAAGCGACTTACAACTGGGGAGTACAGGAAGCGATCCGTCATGAAGAGCAGAGTTGGGGAAAGTTACTTTGAAAAGTAATGCTTTGCAATATTGCGTTACTACCTTAAAAAGTAACTAATTGAGTTACTGAGTTACTTTTTAAGAAAAGTAATGCGTTACATTACTTTTGCGTTACTTTTTCTCACCTGGGCTGGGCTTGTTTTTGTTGTTTTTTTTATAACCAAAAAAGTTATATTTTTGTAAAGACCTCCCAAAATTGAAATAATAAGCCCCAGGCTGAGGTAAAAATACAATTTCACGCATGAACAGTAGAGGGCGCAGCTCTGCTGTGCTGCCATTCTGGATAATGAAAAAAATCTAGTAATTTTCATCATCAAAGGTCAGCACCAAGACATTGGTAAATTAAATATAAAGGTAGATTAAATGCATAAAAATAGTTGTTTTATTTAACATTTAATTATTGGAGGTTTGCATAGTATTCTGATTTTGCATTTGACTGATTTTATTATTTTTGAGGGGTACAGAATCTTTATTGTGAAAGTGAGATAAATAAATGCTCACATTTATTCTAGAACTACAATAACCATCATGTTTACACACAACGCCTCTGCACTTATTTTTCTTAACATGGGGGCAGGAGAGCTGTCAGTCAAATGAATGTGAAAAAGTAACTTGCATTACTTTTTTGAAAAACTAACTCTATTAACTATTTTTTTATAAATTTGAAAAGTAATGCGTTACTTTACTAGTTACTTGGAAAAAGTAATATTATTACGTAACTCAAGTTACTTGTAATGCGTTACCCCCAACACTGATGAAGAGTTGAGTAAATGCAAAAAGTGGCCGGAATCCTAAGTCTATGTGCATTGCTCAGTGTAGAACAGGCTAGAGTAGGGAGGGAAAAGGGGAAGAAAGATCATTTTTAATTTTCCTTTTTTCTTTCTTATGAGGTTAAGTGCTCACGGAAGAGATTCGTTTTTAGTTGTCTTTTGAATGTTGTCAATGATTCTGCGTTTCGGATGGCAGTGGGAAGATCGTTCCACCAGCCGGGAACGTTGAATGAAAATGTTCTAGAAACGGATTTCATGCCTCACTGTGATGGTTCCACAAGCCGTCGCTCCTTAGCTGAGCGAAGGCTTCTGGTGGGGGTGTAGACTCGTAGAAGCGAGTCAAAGTATGCAGGAGCGGATATTTACATTACCAGCACATAATTCAGAACACATAATTCGTGGTGGCTCTGTAGTAGGGGTGGGAATCTCTAGGCACCTCACAATTCGATTCGATTACGAATCAGAGGGCTGCGATGCAATTATAAAACGATTTTTGATGCATCTTTTTCTCTATACAGATTTTCTTTTTTCTCTATTGGTAATTTTAAAGCAAAGTAGTTGTAATGACCCATAATGAATTTACTTCCAATATTTTGTATTAATAAAACAAATAGAAGTGTTACAGAAAGATTACATTTGCCAGAATATGTCGCCACATTCGAAGAACAAAAAATATAGAATTCTGTACCAGCAGCTCTCATACAAAAGTAATGCTTGTGGACTTCAGCATATTCTGAATAACTAGTAACATACAGCTGCTCTTATACACAAATAAAGTCTAGCACAAACAATTTTTTGCTCTATACCACAATAAAAAAAATATTTATGCAACGAACATCTGAACACTAAATTTATATCTGCAGAGAATACGGATGCAAATCCTTGACCATCATATTAGCGATTGAGTTTGTGGTCCTCTGGTTGGCAGGGTGTAACGTTACCGGTTCAGCTAAACGTTGGAAACGTGTGATATGGTTTCGCGTGTTTCGAAAATATTTTAGTTTAGTTTGACACAACTTGCATATAGTGTGGTTCTTGTCCAGGTTATTTTCCCCTTCGACTTATAGAAGCCAATGTGCTTCCATATATACGCTAGCGTTTAATGCAGAGGGTGCTGGTCAGATGTCGCTCAGTTATCATGCGTCTCTGTTATGTTCACGCTGACGCCACAGGCGGTCCGGGCGCGCGCTTCAGAGTTGCGCCTTTTGCGTTCCGTCAACATTACGCTATCAACATTTAGAAAATCAAAAAATAAATTTGTGAATCAATTCAGAATCGTCCGCATCGCGATGCATCTAAGAATCGAAATTTCCCCCCACCCCTACTCTGTAGGCAAGCGCCAGTGCCTCAAACTTGATGCGAGCAGCGAGTGGTAGCCAGTGCAGAGAGATGAAGAGAGGTGTGATGTGGGTCCTTTTGGGCTCGTTGAAGACTAGACGTGCTGCTGTGTTCTGAATCATTCGAAGTGTTTGGGTCGCACAAGATGGGAGTCCAGCCAGAAGCGCATTGCAGTAGTCAAGCCTAGAAATAACCAGAGCCTGGACGAGAAACTGTGTAGTGTGGTTGTTAGGAATGGTCTGATCTTCCTGATGTTGTGGAGCGCAAACCTGCATGACCGAGCTGTCTTTGATATGTGTTCTTAGAAGGACAACTGGTCATCAAATGTTATTCCAAGAATTCTGACTGACTTTGATGGGGAAATCAAGGATGTACCTAGCTGGATGGTGAAGTCATGTTGTATAGTGGGACTGGCAGGGAAGACGAAAAACAGGTTGAGCTGCAGGTGATGTTCTTTCATCCATGCAGAGATGTCCACTAGACAGCTTGAGGTTTGTGCAGCTACTGTGGGATCATCTGGTTGGAATGAGAGGTAGTGCTGTGTGTCATCAGCATAGCAGTGGTATGAGAAGCCATGTGCCTGTATGATGGGTCCCAATGAAGTAGTGTAGATGTACAAGAGGAGAGGTCCAAGCACTGAGCCCTGAGGCACCCCAGTGGTCAGTTGATGTGCTTTGGATTCCTCTCCTCTCCAGGCAACCTTGAAAGACCTACCTGTGAGATAAGACTCAAACCAATGGAGCCCCTGTGATGCCCAGTGATGAGAGGGTGGACAGAAGAATCGGATGATTGACTGTGTCAAAGGCAGCAGATAGATCAAGGTGGACGAGAACTGATGATTTGAAATCAGCTTTAGATATCCGCAGGGCTTCAGTAACCGACAGTAATGCGGTCTCTGTGGAGTGGCCCCTTTTGAAACCTGATTGGTTGACGGCCAGCTGATTTTCGCTATGAATGATTATGGTAGGAGAGAAAAAGGTCTAGTTATCTATGAGTGATGAGATTTTTTTTAGCAGTGGGGTTACCCGAGCCTGCCTGAATGTGGTAGGGTGCAGAGAGATGTGTTGATGATGTGTGTGAGTTAGGGATGTCACGGTACCAAAATTCCAGTAGTCGGTACCAATACCATAAAAAATTTATGGTACTCGGTACCACAGCTAAATGTTTTTTTTTTTACAATTTTTAAAAAAATTATTAAATGTATTACGTTTATTATTTATGATATAATCATTATAAGTAAATAATACAAACATTTAAAGGCTGTATTCTGTTTAAAAGTAAACATTGTTTATAAAAAAAGATCTTTTAAGTGAAAAGTAATCAACCATCTAGATCAGGGGTGTCCAATCCTGCTCCTGGAGGGCCACTGTCCTGCAGAGTTTAGCTCCAACCCCAATTAAACACACCTGATCCAGCTAATCAAGGTCTTACTAGGCATTGAGTGTCTGTGTTCATGATATGACAGTTTTCTCAAATGAAACGGTAAATTCTCATGAAGTGACGGTTTATGCGTTCGTGTCCTAATATATTGACACACGGCAGAAGCAGAGAGACTACAAAGACAGTGAGCGAGTGCCCGCGCGCGCATAGCGCCCGACTTCTCATCATTCACACAGCAGAACATGCAGGAGTAATATTTAAATAGTATTTTGCAGTTTAATATTCACAGACACTTTATATTCGGCTACAGTCTGGAGCCCTGCACGTAGATAAACACGGAAGCGACTGAACGCAACTGCGGATACCTCTGGACTCTGTACTGCCGGTACTACAGAAATGCTGGTATCGTCACATTTTTATAATTTCAGTACCGACTTGGTACCGAAGTACCGGTACTTTTGACATCCCTAGTGTGAGTGCTGGTAGGAGTGTAGGAGAGATGGCTTGTAGGAGGTGTGAGGGGATGGGATCTAGAGGACAGGTGGTAGGATGGCTGGAGAGGAGAAGTTTAGATACTTCTGCCTCAGTGAGTGTAGAAAATGAGGAGAGGATGATTGTGATGAGATGTGGCTGATCTAAAAGCCTCAGTGCGTGGGGGTGAGAACTGATTGCTAATAGTTGTTGTTTTATTTGTGAAGAATTGAGCAAAATCGTCTGCAGATAGAGAGATTGTGGAGGAGGACAGAGGAGAGAGTTGAATGTTCTGAAGAGTGTGCGTGTGTTTGGGGTGCTGTTGATTTTGTTTCGGAAATAGGGAGAGGAATTAATGACAGAATCTTAATTTTTGTGTCAAGTAAAAATGCATCACCATGTTATATTTATAATAACTAAATAATGTTGAGGATAACAAACAAGTAGCCCTCTAGATTATTTTATCCATTGAGGTAGACATCGGACACAAGGTTCGAGACAACTTAAAATGTAACTTTAAAAAAAAAAAAAATTCTTTGATTGGTATCTTTTAACACACAAAATGACGAAGACAAACATTCAGCTATTACAACAGTAAGTAAAGATCAAAGTGTAACTTCTTTAATTTAATTTAATTTCAGACGTGATGCTGAAGAATGAGGAGAGTGAAGAGGAGAAACATCATCATATCAAAACTGAAGAAGAAACTCGCTCACAGACTGAAAGTATTTCTTTACTGAAAAGAAGAGGCAAGAAATGTTTCACTTGCCGTCACTGTGGGAAGAGTTTCACGTGCAAAAAGAGCCTCAAGATTCACATGAACATCCACACTAGAGAGAAACCGTTCACATGTGATCAGTGTGGGAAGAGTTTCACACAACAAGGATCCCTTGAGAGACACATGAGGATACACACTGGAAGGAAACCGTTCACATGTGATCAGTGTGGGAAGAGTTTTACATACAAACAGAATCTCAAGTATCACATGAGGATCCATACTGGAGAGAGACCGTTCACATGTGATCAGTGTGGGAAGAGTTTCACACAACAAGGATCCCTTGAGAGACACATGAGGATACACACTGGAAGGAAACCGTTCACATGTGATCAGTGTGGAAACAGTTTTGCACATCAAGGAAACTTTAAGAGACACATCATCATCCACAATAGAGAGAAACTGCATGAATGTGATCAGTGTGCCAAAACATTTTTGATAGCTTCATACCTGAAGAGCCACCTGAGAGTTCATTCACAGGAGAAACCACATTCTTGTTCTCTGTGTGGAAAGAGTTTTTCACATCTTCAAGGTTTAAAATATCATCAGAAAATACATGCTGGTGTAAGAAATCATGTGTGCTTTGAGTGTGGAAAGAGTTTTATTACAATTAGAGAATTGAAAGTGCACCAGAGGATCCACACTGGAGAGAAACCTTACATGTGTTCATACTGCGACCAGACATTCAGTGAGTCAAGAGTCCTGAAAATACATGAGAGGATCCACACTGGAGAGAAACCATTCAAGTGTTCACACTGTGACAAGAGATTCAGTGAATCAGGAACCATGAAAACGCATGAGAGGATCCACACTGGAGAGAAACCATTCAAGTGTTCACACTGTGACAAGAGATTCAGTCAGTCAGGAACCATGAAAACACATGAGAGGATCCACACTGGAGAGAAACCTTACAAGTGCTCCCACTGTGACCAAAGATTCAGTGGGTCAGGAACCCTGATAAAACACGAGAGGATCCACACTGGAGAGAAACCTTACAAGTGTTCACACTGCGACAAGAGATTCAGTGAATCAGGAACCCTGAAAACACACGAGAGGATCCACACTGGAGAGGAACCATATCACTGCACTGCATGTGGGAAGAGTTTCAGTCGTTCATCTGCTCTAAACGCTCATACAAAACATAATCACAATATGTAATTCATCTTCAAGACCAGCAGTATCAACTGAGATTCAGATCAACTCAAAGATGGACAATATCTAAATGTTTTATTCTTGTATCATTTTGCTTCATGATATTATATCATTAGCTTCATTAGGAGTTTAATTTTGTGTTCATTTTTCTTATACTGCATATGAAAAAAGCAGGCTTCATTATTTTTACCTGGTTCAATGTTTTTAAAACAACTAGTTATTCCACTTGTAGTGTATTTAGAAAACACAGATGTAAGATATTGGCCTTTTTCACTTCCATTCTCTTGAGATGATTTGCTGTCTTGTTAGTCAATAAAGAAAATAAATGTCTAATTTGTTTTCATTTTGACTTTATTTGCTTCAAGTATTAATCATTTTATTAAAAACATTTACTGTCTATTTTTATAGTTCGGTCATTTTTTTCTTGCATCATGAATAAATAATTTCATAATTTTAGTTGCACCTAAAAGCGAAACTTTAGCATTGTGGGATTTTCCATGTTTTAATTCTCGATAAATGCCTTATGCACGTCTGTCTACATCAGTAACTGTTTTACCCGTATATTTGTTTGATGTGTTGTCAGGTGTTTGCCGTTTTAAGCAGTATTTTTTTTTTGTTGAATGCAAAATTATATAAACAATAAGGGAACTGTAAACCAAAAACTCTTCATTACATAGAAACATTTTTAACCATTTAAGTTTTAACAAAATATTCATGTTTTCAAATTCAATTACATTCAAACCACCTTGTTCATAGGATTTAATAATGTCTGCTTTTTTAATATAATGGGCTTTGTGCCTCCAAATAAAATTATGCATTTTTTGGGAACATGCTTTAATAAAATTTGAGGGGGGAGCTAAAGAGAGAGCGGGATAAATCAATCTTGATAATTATTCAACTTTGGTTAGCAAAATTCGACCTAAAATTTAAATGTATTTTTGTAACCAGCAATTTAATATCCGGTTTGCTTTTTGTAAGTTATTATTAAAATTTTCTTTCGTACTTATTTTCTGGTCTTTGGTAATTGTAATCCCTAAATATTTTACCTTATCTTTAACTGGGATATTATGCAGACAAGCGATATCATTCTGATGTAGGGCAAGAAGTTCACATTTACTTAAGTTCAGCTGGAGTCCTGATGCTTTAGAAAAAATATGAACTAATGAAATAGCCAGAGGAATTTGATCTTTGTTTTTTAAGAATAAGGTAGTATCGTCTGCCAATTGACTAATTGCTATAATTTTACCAAATACTTTCAATTTTTGCACCATTTGATCATGAATAACTAAAGTAGACAACATATCTGCTGCCAAAATGAATAAAAGAGGGGATAAAGGGCATCCCTGCCTTATTCCACGACTAATAGGAAATCTTTGTGATGTACCATAAGGAAGAGAAATGGAATTATTCATACCTTTATAAATTATTTTTATAATATTAACAAAGGGCTCACCAAAACCAAAGTTTTCTAAAACTTTAAATAAAAACCTATGTTCTAACGTGTCGAAGGCTTTCTTAAAGTCTAAGAAAAGATTGTATCCATCATCCTCTATCAAATTATTGTATTCTACCATATCCATTACTAGTCGGGGATAGGTCTCTCACTGTCGTTTGTGCCTACGGGCCGAACGGCAGTGCGGAGTACCCGGCCCTCTTGGAGTCTCTGGGAGGGATGCTGGAAAGTGCTCCGACTGGAGACTCCGTCGTTCTACTGGGGGACTTCAACGCCCACGTGGGCGGTGACAGTGATACCTGGAGGGGCGTGATTGGGAGGAACGGCCCCCCTGATCTGAACCCGAGTGGTGTTCTGTTATCGGATTTCTGTGCTAGCCACGGTTTGTCCATAACGAACACCATGTTCAAGCATAAGGGTGTCCATCAGTGCACGTGGCACCAGGACACCCCAGGCCGGAGGTCGATGATCGACTTTGTGGTCGTGTCATCAGACCTTCGGCCATATTTCTTGGACATTCGGGTGAAGAGAGGGGCAGAGCTGTCAACTGATCACCACCTGGTGGTGAGTTGGATCCGATGGCGGGGGAGGAAGCTGGACAGACTCGGCAGACCCAAACATACTGTGAGGGTCTGTTGGGAACATTTGGCTGAGCCCCCTGTCAGAGAGATCTTCAACTCCCATCTCCGGCAGAGCTTCGACCGGATCCCGAGGGAGTCTGGAGATATTGAGTCCGATTGCACCATGTTCTCCACCTCCATTTTTCGCTGCGGCCGCTTGGAGCTGTGGCTGTAAGGTCTCCGGTGCCTGTCGAGGCGGCAATCCCCGAACCCGGTGGTGGACACCGGAAGTAAGGGATGCCGTCAAGCTGAAGAAGGAGTCCTATCGGGCCTGGATGGCTTGTGGGACTCCGGAGGCAGCTGACAGGTACCGGCAGGCCAAGCGGACTGCAGCCCGGGTAGTCATGGAGGCAAAAAATCGGGCCTGGGAGGAGTTTGGTAAGGCCTTGGTGAAAGACTATCGGTTGGCCTTGAAGAGATTCTGGCAAACCGTTCGACGCCTCAGGAGGGGGAAGCAGTGCCCTACCAACACTGTTTACAGTGGAGATGGGCACCTGTTGACCTCAACTGGGGATATCGTCAGGCGGTGGAAGGAATACTTCGAGGATCTTCTCAATCCCACCGACATGTCTTCCGTTGAGGAAGCAGCTGCTGGGGACTCGGAGGAGGACTCGTCCATCAGCCGGGCTGAAGTCATCAAGGTAGTTAAAAAGCTCCTCTGTGGCAAGGCACCGGGGGTGGATGAGATCCGCCCTGAGTACCTCAAGTCTCTGGATGTTGTGGGGCTGTCTTGGCTGACACGCCTCTGCAACATCGCATGGCGGTTGGGGACAGTACCTTTGGACTGGCAGACCGGGCTGGTGGTCCCTCTTTTCAAGAAGGGGGACCGGAGAGTGTGTTCCAACTATAGGGGGATCACACTTCTCAGCCTCCCCGGGAAAGTCTATGCCAGGGTACTGGAGAGGAGAATTCGGCCGATAGTGGAACCTCGGATTCAGGACGAACAGTGTGGTTTTCATCCCGGTTGTGGAACACTGGGACAGCTCTATACCCTTTCCAGGGTGCTGGGGGGGGTTCATGGGAGTTTGCCCAACCAGTCCCCATGTGTTTTGTGGATTTGGAGAAGGCATTCGACTGTGTTCCTCGTGGCATCCTGTGGAGGGTGCTCTGGGAGTATGGGGTCGGCGGCCCCCTGCTTAGGGCTGTTCGGTCCCTGTACGACCGGAGCAAGAGCTTGGTTCGCATTGCCGGCAGTAAGTCAGAACTGTTCCCGGTGCATGTTGGACTCTGGCAGGGCTGCCCTTTGTCACCGGTTCTGTTCATAATTTTTATGGACAGAATTTCTAGGCGCAGCCAAGGGCCAGAGAGTGTCCGGTTTGGGGACCATACGATTTCGTCGCTGCTTTTTGCGGATGATGTTGTCATGTTGGCCTCCTCAGACCAGGACCTTCAGCGTGCACTGGGACAGTTTGCAGCCGAGTGTGAAGCGGCTGGGATGAGAATCAGCACCTCCAAGTCCGAGGCCATGGTTGGCTGATAAGGAGTTCAGGTATCTTGGGGTCTTGTTCACGAGTGAGGGAAGGATGGAACGGGAGATTGACAGACAGATCGGTGCAGCTTCTGCAGTAATGCAGTCGATGTACCGGTCTGTCGTGGTAAAGAAGCTCTCGATTTACCGGTCAATCTACGTTCCTACTCTCACCTATGGTCATGAGCTGTGGGTCATGACCGAAAGGACAAGATCCCGGATACAGGCGGCCGAAATGAGCTTTCTCCGTAGGGTGGCTGGGCGCTCCCTTAGAGACAGGGTGAGAAGCTCGGTCACTCGGGAGGAGCTCAGAGTAGAGCCGTTGCTTCTCCACATCGAGAGGAGCCAGCTGAGGTGGCTCGGGAATTTATTTCTGATGCCTCCTGGACGCCTTCCCAGGGAGGTGTTCCAGGCACGTCCCACCGGGAGGAGGCCCTGGGGAAGACCTAGGACACGCTGGAGGGACTATGTCTCCCGGCTGGCCTGGGAACGCCTCGGGGTTCCCCCGGAAGAGCTGGAGGAAGTGGCTAGGGAGAGGGAAGTCTGGGCGTCTATGCTTAGACTGTTGATGGATGGATGGATGGATGGCATATCCATTACTACATTACTTAAATTATTGTGAATGGATCTTTTTTAAGAAATCCCGATTGAACCTCATTAATTATCCCATTAAGTCCTTTTTTAATCGATTAACAAAAACGTGTGTAAAAATTTTGTAATCATTGTTAAGTAAAGTGATTGGGCGGAGATTATCTAAGAATCTATGATCTTTATCTGGTTTGGGGATTAATATAATCAAGCCTTGACTCATTGTGGGACCCAAAAAACCATCTTCAATAGATTCAATAAGAGCATTAAACCATAACATTTTCAAATCATTCCAAAAAAAATTATAAAAATTTTCTTTAAGGCCGTCGGGACCAGGGGATTTATTTGACTCGAGTTTCTGAATGGCTAAATCAAGTTCTTCCATACAAAATTGTGCATCACAAAGATCTCTTAATTCATCGTCAACCCTAGGAATAAAAATTATATTTTTTTCAAAGAAGTCATCACACTCCTTTGGAGAAAAAATTGACAAATACAAGTCACTGTAGAATTTATGAATTTCTTTGCTTATTATTGTAGGATCAGTAATTTCAGCATTATTCACCATTAGGGAACCAATACTGTTTTTTGACTGCCGTCTTTTTTCTAACCTACAAAAATAGGACGTGCTTTTCTCTCCCTCCTCTATCCATTTGGCTTTCGAACGAATGTATGCACCTTCAGCTTTTTTTAATGTATAAGTTATCCAGTTGTGTTTGAAGCGAAATAAAGTATTTCTAAGCTACTCAGTGCACTTTTACTGCAGTATGTATTAATCTCAGATATAATCTTTTGTTCGTGTTGTCTTCTTATTTTAGCAAGCATTTTACTATAGTTTATAGAAAATTCACAAATTTTAAATTTAAGGAACTCCCATCTAGCTTTAGGAGAACTGAAATCATTACTATTCCCAATTTCTCTAAGTAAATGTTTTATCTTTGCACAAAATCCCTCATTTACAAGCAAATCAGAATTAAATTTCCAATATCCCTTACTTTGTAAAATTTTACATTTTGGCTTAACATCCAAGATAATAACACAGTGATCTGTTAAAGGTGCTGGTGAAATAATGCAATCCTTAACAAAATGTAACAAATTATCTGAAATTAACCAATAGTCGATCCTCGTTTTCCATAATCTACAGATAATCTCGTGTCGCGGCGATGACGTCATCATTCGCGCGCTCACTTGTATCGAGTCTTCTGGGGTAAACAGTTCACGCTATTTTGTGGTTAGGCCGTTGGTTAAAACAACATTTACGGGATAATTTCTAAAAAAAATAATAATAATCTGGCTTGGTGCTATTTGTGTGTCTGCTAAACGATTATTTTTTAAAGAAGAAAGTTTTATGATTTGCCTGTTTCTGCAAAACGTTAAGAAGCTAGAGAGAGCTGAATTTGTTACGAATGTAACAGCGGTTTGAATCGCCAAAGTCACGTGATTTCAGCAGTTTGGCGGTTTGACACGCGATCCGAATCATGATTCGACTCGCTGATTCATAACGCTTTGAAGCTTCATGATGCATTATTTTGAAATCGGTCATCACTATATAAGTCGTTATTTAGGTTTTTTTTGTGCACAAAAACTATTATCGTCGCTTTATAAAGTTATTGTAGAACCACTGTAGTGAGATGGACTTTGCAACGACGTCTTTAGTGCCTTTTATGGGTCTTGAGAGTTTACCGTGCATTGTGCCAATGGAGGCCTTTCAGAGCGATCGGATTTCAACTAAAATATCTTCCTTTGTGTTCCGAAGATGAACAGAGGTCTTACGGGTGTCGAACGACATGAGGGTAAGTAATTAAAGGGTTAGTTCACCCAAAAATGAAAATTCTGTCATTAATTACTCACCCTCATGTCGTTCGACAACCGTCAGACCTCCGTTCATATTCGGAACACAAATGAAGATATTTTAGTTGAAAGCTGATGCTGAGAAAGGCTTCAGATAGGCCTCCATTGGCATTAAGTACATTCACACTTCCAAGATCCATGAAAGGCACTTAAAACGTCGTTACAAAGTCCATCTCACCACAGTGGCTCTACAATAATTTTACGATGCGACGACAATAGTTTTTGTGCGCAAAAAAAAATCAAAATAACACCTTTATCCAACTTGTTATTGTCTTCCGTGTGTGCCTCCACGACGCATGCGCGAGAATATGACGTAGCGCCGGCGTTCGGGAATCCATGAAATACACACTTAAGCCCCATTTTGAGCACTACGCCGAGACCTAAAGCACGATCAATGTAGAATCCAACAGCTTAGACACGCGCGTCTTCCTCTGCTTGTAAACAAATCGCTTCTGGGTCATATGTCCGAACGCCGGATCTGCGTCATATTCTCGCGCATGCGTCGTGGAGGCATACACGGAAGACAAGAACACATTGGATAAAGGTGTTATTTTGATTTTTTTTTGCGCACAAAAACTATTGTCGTCGCATTGTAAAATTATTGTACTAGTTTCATATCGTACCCAACTTACCCAGTCGACTAAAAATATTGACGTCGACTAATGCGTCGACGCAGTCGATTGTATCGACCAATCGCGACAGGCCTACTTTTATTTTTCACCTTAATGAAAACAAATTCTGGTAACACTTCTCACTCAGGGTAACATTATTAATAAAACTGGTTGTGCTTTTTGGATAGGGGTGCGCCAGCAGACACTCAGGATTGGTGTCAATCCTAACGTGGCCGAAATTAACAAAAAAAGAGAAACCTTTTTGCCACAACATGAACATATTATAAATAAATAAACAAATGACATTGTGTACAGGCTAATATTGAACCAACTAAAATGCAAAGGAATGTAAAAAAAAAAACGTTTTAGTGCAAAATCAAACTGCATTTGTGATTAACCGCTCAGCAGTTTTTCTTCAGAAAGATCAACATGTCGGCTTTTTCTGGTAACAGACAGGCCCGCTCCTGGCTAATGGTGTCCCCAGCAGTGGAAAATGTACGCTCTGAGGGTGTCGATGAGGCTTGTACACAGAGGTACCTGCTTGCCAAGCTGGATAACATTGGCAGTGTGTCCTTCATACACCACCACCAAGTCGCTGGATTCACTGTGGAGAGTGTACACGGCAAACCTCTGTAGAGCTGTATCTCCTCCTGAATCTTCTCTTAGGTGCTGGTCATGCTCTTGGCTCTTACTTCTATCGCCATATCTTCCTCTGCAAAAATCTCCTCAAGGGCAGAAAGCTTTGCCCGCTTCTACAAACAGAAAAGATAAAAACAGAAGAAGGTACTGGGTAGCTGGACTCAAACATAGTTACATACATATTCATTTTCTTCTGAAAATGAAGCAGGAAGAAACAGGATGTCCGTATATATTTACCTGTGTTGCTACTGGCGCTGCACAAGCTTAATCAGAAAAGTCATCATCACTTACTGCCTCTTCATTGACTTCTTTGGGCTGCTGGGTCTTGGTCCTTTCACCTTTATTCTATATTTGATGGAAACACCGGTATCATGTACATTGATTTGATTTACAATGGAAGAGGAGAACGATTACCAGTAATAAGAATATTAAACACACCAGATGTGTGGTGGCCCTACTAATCAGCTCCTTCTCTACTCTGTCCCACACTGCATCTGCGGCTGCCACTCTTGACTTAAATCTTGGGTCTAAGGCTGTGCTTTCCTCCAAAAACTGCTGAATGCACTCCTCCTGCAAGACAAGAACATAGTATAGAAGTTAGGTTTCTGAGTATACCTTATGAAAACAATTGACAAATCAATAGGATTATGATACTCACTTGGTATCTTTTTGAAAGATCACCCCAGATTTTTTCTTTGATGCACTGAGTAAATGTGGAGTCCTCTGCACTTATAGTGAAGTGGTGCTCAAGTTTCCCCAATATGGGCAGAATCTGACCCAATGTTGGAATCCTTTCAGCGGACATGCAAAGTGTTGAAGTATACAGTAGCTTCATGACTTTAACAAAGTTTTTAACTTTTCTGAAGTCATCATCAGTAACCCGCTCCAGTCTGAAAAATGTCCACATAGTTTTATTAACAAGATTAAACTTCTTAACCAAAGATATTTAGCACTGAATAAGCCATTTTTAGCACTGAATAATACTAGAATAAGCCAATTCAAATACCTGTCCTTCTCCATTGTCCTCTTTAACCGAGCGTCCATGGCAGCTGCCTGGATGGCAGGAAACTGCTCGAGGAACCTCTCCACCATTAGAAAGAGGCTATTCCACCTGTTCTTAACATCCAAGATGACTGCATGTTTTGGAAGGCCTACAGAGAGAGACGGATGGGTCAAACTGGTTATCCATTTGGGGAAACAACTTGTCTTGGTTAAATTGTTTATTAAACTAAGTTTAGCGTATTTTGATTTCTACTTACCGAGAAGTTTCTGCTTTTCCTTTAAGACAGCTTTAGCCAGGCTAGACCTCTTCAACCAGACCACCATTGCACGGATCCTTCCTGCCCACCTTGAAACGGAGGGCACATTGTACAGTTTTTGAGCAGCAATGTTTAGTGTGTGAGCAAAGCAGCCAATCTTTATTATGCTCATCTTTTTCACTGCCACATCCATGTTTGCTGCATTGTCTACAGTGATGGCTACAACTTTGTGCTTTATTTCAAATTCATCCAGAATGTCTCCTATTTCCTCTGCTATGACTTCCCCTGTCTGGGACGTGTAGACTGCCCTTGTATGGAGTACGTTCTCCTTTATGGAACCTTCTTTCACATAGTGGACTGTAACGGTCAAATAGTGGTCTTGAGCCACACTGGTCCACCCATCAGCAGTCACCGCCACATCAGCCACAACTTGCAACTTTCTCTTCTGATTTCCTATTTCTACTGCATACCATGCAGGAATAAGTGTATTTGACAGCAGGTCTCTGCTGGGGGACTGATACTGGGGGTTTAAGGTGCTTATCATCTCCCTATAATTAACATTAGAGCACAAAACAATGGTTTAATTTTTTTTACTGACAATAACCGTAAAATATGTCATCCAGGCTAAAAGAGGCTATATTGGCAAACTACCTTTAAAAAAAACTCCCTTTATATCGATAGCTTGCTCGCCTCCACCCAGGGATGGGCAGTATTTCAGATACATGTATTTAAAATACGTATTTGAAATACAAAATACTATTTTGTATTTTAAAGCCTTTGTAAAAAATCAAATGTAATTTGTATTTAAATATATTTAAGATGAGTATTTTTGTATTTTCAAAATACTTTGAGCCAGTCAACCTCTTTATCAGGGTGCTGTTTTCATGCACATTCATGCAACATTCATGCACAACTTTTCTAGAATAAGGATGGCATGGTCAATTCTACTTGTTGATTAAAGTAGCTTGTCAAATGTGTTTGAAGCATTAAAGCTACACTGTGTAACTTTTTTATAGTTTATTTTATAGTTTTATAGTTTATTCTTAGCTAAAAACACTTAGTTCTTTCAAAAATATATGTGCTCATTAATGTATATTTACTTCTTTCAAGTAATAAAGTATTCTAGTAAGTTTATAATATGCCATTGAAAATACATACGGGTAAGGGGTTCGAATGCGGGTCGCCATGTTGCCTCTCCATTTTGAAAGTACATTAGCCAAAGATGGACGTACCCGTAAATTCAAGGTTCGCCTTTCGCGTTTTAACACTCAATGGCACCGTGTCGAATGTGGACGAGGTCGAACTGGAAGCCATGTTAATCTTGGACTAAATTGACCACCGTAGGAGTTAAAACGACGTTGAAAGACGGAATTGAGAAGAACAGAAACTAAAATTCACTGGATGGTCATATACATTTTCACCACTAGATGGGGGAAAATATCACACAGTGTAGCTTTAACATAACTGCATGTTAGGGATAGGTGATATCATATGACAATACATATCGTAGATTTGTAGCGATGATATAAATTGTGAATCGATGGAACTTTTTCTAAATCATTTACATAGGTCTATCGGGGTAAGCACATACAGTCCCCTCCAAAAGTATTGGAACAGTGAGGACTATTCCTTTATTTTTTCTGTAGACTGAAAACATTTGGGTTTGACATCCAAAAATTTATATAAGACAAAAGATCAATCTTTCAGCTTTTATTTCCAGGCATTTACATCTGGATCTGATACACAACTTAGAAGATATAACCTTTTGTTTGAACCCACCCATTTCTCATGTGACCAAAAGTATTGGAACATGTGACTGACAGGTGTGTTTTGTTGCCCTGGTGTGTCCTATTACATTGATTATTCAAACAATAAATAGCACTAAATGTCTGCACTCAGTTTCAGATTTGGGTTTTGCCTGTGCAGACTGCATTTATTGTTAGACGTGTAACCAACATGAAAACCAGAGAGCTGTCTATGGGTGAAAAACAAGCAATTGTGAAGCTGAGAGAAGATGGAAAATCAATCAGAGCCATTGCACAAACATTGACCATAGCAAGTACAACCATTTGGAATGTCCTGAAGAAGAAAGAAACCACTGGTGTACTAAGTAACAGACCTCGAATGGGTAGACCAAGAAAAACATCAGCTGTTGACGACAGAAACATTGTGAGAGCTGTAAAGAAAGACCCTAAAACAACAAACGACCCTAAAACAACATCAGCAACAACCTCAAGAGGGCAGGAGTGAAGGTATCACAGTCTACTGTCCGCAGAAGACTTCATGAACAAAAGTACAGAAGCTACACCAGAAGATGCAAACCTCTCATTAGCAAGAAGAATAAGAAGGCCAGGCTGGAATTTGCCAAAAACTACAGAGACAAGCCTCAAACATTCTGGGGCAAAGTTTTATGGACTGATGAGACAAAGATTAACCTCTACCAAAGTGATGGAAAGGCTAAAGTTTGGAGAAAAAAAGGATCTGCTCATGACCCCAAACATACAAGCTCATCTGTGAAACACGGTGGAGGTAATGTCATGGCTTGGGCTTGCATGGCTTCTTCTGGGACGGGCTCATTGATCTTCATTGATGATGTAACACATGATGGCAGCAGCAAAATGAACTCTGAAGTGTACAGAAACATTTTGTCTGCCAATTTACAGAAAAATGCAACCAAACTGATTGGGAGACCCTTCATCATGCAGCAAGATAATGACCCAAAACAGTGCCAAAGCAACAAAGGAGTTCATCAGGGGCAAAAAGTGGAAGGTTTTAGACTGGCCAAGTCAATCTCCAGACTTAAACCCTATAGAGCATGCATTTTACCTGCTAAAAAAGAGACTGAAGGGAGTAACCCTCCAAAACAAACAACAACTGAAAGAGGCTGCAGTGGAAGCCTGGAAAAGCATTACAAAAGAAGAATGCAAAAGTTTGGTGATGTCAATGGGTCATAGGCTTGATGCAGTTATTGCAAGCAAAGGATTTTCAACTAAATATTAAGTCTTATTCACTTTAATCTATTTTAAGTTAATCTGTTCCAATACTTTTGGTCACATGAGAAATGGGTGGGTTCAAACAAAAGGTTATATCTTCTAAGTTGTGTATCAGATCCAGATGTAAATACCTGGAAATAAAAGCTGAAATGTTGATCTTTTGTCTCATATAAATTGTTTGATGTCAAACCCAAATGTTTTCAGTCTACAGAAAAAATAAAGGAATAGTCCTCAGTGTTCCAATACTTTTGGTGGGGACTGTATATCTGTGCAGCTTTTAGTGGGCAGGAATAATTGGAATGTTGGAGTGGAAAAAGAACCAAGGGCGAATTAGTTATTGGGTGTGATTTGTGTTATTGTAACTGCCGCAAAAGGAAATTCAAATTCACAATTGCACGTTGGCAGCACTGTTGGCAACAAATTTTCAGGGGAAGTTGCTAAATGCAGATCGAGTTGTTGCTTAATGACATTGTGACGTCACCGAACTATAACGTCATTACGTAATCGCAAGACAAAACTACGCCATTATGTAATGCGTAGATATTATTTGAGATGCTAATTTAGATTTGTTTGTAAAATAAATTAAATCAATGTGTTAGTTAATATGTACAGAGCCCCACACATGACGTGCAAGAAGAAAAAGTAAATTGTGCGCAAAATTTACTAATTTGTTCCCTCGATTTGCTAAACCGTCCACACGATTTACTTATTTGTTTCTTTGATTTATAAATTGTGTGCACAATTTAGCCTACTAGTTTTTTCCTACATGTCATATTCAGGGCTCCGTAAATATGCTAAATGATATTCTGTTTTTTACAGCGATTTCCACATTTCCACAGCGATCTTAAGGAATTATGAATGAACCGCTCTGCCTTTTGAGCTAGCTTGTACTATTGTGTTGTTTGGATTAGAGTTGCTAAAAGTTCCCAAATAAATTTTAAAAATTGCTAAATTTGTTGCTAGATGCTTTTAGAAAAAAAGTTGCTAAATCTAGCAACAAAATTGCTAAGTTGGCAACACTGGTTGAAGCCTTGTTTATACTTTCGCAATTCACATGGCTCTACGCCACGAACCTGCTTACTGCGCGCGCACCTCAGTGAAGCTCAAGCAGCGATGAGAGGAAGTAGTTTGCCGAATAATTTGACAAACACTCGTCTCGTGAGAAGTTTGTGAATAAATGGATTTCTTAACATATAAACTGATTAGGTTGTGGTTCATTTTTAGGACACATGTGAAAAAGATTTTTAGTACACTTCTTAAACACTACCAAATAATCAAGTTAAACCCAGTAAATTTGAAATTGTGACTTGTGACATTAGAACAAAACATATTAATGAATAGGCCCAGATAGATTTCAGCCTAATAGGGATACCTGCACTGAATCGCTAATTTCACATGTATTTTGTGTATTTTCGAAATACAAAATACTGTAGTTGTATTTAAATACATTTTTCCACACAGTATTTTGTATTTGTATTTAAATAAATTTGTCTACACAGTATTTTGTATTTCTGCCTCCACCATGGGGCCTCCACTGTCGAAAAAGTTACCAAACCTTTAACAATAAACTCTGTGACTGCTCTGTGGCACTGAACGTGTCTTTGCTCGGACATTTTGAAGGGTTGCTGACAGTATGAAGGGATTGACACTTTCTGGTATTGTCTTCCTATTCCTAACATCAGGGTGGACCGGTGCAGAGGCTAATGTGAAGGGGGAAATAGACAGCACTAACGCTACAGCAACCGACTAGCAGCACAAGCTAACATACATAAAGGGGTAGTCAACGTTATGGGGATGCATACGGTTTAAGAAGTGAAATTACACTTATCTGTCAAGTATTTCTAAAATGTATAACCTTAACGTTACGTTGGAAAAACAAAGATGTTGCCTTGCCTGCCTGGTCAAAGAATAACGTTATAGCTCCTAGGTAACGTTACATAGCAATGCAGAGTTGCATCCACACATTCAAACCACTTTCGTTAGTGTAAACAATTACTTTAAAGCTGCAGTAGGGAGTTTTTAGAAAACGTTGACTTAGCCTGAAAATTTTAACAAGCACAACTCACAGGTCACTCCCCCTTGCTCTCTGCTGCGCTACAGCCCTCCCTCCACAGCTCCTCCCCCATCACAACGGTGCCTGCCGTGAACGCACAAACTAGTAAGCAAGCAGGGCCACCGATGACGGCGGATAAACAGTTATGGCACATTCACTGGTACGGACGAAACATCAACAATATGATTTACATTGACTATGGCCTGCACATACTTTGACTACAAACTTGGTCCTCAAAACATTACGTATTTTGCAATACATGTAATGTAACTATATGACGTTGCACTATTTCTATAAGTAATAAATAGCTAGTAAGATAATATAACGGTAACTAACGTTACAGTATGCAAGTAATTATTCTATCGATATGTAATGCTAAATAAGGTTTGCTAGTACATTATTCCAGCAACATGACAAGCCAGTGAATTAGTAGGTTTCAACAGTTGCTTTGCACAGTGCGTGACACTTTATCTGTATGTTATCTGTATGAAACCGTATTCTTCTTTTCCTTACGTCTTCTAGTCCAGGGGTGTCCAAACTCGTTCCTGGAGGGCCACTGTCCTGCAGAGTTTAGCTCCAACTTGCCTCAACACCTGTCTGGAAGTTTCTAGTATGCCTAATAAGACCTTGATTAACTTGACAGGTGTGCTTAATTGGGGTTGGAACTAAACTCGGCAGGACAGTGGCCCTGATCTAGTCCTATGGCCTGCATCCTCTTCTCTCAGACTGACTACCTTCATGTCCTCCGTCACTACATCCATAAACCACCTCTTTGGTCTTCCTCTCGACCTCCTGCCTGGCAGCTCTAACCTCAGCATCCTTTTACCGATATATTCACTCTCCTTCTTCTGAACATGTCCAAACCATCTCAACCTGGCCTCCTTGTCTCCAAAACATTTCACATGTGCTGTTCCTCTGATGTACTCATTCCTGATCCTATCCATCCTCGTCACTCCCAAAGAGAACCGCAACATCTTCAGCTCTAGCTCCTCGTCCTGTCTTTTCCTCAGTGCAACTGTCTCCAAACCATACAACATCGCTGGTCTCACTACTGTCCTGTACACCTTTCCCTTCATTCTTGCTGGCACTCTTTTATCACACAACAGACCTGACACTTTTCTCCACCCATTCCAACCTGCCTGCACACGCTTCTTCGCCTCTTTTCCACACTCCCCATTGCTCTGGACTGTTGAGCCTAACTACTTAAAATCCTGCACCTTTTTTACCTCTTCTCCCTGTAACCTCACTGTTCCACTTGGTTCCCTCTCATTCACACACATGTATTCTGTCTTGCTGCGACTAACCTTCATTCCTCTTCTCTCCAGAGCAAACCTCCACCTCTCTATACTTTCCTCCACCTGCTCTCACTACAGATTACAATGTCATCCGCAAACATCATCGTCCATGGAGATTCCTGTCTGATCACATTTGCCAGCCTGTCCATCACCACCGCAAACAAGAAGGGGCTCAGAGCCGATCCTTGATGCAGTCCCACCTTCACCGTGAAGTACTCTTTCACCTACGGCACACCTTACCACTGTCCTACTGCTCTCATACATATCCTGCACCACTCTAACATACTTCTCTGCCACTCCAGACCTCATCATACAATACCACAGCTCCTCTCTTGGCACCCTGTCATGTGCTTTCTTTAAATCTACAAAGACACAATGCAGCTCTTTCTGACCCTCTCTGTACTTAATGCAAATAATGCATCTGTAGTGCTCTTTCTTGGCATGAAACCACACTGCTGCTCACAAATGTTCACTTCTCCCCTTAGCCTTGCCTCCACTACTCTTTCCCACAACTTCATTGTATGGCTCATCAGCTTAATACCTCTGTAGCGTCCACATCTCCCTTGTTCTTAAAAATCGGCACCAAAACACTTGTCCTTCATTCCTCAGGCATCCTCTCACTCTGTAAGACCTTGTTGCACAACCTAGTTAAAAACTCTACTGCCATCTCTCCTAGAAACTTCCATACCTCCATTGGTATGTCATCAGGACCAACTGCCTTTCCTCTCTTCATCCTCTTCAAAGCTCTCCTTACTTAACCCTTGCTAATCCTTTCTACTTCCTGCTCAACAATATTTGCCTCTACAACTCTTCTCTCCCTGTCATTTACCTCCCTGAAAACCGTATCTGGAGAATTTTTGTCTTTAAATACCCACATACCCTCTATGTTGATATCAGAGAATAATTTAAAATATTGTTTCAACTCATTCTAGAGCACCTTTCATAGTCTAAAAACAATCTCACTGTTTCCGTCACTGCACCTTTCCGAACACACTAACACACGACACTAAATATGTTCAACCCAAGCTAAGACTGTAGGCTTCATTAGCTTACTGTCAAATACACACTGTTTCACAGAGTTGCCTAGGTTAATAAACAATATTTCATGTCGGTTCCTTTGTGTTTTATATAATGACCACTTGGGGGCTAGACGTATGTTTTCCTTGATTGGTTTCCCCTGAAGAGTTGATGCCATGAAATGAGAGCTGTGTCTTTATCATACAAACAAAAATAATGATTTATCTCTCATCCACCCACAATTAATTTGAATATTAATTATTTTTTAGTACTTGGCCCACTCGATTGGTGGATATAGGACCGCGCATCACTAACACACACGCACACACGCCTTTAAACCAATAAATAATATAGAGGAACATTTCTACCGTCATATGAATAAGAAAGTACACCCTTTTGAATTCAATGGCTTCATATATTAGGACATAATAAAAAAACATAATTTAACAAAAACTAGGCCAACATGGAGAAGCCACGGTTGCCAAACTAAGTACACCCTCACTGCTCCCATAGGAATTAAGAGGGTAAGTAGCAGTCAGGCACTGCTGATCAAATGCTTTTGATTTAAGAAAGTGGAAAAAAGTGAAGTGATGTGTAGCCAAGTACAGTGTCCCATACTCAGAATGTGTGCTCTGCATTTCAACCATCCAAGGGCACACTTTAACACACACCATGAACACACACCTGAAGATTTTTCACAAGTGGGAAAAATTCAAGACAGTTGCCAATCTTTCCAGAAATGTGGATGCCCAAGCTGATCGGTCTAGGGGCAATATGACACAGATGTTAGTTGTGCTGGACTTGACCTACTTGCGCGCCGCTCGTCTCCTGCCTTGTTCTCCCATTGCAGATGACTCTTAACTTGGGTTGGGCCGATACGCCAAATGCAACCCAAATTGCAAATGTCATCGTCACTTACCGGAAGTATTGCATGTTCTTTACTACCTTTCTGGGCCTTGAAAGAGTTAATTAAATTGCTGTCTGTGGCGGAGTCCGAGAGCTCTCGGATTTCATCAAAAAGATCTTAATTTGTGTCTGAAGATGAACAAATGTCTACGGGTTTGGAACGACATGAGGGAGAGGAATTAATGACAGAATCTTAATTTTTGTGTGAAGTAAAAATGCATCACCATGTTATATTTATAATAATTAAATACTGGAGGATAACAAACAAGTAGCCCTCTAGATTATTTTATCCATTGAGGTAGCCATCGGACACAAGGTTCGAGACCCCTTAAAATGTCTGTTTTTATAATTTAAAAAAATTTATTATTGTTTTGGTATTTTTTTAACACAAAATGACGAAGACAAACATTCAGCCATTAACACAGAAAGTAAAAATCAATTTGTAACTTTTTTACTTTCATTTCAGACGGGATGCTGAAGAATGAGGACAGTGAAGAGGAGAAACATCATCATGTCAAAACTGAAGAAGAAACTCACTCACCGACTGAAAGTATTTATTTACTGAAAAGAAGAGACAAGAAATGTTTCACCTGCTGTCAGTGTGGGAAGAGTTTTACATACAAACAGAGTCTCAAGATTCACACGAGGACCCACACTGGAGAGAAGCCATACACATGTGATCTATGTGGAAACCGTTTTGCACAACAAGGAACCCTTGAGAGACACATGAGGATACACACTGGAAGGAAACCTTTCACATGTGATCAGTGTGGGAAGAGTTTTACACATCAAGGAAACCTTAAGACACACATGATCATCCACACTGGAGAGAAACTGCATGAATGTGATCAATGTGGCAAAACATTTTTGAGGGCTTCAGACCTGAAGAGCCACCTGAGAGTTCATTCACAGGAGAAACCACATTCATGTTCTTGGTGTGGAAAGAGTTTTTCACATCTGCAGAATTTAAAAGTTCATCAGAGAATACATACTGGTGTAAGAAATCATGTGTGCTTTGAGTGTGAGAAGACTTTTATTACAATTAGAGAATTGAAAGTGCACCAGAGGATCCACACTGGAGAGAAACCTTACAAGTGTTCACACTGCGACAAGAGATTCCGTGATTCAGGAGCCCTGAAAAAACACGAGAGGATCCACACTGGAGAGAAACCTTACAAGTGTTCACACTGCGACAAGACATTCGGTCGGTTGGGAACCCTGAAAACACACGAGAGGATCCACACTGGAGAGAAACCTTACATGTGTTCACACTGCGACAAGAGATTCAGTGATTCAGGAGCCATGAAAACACACAAGATCATTCACACTGAAGAGAAACCTTACAAGTGTTCACACTGTGACAAGAGGTTCAGTCAGTCAGCACATCTGAAAACACACGAGAGGATTCACACTGGAGAGAAACCGTATCACTGCACTGCATGTGGGAAGAGTTTCCGTCAATCTTCTGCTCTACGCTGTCATACAAAACATAATCACAATATGTAATTCATTTTCAAGGCCAGTATTTTCAACTAAGATTCAGATCAACTTAAAGATGGACAAACATCTAAATGTTTTATTCTTGTATCATTTTGCTTCATGATATAAATTATATCATTAGCTTTATTACAAGTTAAGAGTTTAATTTTGTTTTCATTTTTCTTATACTGCATATGTCTCAACACTTGATACAATGAAAAAAGTAGGTTTCATTATTTTACCTGGTTCATTGTTTTTAAAACAACTAGTTATTCCGCTTGTGTATTTAGAAAACACATGTAATATACTGGCCTTTTTCACCAAAAGTCAATAAAGAAAAAAAAGTTTTATTTTGACTTTATTTGCTTCAAGTATCAATCATTTTATTAAAAACATTTATTGTCCATTTTTATTGTTTGCTGATTCTTCTTGCATCATGAATAAATCATTTCATAATTTTAGTTGCATCTAAAAGCGAAAGGTTATCATTGTGGAGTTTTCCATGTTTTAAATTGCTCGATATATGCCTTATGCCCGTCTTTCTACATCAGTAGCTGTTTTACCAGTATATTTGTTTGATGTGTTGTTGGTGTGTTTTTCATAATCTACCGATCAGGAGTGCGTTTCCTGTACAATGACGTAGCTCACTGCTTAACTACCATAGTACCTTGCATCGTTGAAGAAATCAACTAGCTAGTCGTGACTGTTTCCTGAAACCGTATTGTCGTAAATCTATAGTTCAACCGCGTTGGTTAATGTCACGCAGGTGGTGGAGGAATAACTGCTTTTAATTAATTATTTTGAGATCAAATTCATGCTAGATTTTTTGCTATAAATTATGGACATGGCACCTGAGGACTAATTCTTATTTTTCTCAGTTATTTTGCTTTATTTCCAGATTCAAATAGGCTTGTTCTTACATACTAGAGCACGTCCGCACATGCACACTCTTCAAAAAATGGGCATACAAAACTGTAAGATGTTAGCGAATTGTTATGAATGTAGTTATTAGGAAATCGAACTATGTTTAGATTCATCTGGACAAATTATAATGGTTGATAAAGATAGCTGTCATTACATAATATTGGTTTTTATTTTTTGGAAAATTTAAAAATATTCCTGATATTAGTATAATTTGAGAAGTAATCTTAATATATCAAAAAAATTTATTGGCTTTCAGCATATATTCAGACTCAAACAATCTATTTCTTTAGGTCTAGTGAAATAACGGTAAATACCATTTATTTCTGTGTGACTATATAGACTATAATTGTAAAACTTTGGTAAAACATTGATGCTTTAAATCTTTAAGTAAACAACAAAAATGTAAACAAATGGCATTCATGTTGGTTTTGCGATTTCACTAGTTTCCAGTGATTTCTTTCTGATTAGTTTTCTGATAAAACTTCCATTTGTTAGTGAAATGATGGGTTTGTTTGAGGTTGTTCCAGAGAGGCAGGTTTTAGTGAAGCACTATGGAGAGCTGGCCCGACGGTGGAAACTCAGCATGCTTTTGGGCTCAGGGGCAACAGGTCTGATGCTATTAGCCTTGCCCGGCCCGTTGAAAGCCCTGACTCGCACTGGCCTGACAGTGGGAAGACGTCTAATGTCACTTTGTTAAAAACACACTACGCGCCTATAAACTGAACATGTAATAAGTATGCACATGATATCACCGTTTTCACAAATGCACGTTTTTGTAGTTTACATGGAGATGACAACTCTATCGTCTTCAAAAACGTGCACTTTTTAAAACGTGCCCTTAAAAAGTTTGTTTTTAAGGGCACCCAAAATGTTGTTGTCGTGTAAATGAATGGCCAAAACATGCAAATTTTCATTTTTTATTTGAAAAAGGTGTGTAAACCTCTCCTAAATCTGACCAAATCAGCCACAACGAGCGACAGGAAAAAGAAACAGTAATATTCAGAAAGAAGCAGTTGCAACTGCGAAAGTCAGATCAACTAAAAAAATGGACAATATCTAAGTTTTATTTATTTTCATTATGCTTTAGTATGAATTACATTTGTATGTTTAATTTTCTTATGTATATGTATCACTTGTAGTTTATTTACACTTTTATGAAGGAAAGTGGGTTTATTTATTTATAACTTGTTCTTTTATTAACAAAGTTATTCTTCCACTTGTAGTGTACAGTATTTAGAAAACGCAGATGTAAGATATACTGCCATGTATCTTTGCAACTGGCCTTCTTCACTTTTATTCTCCTGAGATGCTTTGCTATGTTATTAGTCAATAAAGAGAGAAATTCATCTAATTTGTTTTCACTTTTACTGTTTCATTTGCTTCAAGTATTTATCATTTATCAAAAACATATATTGACTCATTTTATTGTCTGCTGGTTTCTTATTACATTTAACAATTACATAAAGCCATGAAATATTATTGTGTTTGGGGCTTTCCATGGTTTAAATTTCTCGATAAATGCCTGAAATATTTCACCCCACACATGACAGAGGGAATGAGGCTGGTGTTTGTCTTCTTAGGCAAATGTTTTACTCCTATTTTTGTTTGATATGTTGTTTTATGGATGTTTTGCCATTTTAAACAATATCTGGCATTTTTTTTAAATCTACCGTTGATCTCGTGTCGTGGCGATGACGCCATCATTTTTGGTAAATTAGTTTGTTTAAGCAAGATTTACGGATCGTAAGTGAAGTGTGTCTGCTAACTTAATGCTTATTTTAAAGAAGAAGATTGTATAATTTGCCTGTTTCTCTTCACAATCAAAACGGTAAGATATTAGACCACTGATTGATTACTTTGTTGATGTGAATGCAGTTATTAGGACACCGAAATATAGATTCATATAGACAACTTACAATGGTTGATGGGTGTCATTAGTGTCTGTCTTCAATTACTGCTATTGCTGTACCATTTAATAAATAATAGTAATAGTACAGCACTTTCATCATATATTCTGACTCCAACAATCTGTTTCTATCAGCAAATAGTGTGAATAAAGTGAGATGATCTGCTGCTGATCCTGAATGGCTTGTTTAATGAGTATTGATAGTCTATCATCACTATTATCAGAGCAGCTGAAAAGCCTCTTTATTTCATGTCAATAGATCCTGTTTGCACCTCATTCATTATGCTGATGTCTTCACATCCGTACATTGACACATTAAGCTCATTTCATTGGTGTCAACAGACTTAAGAAAACGTCACGATCAGCTATTGAGACATCTACAGGATATAGTTATGTTTCATAACAGCATTTCTTTCGTAAATCTGTGATAAACCATGTTTCATATAAAACTAAAACAATTTAAGTTATACTCAATTGGTGTGTTATTAGGTTTTTTTTGTATTTATTTTATTTTATCTATTTTCGTACACTGTTTATATTTTCTGTCTTTTAATTGTTGTACTCATTTTTTTTCTATAATTCTTTACCTATATACAGTGGCGGTTCTAGGGGGGTGGCCAGGGGGGCCGGTGCCCCCGTGTCAACAAGCCTGGCCCCCCCTCTGGCCCCCGTAAATTTGGAATCACATCGCACCAAACAATGTTCTGAAACTGGTTGCAATGTGCGTTTTTTGCTGTGGCGGTGTGTGATGAAAAGAGCACTTTATTGTGTCATAACCAATAACCAATGCAGAGAAGCAATGAGGAGGCTGCGCGCAAGTGATGTCTGTTTATGAATGATTCGTCACTCAGTCTGCATTCGCTCAAATAGTTGTAAAACGCGGGCTATAGCGGTATACGCTCTTGATTATAGATAAAATAAGCTCTCTTTATACACGTTGTGTTGAATGTAACTGCACCCTTACGCAGCAGTGATAGCTACTGGAGATTAATTTTACTGACTTGACGACTTTGAATTCCATTCAGTCATTTCGTTCATTTACTGGTAGTTAAAATATATTTTTTCAATGGCTAATTTCTCCGAACACGTCCACATATGTAATCTTTGATCATATTCCGAATTAGGAAGATGCAGCCAAAGATAAATTATGACCAACGCAATGAAAGAACCGTTCATGTGCGAATATGACAGAGATAGGCATACCCTAGAAAAGATACAGAATAATGTAATTTCAGTCTTGTTCACATATAGCGAGAAATAATATTATTTTATCCAATTGTCCAGTGTTGCTTATAGAGTATTAGATGTTTGTTTTGATGTCTATGCTAACTTTGCGAAGAGTCTGCTAACAGAGAGCAGGTAGGCTACAAAACATGTAAAATAAATGGTTTAGTTTTACTTTTATAAATTGAGCATGCATGATCATATTACAGATACATTACTTTTCAAATAAATAAATGAACTTGAAATGATTTTACTTCACGTGTAGAGACTGCAGATCGAGTGATACAGTACATGGCCAAATAAAAGACTTTCAATAATCTGGGAATAAAATAAAGGGTTAGTTCCCCCTAAAAGAAAATAAAAACACCTAATGTAACTCACCCTCGTGTTGTTCCAAAACCTGTATTGTTAGAATGTCATTAACCAAACCATTTCAGTGCCAGAATGTCCATAAAATTCAAGATATGCGGCAGAAATGCCCCTGTTTGAGTTTTAGACTCAGAGCGTTTTTACACTGGGCACGTTTGTTGTGGTCCGCGTCAGAGCGCGTTCTACACCGCGAATACACCGCAGGCTCCCTCTCGCTCGTATCCAAGGTAAATCATCAACACTATCATCCCTTACACATGTGTTGTATTGAACTAAATACACCGTCATCTGATAAAATGCATGCGCAGGTTACTTTTCTTGCGCACCCGAGTCTATCTTATAATATATAATACAGTCTTATGTATCCTGTTTATATATATATATATATATATATATATATATATATATATATATATATATATATTAACAAAAGTACATATTTTGAATAGGCTATCATAATGTTTATAGTTATTTTATGTTTATTTCCATTTGTTTAGCTACGCATTTGTGTTGCCTCTATCCAAAAAAATACATATACAATGGTTATTAGCAGTTGTGTACTTTGTTTTTGATTCATTATTGCATTAAATATTATTATATTGGATCTAACTATAATTACCCAGTTGTGAATCATATGACCAGTGGATCGTCCGTGGGTGGCCAGAAAACATTTATTATAAACCAGCGGCTCGGTAGCGGACCACTGTCGGAAAAGTGGTGGCTGCCGCCGGTGGTCCGCTAGGAAAACGATGAGCAAAATGCCAGCGGGCCGCCGGTGGGCCGCCAACTTTGCCTCCAGTGGTCCGCCACTGGCCCGCTAGTCGTATTTGTTACACTTTTAGGAATGAAGCGATGTCACTTCCTGGGGCAACACATTTATTTATCTGTATAAAACACAAAAAAATCACTGTTCAAACAAGGAGCACATTTCTCTGCACTTGCGCGCTTCATCTCGTACTGAATATTACTTCTATGCTCTTGTCCTGTGATACCTTTACAAATTATCATAAACAATCACATGTCTGATGGTGCAAATGTCTAAGCTGGTACGTAACACTAGGCGCATTACTCTTTATACAGTACTCAATTCTCAAGAAATACATGCCCTAAATACACAAACATTAAAATAGATCTAAACATGTGCTGTGCCCGCTATAAACGACATAAAAGGAAAGGTCTGATGAATACCATCATTAAAGTATTACAAACTTTCTTTTTAAAATGAATACAAGTGAATCATTAAACATAACCATGAAAATAGCATTTAGAATTAGTAACAGTAGATATTCAGATCTCAGTAATAGTTTAGTCTACATTCACATTACTCTAGCATTGATAACTGCACACATATTTTAATTCTCTTTCATATCACTGTTTTAATTATCTTTTAATCCGTTTTTACTCTTTCATGAAATAAGCTAATGAACTGAATATATCATGAACTATGTTTCAACCGTTTAACAGTTACTGTGTTCCCACTATAAACTCAGAAAATGATTAATAAAAGTGTTTTACCTCTGAATCTGACTGGAGTTCTTATTTAACAGTACTGAAATCGTTTTTACATGTAATGGCTGACGAAATAATGGTAAATGAGGGTAACAGGTCTATGCACGGACCAATAACAGACACGTGTGCCTCGTTAGCTCAGACTGCCCAGACACGTCAATACACACGACTTAATAATGTTCGTACACATCTATTTGGTTAATTATCCCTCGTCACGCACTCACATCTCGAGAATATATCTTTTTAAACCTTTATTCCTCCGTTTTGTTCACATTAAGAGTTACTAATTTCACCCGTTGAGTTGTTAACACTATCGTCCACCATTTCACGCATGACAATCGTAATCACAGTAAAAACTCAGCTTTTCTTCACATCTCAGGCACGAACTACAGCTCTATAAGAATACAATACTGTTATGAATTTACCAGTAATAAGATTATTGTCAGCTTACCTGTATAAAACACAAAAAAATCACTGTTCAAACAAGGAGCTTCATCTCGTACTGAATATTACTTCTATGCTGCTAGCTAGTCAGCCACTCATGCGCCATGCAACTCCCGGCTGCCCCCTGCTGACGACTCCGAGTTTCACCAAATTGAACACAATGCAATAAAGTAATACAGGTAACTAACAATAACTTTAACAGTTAGAAATTTAAAGGGGGGTGCACTGATATCTGTCCCGTTTTACATTCTTAGTGCTACATATTAGCTTGTTGCTTTCAAATTCCCATGAATCGCAGCACAGCTCGAGCGCAATTTGCGCAACCGAGCTCAGACTACCTCCTTCAGGCAGTCTCGAATTCAGTTCCCCTGAGCTCAGCTCACCCGGGTCCGCATGACAACTTTCACATTACCAATTATTCAAACTAAACTGCCAGTGTGAAAACGCCCTCACATTTACATCATGATATAGACTAAGCAATATAACATGAGTAACGAGTGCAATATCACACAAGTTCTGTTTTTCTACCCAGAATAGCATGAGTGCAAATGCGATAGGCCTACTGATCTTATACAACAGTTTAATAAAATAAATAAGTTATAAATGTTATAAGTTATAAATAAAATGTGTTCAACATAAGAAAGTCCTATTTGGAACGACATGGGGGTGAGTAAATGGTGATAGAATTTTCAGGTGAACTACCTAATTATCTACTGGTTAAGATAAATGTTAACGTGTGCCCCCTAAAAGCACAAGTGGCCCCTGCCTGGCCCCCATAGTTACCGTGGTCTAGAACCGCCACTGCCTATATATCAATGAAAGGTAAGATAAATGTAGGAATAAAGTATGTGGATGAAATTCTTTCGGAGATAGAATTTGTGAATTGGTATACAACACTTTGCCATTAATTAACTTAAAAGTTACTTTATCAGATAGACAGATTGGTGAATATAAATTAAATTAATTATGAATTAGTATTAAAACTTAAACTCAGTGATTTGTTCTTGATTTTGTCAGATCTGCTCCTCCTCCTTCAGTGAAGCTCCTCCCACTGCAATTCACCAATAAATGCTGGAATATTCCCATCAGCCTACAAGTGAAGACGAGCGTCAGACCATCAGGAAGAGCTGAAATCTGCAAAGACAGAGTTTATTGAAGGACAGTGAGAACATGAGCGATCCAGAACACACTGAAGAACAAAGAGGTTGGTGTTTATTCCTGATCCTTCATTCATGAGCCTGAAAAACAATAAGGATAGAAAGTTTATCATATAAATATTTATATGAGGATTTATATAAATTATATAAGTTCTTCCTTATACAGTGATCAGAATCCACATCGGATCACAAACAGAAGTAATTCAAACACTCGTTTCTGTCTGAAAGTGAGTTGAGCTAAAACTATTTGAAAAGTCTTTAATGCTGGTGTATGAAATCCGTCTCCAGACTCAAATAAACTCCACTTTGTTCATAACGTTTGGACCAAGGTATTCAGCGGGCCAAAAAACCCTGGCCATTGGCCAAGCCCAGAAAGTGACAGTGGAAACGTGACTAATGATGTTATTAATTATTAATCTTATTAAAAACTAGGCTAGCTACTACAAAACTTCATACCACATCCAAATTAAATTACAAGGTAATCTATTCACAAATTGTCAAAGCTTATTATAAAATAAATTCATCATTCTTATACAGTTGTTGTTTAGGCCAAAATGAAAACGGCATAGATTTTGCCAGGATTGTATTGTTTCCATAGCACAAAACATTTAAGGACACTAATAACACTAAAAACAATACTTGCAAATTAAACATAATTAAAATAATATTATAATAATATCACTAAAATTGTATAGGCCTAATAACAGTCTAGGTCCGAACACAGCACAAATCAGTAGGGTTGAGTATTATTTGTGTTTTTTACGATACTGGTGCCAAACCAATTCTTTATAATGGTTCCGGTGTCTAAACGGTGCTAAATTATATTATAATATATCATAATTTAAATCTAAAACTCTGAATTTTATTAAATGTTTTTCAAGATCATGTCGTGATTTTTTTTTTTTTGAGATTTCTCTAAAATGTAACTGATGTTTATTGCCATCTCTGCTGAGCTTCCATCAGTGTATTGTCTCTTTTGTTTCATGGTGTAAACTGTTCAGTTTGTCTGACCAGCACACATTCACACCTCTCCGGCCTGGTTATGGCTCTAATTATAATTCCTTTGACTTCATTGTAAACACTGACGACTCTCTATTCAAACCTCATTTCTTTGATCAAACTTCTCACTTCACCATCTCTGAAACTTCTTGAAAATATAACACTTCAGTGAGTTTAACTATTCAAAATTTGTCATAAAAATAACGTATTTGCTCAGGTGGCAGGTGCATTTTAGGACTAGCTAGCATGTTAGCTTAGCACACCATCAAAACACAACAATATATGAGATTAAAACCATGTTTTTACTACAAACTTATTTTATACTTCATAAGTCGAGTGTTTTAAATAACCTTCTGTGATCTCATGTGGCTTCAGGTCAAAATATTTATTTTACAATATTCTGCACAATCATAAAAGCTATGTCGAATAGCATTTCATTATAAATATAATCTATTATGAACACACCCACCATGGTATAAAGAACACAGACAAATCATATATTGTTGATATGAGAGGGAAAATAAAATAAATGCTTAACAACAAATATAACATATACAAGTACAGTGTTAAAATAGACAACGGCTAATAAATTGTCAACTCAAAATTAGCAATTTTGAGAAGGCTGTGTCAAAACTCTAACATTATTGTGTAGTTTATTAATGTTAATATTATGTTAGATAATTGTGGAGTTGATCTAACATTTAATAGTTTTTTAAAATCATGATGTAATTTTTTTTACTTTAATTTCAGACCTGATGGAGAACAAACATCACATCAAAACTGGAGTTAAATCTCGCTCACAGCTTGAAAGTATTTCTTTACTAAAAAGAAGAGACAAGAAATGTTTCACCTGCCGTCAGTGTGGGAAGAGTTTAACATCCAATAAGAGTCTCGAGGTTCACATGAGGATCCACACTGGAGAGAAACCGTTCACTTGTGATCAATGTGGGAAGAGTTTTGCACAACAAATATCCCTTAAGACACACAAGATCATCCACACTGGACAGAAACTGCACGAATGTGATCAATGTGGCAAAACATTTTCGTGGGCTTCAGGCCTGAAGATCCACCTGAGAGTTCATTCACAGGAGAAACCACATTCATGTTCTTTGTGTGGAAAGAGTTTTTCACAGCTGCAGAATTTAAAAGTTCATCAGAAAATACATACTGGTGTAAGAAATCATATGTGCTTTGAGTGTGGGAAGAGTTTTGTTACAGCTGAACATTTAAATCTTCATCAGAGGATCCACACCGGAGAGAAACCATACATGTGTTCACACTGCGACAAGAGATTCAGTCAGTCAGGAGACCTGAAAAAACATGAGAGGACTCACACTGGAGAGAAACTTTACATGTGTTCACACTGTGACAAGAGATTCATTCAGTCAGGAGACCTGAAAAAACATGAGCGAATCCACAATGGAGAGAAACCTTACATGTGTTCACACTGCGACAAGAGATTCAGTCGGTCAGGACATCTGAGAACACATGAGAGGATCCACACTGGAGAGAAACCTTACAAGTGTTCACACTGCGACAAGAGATTCAGTGATTCAGGAGGCCTGAAAAAACATGAGCGGATCCACACTGGAGAGAAACCCTACATGTGTTCACACTGCGACAAGAGATTCAGTGATTCAGGAGGCCTGAAAAAACATGAGCGGATCCACACTGGAGAGAAACCATATCACTGCACTGTATGTGGGAAGAGTTTCACTCATTCATCTGCTCTAAATGTTCATACAAAAAACAATCACAGTAAGTAGATCATCCCTTCAGAAACCAACACTTTCTGGTGATGTTTTGTCCTTGTGATACAATAACAATACAAAAAAAAGTCACAACAATCGATGGGACAAAGAAACATCATCTAAATTCGTTGCAGAGAATAAAGTTCATCAAGACCAGGGGCCTCATTTATAAAATGTTGCGTAGAAACTGTCCTACGTTTGATCTAAGATCAAAGTAGAAGGATTTTACAGGCTCAAACTGTTATTGTTCATGAAGCTGAAGAAGAGGCTGATTTATTTGTTACTTCATTGTTTTAAAAAAAAAAACTAGTTATTCTTACACAGTGTATTTAAAAAAACACAGATGTAAGATATATTGCTATGTAGCTAGGCATCTGTCCCTCTTCACTTTTGTTCTCTCAAGATTTACTATTCTGCCAGTCAATAAAGAAGCTAGATCTGTTTCACTTGTTTGTATTTTTCATTTTTGTGTACTTTTATTGTCTGATGATTAATCTTGCACCCTAAATTCATAATTTTAGTTACAGCTAAAAGCCATGAAATACAACGATTTAGTTTGAGGTGTTGTTTTATAGATATTTTGCCATTTTATACAGTATGTGGCAGGTTTTTTGATAATCTACCGTTGATTCGTCTTGTGGCGAGGTAGGGCTGTCAACGAATATTCTAAATTCGAATATATATTCGATTAGTTAAAAAAAAAAAGAATTTTGAAGGTGAAAATTAATATTTGAATTTAAAAAAAAAAAGTGAAAAAATAAAACGCCCACGGTAGTAGAGGCGTGGCTGTCTGCTTTGGGAGTGGCCTGCAGCCTTGTTTATACTTTTGCCTGGCTCCGCTGCGCGAGCCCCCACTGACTGCGCGCACTCCTCTATTCTTTGAAACGACAGAGGGCGACTTGGAGTAATTGTTCTATAAACCATCAGGAAAAAGCGGGCTAGAAGTGGGCGAATTTACACAGGTGACGATATTTATTTTAGTACACTTCACCAAAATAAACCTTGATATTACTTGTGACATGAGAACAAAATGTATGTAGAAATGTAACGTTAACTTATACAACTACATTTACGATCTCTTAAATGCTTCCTAATTTCACTAAACACTTTCATGAGTTTTCAATTATTTTCGTGAACTTTTCTTTATTAAACGGGCTTGTTTATGCTTTTGTAGGCTCATTTTGTAAATATAAGCAACTCATTTGTATGTGCAAACTGGACCACCCTTACTTTGCATCGCCCGCCACAAGCTCTTTGTCTGCAACACGACAGGAGGCCATAACGGAGAAATTAATTTTGTTCATTTGTAAGGACATGAGACCGATCAGTGTCGTGGATGGGGCAGGCTTCAGGGAGTTCTGTCAACCAGTTCTGTTGGTGAGATGGTGGTCCAGTGGGTTAAACCATGGAACTGATATGCAGAAGGTTGCTGGTTCAATCCCAGCGGTCACCACCAGTGTGTCCTTGAGCAAGGCACTTTACTCCATGTTGCTTGTCCCTGTAATAAGGGCACTGTATGTCGCTTTGGATAATGAATAAATGCATAAATGTAAATGTAAATGTAAACCAATGGAACCGAGGTACTGACTGAATAGATATTGCATGAATAAAGGATAAATGCACTGCTTCCACTGGTTTGATTATTTACCGTTTCATGTCAAAGAAAAGTTCTGTGTTTACCACAGCACAGCTCGCTCGGAGCATTCAATATGCTGTAAAACTTCAATTAATATTAATATTATTTGTTTCAATCACTGAATGAAGCCTGCTATATTTGGGACAAGAGTCGTGACGTTAAATTGCTTGCACAAAACTCCTGATCAGCACTCACAATTTGTTTGTTCATTTAAACCGTTATGCGCAGAGAGTGCGAGGGCGAGAGAGAGAGAGTGAGGTCTGCGGTCTTGGCCATTAGTTGATTTACTTGTTTTTGTGTAGTAATGCGTTGTCAAATATGTTTAAAATTAAATAGACTACCTATACAAGTAGTTATGTCTCTTTGTATTAATTTGTCCTGTTATTGACGTAATGCGCGTCATTGACAAAATGCGCAACCAGATGTTTGAATATTCTTGGTTTTTTTAGAGGGAATAATCGAACGTCATTTTTGAGCAATTTTGACAGCCCTACGGCGTTGACATCACTAGCGCACTCTCTTAATCAGCTCCCTAGTTCAGTACTTAGGCCACTGGTCAGGGAGTCGGCCATTTTAATGGCTGTCTCAATTGCAGAATCCTTCCAGGGTACAGAAATGTTTGCTCCCTAAAACGTCCCACAATGCACTGTGAAAACCAGGGAGAATTGATGCTCACTATGTTCCCTTAACAGAAGTTCTGAAGCGTGAAACTTAAAGGGATGGTAAAACACGATTTCACTTTTCTAACTTTAGCTAGTGTGTAATGTTGCTGCAAAGTTACAACGTTCAAAGTTTAAAGCAATGGGAGATATTTGCTTTTGAAGAAATCAATTTCTAAGGACTACAGCAAACGGCCAGTAGGGACTACAGACATTCCTCCAGGGTTGCTGACATCATCAGCCCCATTATTTACATAAACCCCTCCTCCGAGAATATTAAATAAGGGGGGGGGTGAGGCCATTTTTTTATTGCTGCGGAGAAGAGATTGTGGTTATAGTTAGTAGGCTGGAGTGTTGTTGCCACAATCCTGACGAAACGCTGTTATTTTCATCCGGATTGCAGGTCCACTTTGTTCAGCCTTCCTAGGGATGGGGGAGTTAGGGATCAATGGTTAAAATTTATTTTTAACTCGGCCCCTCATAATTATTACCCAAATCTCGCTCTCTGTGCTGCACATTTTACGGAGGAAAGCTTCCACAAGCTTCGCGTGTTCAATGCAGGATTCGCACAACGGCTTGTCCTGAAAGATGGAGTAGTTCCAACTTTAAAAACAGAAGCTGTTTACGGGCCACAACCTGTAAGTAAGATTTATTTTTCGTCGATTTGTTTTCCTGTAATAGTTCGTATTGTTAATTGTACGTTACGCAAGGAAGTAAACAAATGACAACGCTGTTTGGCTCTGCAAACCAGTTTGTTAAATGCTCATTCATACTTAACGTTATCCAACAAACACCTAACGTTACAAACTTTTTTTAAAATCTGAACAGCGAACTTGGAATTAGTGTAAATTATTCTTTGATTAGAGCTTTTATGTATTGTTTATCTACATCCTTGTTTATCTACAGGCATGCTAAACATGGTTCTGTGTTTGATTTGGCTACTATAGTAAAGCCAATGTTTAGTGTTCGTTTTGGGTTAATAGTTCTTGCGACAGATATTTGGCTATAATCGTTCTAAAAATACAAAAGTAACCGTGCCATCCAGTAGCGATCACTATAGATCCGCAGTCTTTACTCATAAAAATCCCTTTGAGGACTGTAGTAGTCTATAATTTGTTATAACGATTATAGGAAATTCTTGTTTATGAAGCTTATTTTTTGGGGTCTGATTCGGGCTCAAATTGGTATGGTTTTATTGACGCCATTGTTTCTAATACTACCAAAGTACAGACTACAGGTAATGGCCGGAAACCATCAGACCGTTTTTACAAGAAGGTACAGAAGAGTGTAGAATAAAGGTAAAATAAATGAAAAATAATGCAATTTTTAAAAAAACAAAGCATGAACACGTTACATTGCACCCCACAAACACAATCAAGCCTTCGAAAGAATGTATTTTACCACCCCTTTAAATCATGTGAGCCAACTCACTATACATAATGACACGCGATAGATGTTTTTAAAAATACAAACCATTATTTTATTATTTCAGCATAAACATACATTGTTAGACAGGTAATGATCATAATCTAGGTAACCTTTATAATGTATTTACAGTTAGAATGTTGGTTTCACTGTATTCGTCATCAATTCAGAACCTTTGTGTGCTTTTTGATACCAATCTTTCATTTGAAAGCCACGTTTCTAACATCTGTAAATTTGCATTCTTCCATCTTAAAAATATATCTAAATTACAACATATGCTCTCAATGCAAAATGCTGAACAGTTAGTTAATGTGTTCATGAGCTCAAGGTTAGATTATTGTAATGCTCTACTGGGTGGTTGCCCTGCTCTCTTAATAAACAAACTCCAGCTGGTCCAAAACGCAGCAGCTCGAGTTCTTACTAGAACCAGGAAGTATGACCATATTAGCCCAGTTCTGTCAGTACTGCACTGGCTCCCTATTAAACATCACATACATTTTAAAATCTTGTTAACCATATCCTGAGTTTTACTATAGTCAGCCGTATCAGATCAGAGGCAGGACCTGCTCCTAGACATGACCACAACTCATCCCTGAAGTGTCTGCAGAGACCGTGTCAACTAGACTCTCCCCTGTGAAGGCCTCCTTCACCTTTCCTCTGTACAGGGGCCAGTTGCATAAACCGTTAAGACTAGTCTTACAAGTTAGACATACATTTTTTTTTCTTTAAGACTGTTCATAATTTTTTTTAATCAGTTACATAAACACATAGACTGGCCTAATTTGATACGAAAAGTAAGACTGAATGCCACTTGCCTAACTGCTAGTGGCTTATACTAGATCTTAAGACACTGTCTTAACATAATGGCTTAGTTTATGCAACTGGCCCCAGATGAAAATGTTATCGAAATTATCAGAAACGACAAAAAAAACACTGAATTATGCATGCCAGATAAGTAATTTGGAAGTGTTTTTGTAAAAGAAAACCACGCCTGCATACATACATACTCAAACACGCTTGCCTAAAGATTAAACACGTAATGCTTAAGCCTTGTTTATACTCGACACGTCTGCACAAGCGCAAAAATGATGTCATTGCGCGGTAGTTGACGAGTTCTAGGCGAATCTAGCCGAGCACTGGCACCCAGTTTGCACATACAAATTAGTTGCTTATATTTACAAAATGAGCCTACAAAAGCATAAATAAGCCCTTTTATTGAAAATAAAGATCCATGTTTAATTTAAAAAAAAAAACTAAATGAAAAAGTTTAGTGAAATTATGAAATGTTTAAGAGATCTTTAATTTAGTTATATACATGTGTGCATAATTTTTTTTTCTCATGTCACAAGTAATAATATCAAGGTTTACTGAGTTTTACACTATTCTTTTGTAGTGTGTTTATTGGTGAATTGTACTTAAGTTAAAATGAGCTAAAAAATTTTTTTTTTTTTACACAATGATAACGGTATCGTTTCAAAACTATTTCAAAACCTGTTTCAAGGTTTGTGTTCTCTAGCCGCCGGGTGCTGTTGCTGTGCGGATGAGCGGCCAAAACGCATTGAGAGTTTATTATTTTGGTTGAAAATGGTTTTGTGTAAATAACTAATGATTATTTACAACGGAAATGAATCAATCGAAAACTTACTTTAGCTGGACAATAACTTTTTTTCCAGAGCTGATGTACAGCCAAAACAATCTCTCTTCATTAATTTCCTATTATAACTGTAAAGCTGCTTTTGTTTTTTTACAATCACTATTGTAAAAAGTGCCATATAAATGAAAGTGACGACTTTTGATGGTCCCTTTAACACATTCTGTTGACTATAAGAAACATTACACCTACATGTCTACTAACTCTCATTAAGGCCCCGATATACTTCAAAATAGAAGAAATAGTAATAGAAGCTCAAACTGATGTGACGTTTTTTTGAACAAAATCAGGCTGAAACCAAGTTAGTTTGGAAGTTCGAAACAGAACTTTCCACCTTCTTTCACATAGAAAATCTTTTCATTTCTCCTCACAAGTGTGTAAGTCAAACGTCCAGAGTAAAAACATGAATACTGGAGAGCTGCTTTACAGTAGAAAACACAGTTGTACTTGATGAAATGAGACACTGACAGTTTTTCCATGTTTAATACGGTAAAGCTGCTTGATTTAAAATATTATACATTTATTATAATTAGGTTTTGGTCCCCTGTTAAGGTGGGCACAAAGGGGCAATCAGAATTTGTGATTGAATGGGTTCTCGATTCCTGTAGAAGAGAACACTTATTTACATACAGGAGGTAGTTTGAATGAAGGGCGTGAATGAGTCACACCTTAAGTGGCTCACAATATGTGGTGTCCTGTTATTCAGTGAAATACTTACTGAGAAGTAGGTATTAAGGGGGAAATACAAACAGGAGGGAGTAGAAAAATAAAAATGATGAGCACGAGTTGCATGTGTGTTAAGACTAATAAAGTATCTGCTAAGATTAAAATCAACATTGAAATCGATGCCTAACGGAGTTGAGTTCCTGGATTTCGTTCTAACTCCAGTGTTCGTGGAGGGACTGGGGACTGGCAAGCCACACAGACCTGACAGCGAGCATGATTTATTGATACTGACATTAGCCCTGTTTCCACCAAATTACCCGGAACAATTTGTACCAGGAACTTTTGTACCAGGAACTTTTTTTCCCCAGACCTGCTACTGTCCGCATTTCCACTGCGGTCTAAAGTACCGTGAAGATTAGGCAAATTAGTCCAGAGACGTGGGACTGCGTGCGACCAGTCAGCGACGGACAGTAATCTGCAACAATAACAAGTATGGAGGAGATTCAAGCAAGTATGGAGGAGATTCAAGCTGTGCTGGTTTTGCTAGTTATGTATTGGTTTACTAAAGAGGTAATTAACAAAACTACGGAAAAGAGACGAGCACTGTATTCTGAAAGCTCGTAAAGCTAGATTTAAAATTAGACAACATATGTTATTATCAGCTATTACGGACATTGACCGTGGAAATATTGACCATTGGAAATATTTACCCGGAACTTCATTTAGACCCTGGTTCCTGCAGTCGAAACACACACAGAGTACCACCCCAAAGTTCCTAGTTCCTGGGGAAAGTTCCTGCAGTGGAAATGCGGCTATTGTTGTTGCTGACTTATTTATTTTTTTCTTATTTTCTACATTTTAATTTACAATCATAAGGTGAATTCATTGTTACTGGTAACTAGAAAACAAAAATTTAAAGAGACACGAGAGTGGAACCCAGAAGGGAACAAATGAAAGGTTAATTTAATTGATTTATCATGTTTTTAAAGGAGATTATGCTTACCTTTTGAGTCCTTTGAGCAGAATTGAGTCTTAAAGACTAAGGAAAAAGAACAAAAAAAAGAGACCAGAGTTAAGAATACCAGAAAGAATTTAATTGGTGTTTAAAGAATTTGTTTGGGAAATATACATTATACCTAATTCCTGTTATTGAGCTAAAAAAAATTTCATTCAAAAAATACATTCAGTTAAACCTTACCTGTTGAACGAGTGGTTCATTATTGTTTTGACATCCTTATTCTCCGCAGACAAATGAAGCCTTCTGATTTAACTGATCCATATGCAGACTTTGGTGTCAAATTGAGTGAAGTGTTACGGTTTGTGTCTCGTGTTTTCTTCTCCTTGTAATGACGTCATGACTCTGTGTTTTTTTCTCTGTGTCTGAGCTCATTATTAGGTCTGCACCTGTGTGTCATTATACACCTGCACCTCGTTGGAGTCGTTTTGGATCCACTATAATAAAGGCACTGAAGCGGAGCATGGCAGGAGAGAGGAGAACCAGCAAACAAGCTTTTCGGTTTCTTTTGATTTAGTTAAATTACTTTGCTGTTCGTCTTGTTAATATTTGTTACTTTCATATTATTTGAAGTGAAGTATGTTTTTGTGTTTGTGATACGTGTTTCGTGAGTTTCTATATGTTCGTGAGTATAATAAATGTTAATGCAGTATACTCATGTTTCACGTGTCCTTCTTTATGTTGCGAAACCCTTACGTAGCCACTTTTAACAAAAGGGTTCGTAACATAAATTGGGGGCTCGTCGAGATATCAGATTACGGTAATTGTGTTTGATGAGCAGATAAAGTTAGTGGTGCTGGGCGCGATCTCCGGGTAGTTAGAGTAAACCAGGGGGGCCGTGCTTAGCGCCGGTTCTCACTACGGTTTGCTATTTATTGTTTTCTTTATTGTTTTAGTTTGTTGTTTTTGGAGGTATTCCGGGGGAGAGGCTTGCCTCTTAACTGGTACCCTCTGAAGACTAGAGAGGTCTTAGTTAGGTATCGGTTAGGTAGGTTTAGGTCCGGAGTCGTTCGTAGCCTACTGATTTATTATGTTTGTTTTTTGCTCATCAATTTATTATGGTGACGTTTGATTTAAATGAGTTTGTAAATCAACCTAGTATTGCAGTGTTGGAAACATGTAGAAAGGACGATTTGTTCCTTATTGCTCGACACTTTGAAATACCTGTTTCTAAAACATTGCTTAAGAAAGACTTGAAAGCTTGTTTGTTAACTGGGTTAATTAATGTTGGGGTGTTGTCTTTAGTGGAGGATGTTCCTGAATCAGCAGAAGCAGTTGCAGCTGTTCTGGATGAGGAGCAACTCCCACTGCATTCTTCTACCTCATTGCGTTCTCTCGTAGGCAATCCAGTTATGCCGGGTCCCGGTGAAGGGGCGAAGGTAGGACTACCACCTCTTTCTTTGCCTAAATTTGAGCCTTTATCCCCCTCTCTACTGATGAATCGCCTGTACATCAGGGAGATTTGCGTTTAAAAGTACGATTAGCTTGTTTACAGCTTGAGGCGCAAGACCGAGCTCAAGCACGGAAGGATGAGTTGCAGCATCAGCTTGAAATGCACCGTATTGATGCGGAGATGAAAATTAAAATGCGCGAGTTAGAGTCTGGTCGAGATGACGCAGAAAGATCTAAAAAAATTGCTTGCGAAAATAGACCTAGTTCTGAGGTTGAAGCTGCTGCATTAGTGCCAAATAGTCCTGCGATACCTATAGTTAGCTCTTTAACCATGTTAACGGATTCTTTTGATCATTCGACTTCGTTTAATGTAGCGAAAAATGTTGTAATTGTTCCACCTTTTCGGGAGAAAGAGGTTGAAGCTTATTTTCAGGCATTTGAAAGAATAGCATTGAAATGGCCAACAGAGGTCTGGTCATTAATGTTACAATGTAAGTTAACAGGGAAAGCGCAAGAAGTTTGTGCCTCTCTTCCGTTGGAGGAAAGTGTTCAATATGAGACCGTAAAAAATGCGATTCTCCGTGCCTATGAGTTAGTACCTGAACATTACCGACAACGTTTTCGCTCAACGAAAAAATCCGCTTCTCAGACGTATGTCGAATTTGCCCGTGAGAAGGGTATACTTTTTGATCGATGGATAAAGGCGTGTAAAGTCGCGGATTATCAATCTTTGTGTGAACTTTTGCTCATTGAAGAGTTTAAGAATTGCGTTCCTGAGCGTACTGCTTTATATGTAAATGAACAAAAGGTTACTACTGTGCAGCAAGCAGCTGTTTTAGCAGACGAGTATGCACTCATTCATAAACCTGTGTTTGTAAAGCGTGCTAGTGATTTAGGATACACTTCACAAAGAGAGAATGAAGTTAATTCTTCTAACTTTAAAGACAGGCCTAGTCCATCTAGCCCGAATATGCGTAAAGAGTGTGGCTATTGTCACAAGGTCGGACATATTATTGCTGAGTGTCGAATTTTAAAACGAAAGCATGAACGTCAGGATTTTTCAGCTCAACCTCGCGGTTCAGTTTTAGTAAAAAGTGTGTCTCCACAGACCATGATGTCAGTAGTTCCTGATGAGTGTTTTCAGCCTTTCGTGTTTGACGGTTATGTATCATTGACTGGTTGTGTTAAGGATCAGAAAGCTGTGAAGATCTTGCGTGATATGGGAGGATCTCAGTCTTTTATATTGTCTGACACTTTGCCTTTTTGTGCAAGCTCCGAATGTGATACTAGCACTATTGTGCAGGGTATAGAAATGGGCTTCATCACTGTCCCTCTTCATCGCGTCTGGGTGACGTCTGAATTAGATTCTGGATGTTTTAATGTAGCAGCTCGTTCTTCCCTACCTGTGAAAGGTATCGACTTTATTATGGGAAATGATCTTGCTGGAAGAAAAGTGATGCCAGTTGTGCATGTTACCAAAATCCCAGTTACTGATCAACAATCAGATGCGCTCGCACAACATTTCCCAAATGTTTTTGCTTTTAGTGCAGTTATGACACGCGCTCAGGCGAAAAATCTCGGTGAGGAGAATTAAGTGAATTTAGGTGAGTCTATCTTTGCAGAGATTTGAGAAAAATGCTGTGGCAGAGCATGTGGATGTTAATTCGATCCAAAAATCTGTTCGTCCCGATCCTGACGTATTTTTGCCTGTTTCGTGCGATGTTCTTACTACAGCACAGAAAAGTGATCATACGTTGGAGAAATGTCGTTTAAGTGCTGACACAAAGTCACCTGCGTTTAATCATCAGTTCTATTAAAACAACACTGTGTTAATGCGTAGCTGGAATGCTCGAGTATCGAATAATGAGAATTCGGATGATTGGAACGTGGTCCATCAGATTGTGGTACCCTCGAAATTTCGACAGCATATTTTAAGCTTGGCACATGATCATCCTTGGTCTGGTCACCTTGGTATAAATAAGACTTACCATCGGGTGCTCCAGCATTTCTTTTGGCCTGGGTTGAAAGCTGATGTGTCTCGATATTGTAAGTCTTGTCATGTATGCCAAGTAGTAGGAAAGCCCAATCAGATTGTGCAATCTGCTCCACTTCGTCCTATTCCGGCTGTAGGTGAACCGTTTGAACGCGTCTTGGTAGATTGCGTCGGTCCGCTGCCGCGAACTAAATCCGGTTCTCAGTACATTTTGACAATTATGTGCGCTGTCACACGGTTTCCAGAAGCAATTCCGTTGCGAAATATAACTGCCAAAAGCGTCACTAAGGCTCTAATAAAATTTTTCACGACATTCGGATTGCCGAGAACTGTGCAAACCGATCAAGGAACTAATTTCTTGTCAAAAATGTTCCAAAATGTGTTGAAAGGTTTGAGCGTGTCACATGTCACTACCATCCTGAATCGCAGGGCGCACGGGAGAGATGGCATCAGACGCTGAAGTCCAGTTTGCGAAAATATTGCCTGGAGGCAGGGAATGAGTGGGATGAGGGAGTCCCTTTGGTTTTATTTGCACTGCGTGAAGCGCGACAAGAGTCACTTGGTTTTAGTCCGTCGGAGTTGGTTTTTGGACATAATGTACGGGGTCCTTTAAAAGTACTGAAAGATGAATTTTTCTCCACTGGTGTGACTGAGAAACATAATGTGCTTGATTTCGTTTCTCGTACCCGTAAACGATTGCGAAATGCTTGTGCTGTCGCGAAAGAAGCTCTTGCTCTTTCGCAGAAGAAAATGAAGTGTCATTTCGACAAGATCGCGGTTGTGCGTAATTTCACACCTGGAGAACAAGTACTAGTGTTGCTTCCTTTACCTGGTTCTGCTTTGGCTGCGCGATTTGCAGGTCCTTATGTAATTAAGAGTAAGCTGAGTGACACTGATTATATAGTCCTCACCCCAGAATGACGACGGAAGACACGTTTGTGTCATGTAAATATGCTGAAACGATATGTAGCTCGAACTGGGAAAACTGATGAGGGGACTGATTTGTCCCAGAGTCAGGTACAGCCGGTGTTAAATGTGGAATGAGTATCTTTGCTGTCCAGTACCAGGGGTGCTGAAGATGTAGATGATGGGTTGAAAATGTCAACGGAGATGTTCAGTGGTGGTCCTCTAAATAATTCAGAGATTTTAAAAGTTTTATCATCTCATTTGTCTTATCTAGCGACCAGCGTCAGGATGTGATTGACTTAATAGAAGAGTATCCTAACTTGTTTGGTGATGTTCCGACTGGTACCTCTGTCATTGAACATGACATTGAGGTAGGTAACGCACTCCCCATAAAACAGCATGCGTATGGTTCACCAGTAGGTAAACGGGAGATCATGAAATGTGAAGTGAACTATCTGGTTACAAATGGTTTCGCCAAGAGTAATAGCCCGTGGAGTTCACCGTGCATTTTAGTACCCAAAGCTGACGGTTCATTCCGTTTCTGTACTGATTTTCGCAAGGTGAATTCTGTCACTGTGCCGGATGCCTTTCCGTTGCCTCGAATAGAGGATTGTATTGACAACCTTGGCACTGCCCGGTACATTACGAAATTAGATCTTTTGAAAGGCTATTGGTAGGTGCCATTAACTGAACGTGCTTCTAAGATCTCCGCATTTGTGACTCCCGATTCTTTTCTTCAGTATACGTGTATGGCGTTCGGGCTTCGAAACGCGCCCGCTACCTTTCAAAGGTTGATGTCTACAGTTTTGGGTGATGTTCCAAACTGTAATATTTATCTTGATGATGTCGTTATTTATTCTTCTTCGTGGACTGAGCACATCTCTACCTTGCACAATGTTTTTGACCGATTAACAGCCGCCTCTTTGACTTTAAATTTGAGTAAATGCGATTTTGCGAAAGCCTCCGTTACCTACTTGGGGAAACAGGTTGGAAACGGTAAAGTCCGGTCGACGCAAAAGTGACCGCTATTCTTGCATATCCTGTGCCCACTACGAGGAGAGAGTTGCGACGATTTTTAGGTATGGCTGGCTATTACAGGTGTTTTTGTAGTTTTTTTAACGAAGATGTGCAGCTCTAAAATTGTTTTTAATTGGACTAATGAATGTCAAAGTGCCTTTGAGTGTGCAAAGTTCCTCCTTTGCAGTGCTCCGGTGTTGTCTGCTCCTGACCTAGCTTGTCCGTTCAAGCTTGAGGTAGACGCCAGCGCGACCGGAGTCGGAGCCTTTCTCCTTCAGAGAGGTGCTGATGGAATCTCCCATCCAGTATCTTATTTTTCAGCTAAATTCAACCGTCACCAGTTGAACTATTCAAGATTCAAGATTCAAGAGTTTTATTTGTCACACACAGTTATATACACAATATACAACTGGCAGTGAAATGTAAACAGGTCCGCTCCATGGACAGTGCAAATAACAGTTACAAGAACACAAGGGAAATTAAAATAGAAATAGAATAAAATTAGAATAAAAAGTATTAACATAAGTAGAGTTATAAATAAATCAAGTAAGATAAAAATAGGAAATAAGATAAAAATAAAAAAATAAATAAAAATATAAAATATAAAGTAAGTGGATATGATAAGTGAGATAAACTGTAGACTTAAAAATAAGTGGTTAACATAATATATATATATATATATTTATATATAGAGAAGTATGATGTGCATGCAATAGGTATAATTGCAAATCGGAGTATAATGTGCAAACAGGAGTATGATGTGCAAACAGGTTTATTACAGGTTGTTACACAGTAACAATAGGAACGTAAAGTGCAGTGCAATGGCAGTATGTGAATGTTAATGTATAAACTGGATGTTTATGCGTGTGCGGGGTGAAGTGAAGTCACGTGACTGAGTTCAGGAGTCTGATGGCCTGGGGGAAGAAACTCCTCCTGAGTCTTTCAGTCTTTGCCATCAGGCTACGGAAGCGCTTACCAGATGGCAGCAGGGTGAAGTGAGAGTTTGCAGGGTGATTTATGTCTCTGATGATTTTGGTAGCTCTACCTCTGCAGCGTTTGGTGTAGGTGTCCTGCAGAGACGGGAGAGCTGAGCCTGAGATGCGCTCGGATAAGCGCACCACTCTTTGCAGGGCTTTGCAGTCGTGACTGGTGCTGTTCCCGTACCACGCTGTGATGCACTGAGTCAGGACACTTTCTATCACCCCTCGATAGAAAGTTTTCAGGATGGCTGGTGAAACCCTGAATTTCCTCAGCTGGCGCAGGTGGTACAGTCTTTGCCTGGCTTTTTTCACCTGTGTCTGGATGTGTGTAGTCCAGGTCAGATCCTCGGAGATGTTCACACCCAGGTATTTGAAGCTGCTCACTCTCTCTACCGGTGTCTCGCTGATCATGAGAGGGGAGTATGACCGATGCTGTCTCTTCCTGAAGTCCACAATCAGTTCTTTGGTCTTGTTAACATTCAGAGAGAGACAGTTGTCCTGGCACCATGATGTCAGTTGCTCCACTTCGTCCAAGTATGCCGTCTCATTGTTGTTGGAGATGAGACCCAGGACAACAGTATCATCAGCAAACTTGATGATCGAGGTGGAGCTGTGTGTGGACAAACAGTCATGGGTGTAGAGAGAGTAGAGCAGGGGACTCAGCACACAGCCCTGTGGAGCTCCCACACTCAGGGTGATGGAGGTGGAGGTGAACTGGCCTACTCTCACCGCCTGGGGTCTGCCAGTGAGGAAATCTTCAATCCAGAGGCAGAGAGAAGAATTCAGGCCTAGATCCAGGAGTTTGTGTGTTAGCTTAATGGGAACTATGGTGTTAAAGGCTGAGCTATAGTCAATAAATAGCAGCCTGACATAGTTCCCACTTTTGCTGTCGATGTGAGTGAGGCAGGAGTGAAGGACGTGAGAAATGGCATCTTCAGTCGATCTATTGGAACGATAGGCAAACTGAAGAGGGTCCAAAGTGTCAGGAATGGAGGAGCAAATGTTGTTTTTAATGAGTCTCTCAAAGACCTTCATGACTAAAGATGTGAGAGCCACTGGACGATAGTCATTTAGGCAAGAGGGTTTACTGATCTTAGGTACAGGGATGATGGAGGATCGTTTGAAGGAGGTGGGGACAACAGATGTAGCAAGGGACTCGTTAAATATGGATGTAAAGAGCCCTGCGAGCTGATCAGCACAGGACCGCAGAACACGACCTGAAATACCATCCGGCCCAGCAGCTTTCCTGACATCCACACGTTTGAGTGCCCTCCGAACCTCGTCCTCCGAGACAGAGATCACGTGACCGTTGCTGCTCTGAGGGACTCTCTCTGACGCGTCACTCGCCGGAGTCGCGCTGCCGCGATTACCATCAAAGCGAGCGTAGAAAGAGTTTAACTCGTTCACCAGCAACGGATCAGCTCTCACCTCTGCAGAGGATTTAGTTCCAAAAGCACAGATGGTCCTCAGTCCCTGCCACATCCGCCGGGAGTCGTTGAGTTGGAAATGAGATTCCACTCTGTCTTTATAGCGGAGTTTTGCGGCTTTAACGGCGCGCCGGAGGGCGTAACATGAAGCTTTGTACTCCCTCATATCCCCCGTTAGGAGACCGGCATTGTAAGCGGTAGTGCGCGAGTTTACTGCAGTGCGAATTGAACTGTCCACCCACGGTTTCTGATTAGGGAAGGACGTTATAGTTATTGTTTGTGTGGCTTGCTCTGTCAGTGTGTTAATAAAGCAGAGCGCCACTTCTGTGAACTCGCTGACGTCTTCAGAACTCGCGCGGAACATGTCCCAGTCGACGTCATCGAGAGCTGCCTGTAGCGTGATCTCTGAATGGGATGACCAGCGTTTGACTTCCCTCCTCACCGGGGGCTCTTGAACGAGCCTTTGTTTATATTCCGGTGTGAGGAAAATGGCGGCATGGTCCGATTTGCCAAAAGCTGGCTGTGACCGAGCTTTGTAGGCGTTCTTAAACGGAGAGTAGCAATGATCCAGTGTGTTTGCTCCTCGTGTGGGACAGGAGACATGCTGGTGAAAGTTTGGCAATACTTTCTTTAGGTTTGCTTTGTTAAAATCACCCGCGACGATGAAAGCAGCGTCGGGGTGTTTGTTTATGAAGCCGCTGGTCACATCATGGAGGGCAGATAAAGCCAGCCCCGTGTCTGCCTGTGGTGGAATATAAACGGCAGTGGCGATGACCGAGGAAAACTCCCTCGGCAGGTAGAAAGGCCGGCAAATGATAGTTAAATGTTCCAAGTGAGGCGAGCAGGATCGCGAAAGAATGGAGATGTTCCTAGGATCGCACCATTTCTTGTTTATCATGAAACACACTCCACCGCCTTTAGATTTCCCGGTCTCGGCTGTTCTGTCCATCCGAAAAACAGAGAAGTTCTCGGACGGCGTCACGGCTGTATCCGGGACCGCTGGCGTGAGCCATGTTTCGGACAGACAATAGATGTTGCAGTCTCTCATGTCCCGTTGAAAACTTATCCTGGCTCTAAGATCGTCCATCTTATTCTCCAAGGATTGGACATTTGCGAGCAAAATGCTCGGGAGAGGAGGACTGAATGCTCTTTTTCTCAGTCTGTTGCGGATCCCAGCGCGTTTCCCGCGGTGTTTTTTGAATCTTCGCCGTCGACTCGAGTGGCCATTGTTCAACTCGGCGTCCCGGCGAATCTCAGATGGAAGATTGGAGAAAGTGTCCTGAAACAGGTCAGTGTAGCGGTAACCAAATTCCAGAAGTGTTTTGCTGTCGTAACAGATCAAAGCAGATGATCCGTTGGAAAAAATAGAGAGTAAAAGAGAGTAGAATAATAAATAAAAGCAAAGTCTTAGCGGAGCGACCTGAACGGCGACCGAACACGGCGGCGCCATCTCAATTCTACCAATTCTACGGCGCCATCTATTCTACTATCGAAAAAGAGACTCTAGCTATGTTGCTTGCTTTGCAGCATTTTGAGGTATACGTTGGATACAGCTCTACTCCTGTCATCGTCTACACGGACCATAATCCGTTGTTTTTTTTAAATAAAATGTATAATCATAACCAACGTTTGATGCGCTGGGCGCTCATGGCTCAATGTTATAATCTGGAGATCCACCACAAGAAGGGAACTGATAACATCATGGCAGATGCCCTTTCTCGGGGCTAGGGTAAATGTATAATTTCATATACGTAGGTGTGTAAGTTTGTATTATTGTAACTATGTTCTTGGTTGCTTTTACTGTTCGCTCCATCCAGAACCTGTCTAAAAAAGAGGACTGGTTCTTTCTTTAAGTGGGGGAGTGTTACGGTTTGTGTCTCGTGTTTTCTTCTCCTTGTAATGACGTCATGACTCTGTGTTTTTTTTTCTCTGTGTCTGAGCTCATTATTAGGTCTGCACCTGTGTGTCATTATACACCTGCACCTCGTTGGAGTCGTTTTGGATCCACTATAATAAAGGCACTGAAGCGGAGCATGGCAGGAGAGAGGAGAACCAGCAAACAAGCTTTTCGTTTTCTTTTGATTTAGTTAAATTACTTTGCTGTTCGTCTTGTTAATATTTGTTACTTTCATATTATTTGAAGTGAAGTATGTTTTTGTGTTTGTGATACGTGTTTCGTGAGTTTCTATATGTTCGTGAGTATAATAAATGTTAATGCAGTATACTCATGTTTCACGTGTCCTTCTTTATGTTGCGAAACCCTTACGTAGCCACTTTTAACAAAAGGGTTCGTAACAGAAGTGTTGCAACATACTTGTCAGTCCTGGTCATTAGACAGAGGAAATTGACTAACAATTTTTAGACAACCACTAGTATGTGTACAGTGCAACAGAAAAGATCTTGTTAGACATTTCAATACCAAACAGGACCACATGGAGATGCCATGGAAAATCCCTAAACCAACCGCATTGTAGTTAAGGTTGCAGCAACACGTCAACGTAATCGATTACGTAAATTAGTAAAATTGCATCGTATTCATTGATTTGTCGCACTGTTTATGTTCCCTAATTACCCTATGCTTGTTAATTTCTAAAAGTATATTATTAAGTTCCCATAGATCTGTACACTATTAAGGTAAGACTATATCTAACCAGGGGTCATGGCCATTACCATAGAAATAAGATGACAAACTGAACTTTTTATAATGGTAAATTACTTTTTTATAGAACAATATTACAATAACCAGGGGTTGAGCCTTATGGTGCGTTCACACCGGACGCGATTCGCGTGAGTGATTTACATGTTAAGTCAATGCAGAGACGCGAAATGGCATTCTGCGGCGCGATTCGCGCGAATGAGGCGGCGAGATTCGCGCGATTGAGGCGGCGAGAAGGACGCGACTTGAGCGTTTTGAAGATTTTTCAACTTGAGCGTTTCGAAACGCTCAAGTTGAAAAATCTGAACTTTGGCGGATATTTCGCGCCGCGTTAACCAATCAGGAGCTTGCTCTAGTAGTGACAACTAGAGGAGAAAATCTGTATATTAATATCTGGTTCAGACAATATGATTATCACTGTGATAACATTAAATGACATGAAACACAACCCAGTCTCTTTTTGTTAAATGCAAGTTTATGTATGATCAATAATACAAAAGTATAAGTAATGTATAACAAGCTATACATGAAATAAAACAAACAATGCAGTCAAACATTCAAAGTCAGTGCTAGTAGGCTAACGTTACAACTGCAACATACAGTTATAGCCTAAAAATATAAAGTAATGAAACTTATCTTTGCCCTCAGCCTAAACGATTTGCCAGGGAACAAATTATAGATCCATGAGACAAAAGATCGGCCGTTACAAGACGAATTATAGCTCGAGACACACCACAGAGACATCAGAGCCAGCGGTAGACGGCAGAAGGACTGGCCGAGGAAAGGTTGCCCTCGCCGGCTTTCACGTGCGCTGAGCGCGCTGTCCGCTGGAGCTCACAGCTCCGACAACGGCAGATAAAATGTTCAAATAGGCACTGTTTATGTAAATACACCACAGATTTGAGCTTTAAACAACTACATTATCGACTGAAAAAGTCTTAAAACTACGTTTTGTCACACATTAACAGTAGATATGAACAAAAAAAAAGACATGTAAACACAGCCCATGTCAGCCATTTCTCAACGAGACGAGCTGCTGGCGGAAGCCCCGCCCATGACGCGAATTCGCATCTGTTGTGCAGTGAATGTCACGCGCGAGTAAACTCAAAATGTACACGCGTCCACCTTCGCGCGATCAGCGCGAATTATTCGCGCGAATCGCGTCCGGTGTGAACGCCACATTACCCTCTTTAGATTGGTCTAGAAATTTCTTTACAAGCCCCTAGAGTCTAAGTACACGCGACTGATGCCAATGTGTTGGCGGAGCTCTAAATCTTCAGTCTGTGTGCTCCAATGCTCCTCCTAATAAAAGTCTTCCCACACTCAAAGCACACGTTTTTTTTGATGATTTTTTTAATGCTGCAGCAGTGAAAAACTCTTTCCACACAAAGAACATGAATGTGGTTTCTCCTGTTAATGAACTCTCAGTTGTCTCTTCAGGCCTGAAGCCCATAAAAATGTTTTGCCACATTGATCACATTCATGCAGTTTTTCAGTGTGGATGCTCATGTGTGTCTTAGGGGTTCCTTGTTGTGTGAAACTCGTCCCACACTGATCACATGTGAACGGTTTCTCTCTAGTGTGGATCCTCATGTGATCCTTGAGACCTTGAGAGTGTTTGCATGTGAAACTCTTCCCACACTGACGGCAGGTCAAACATTTCTTGTCTGTTCTCTTCAGTAAAGAAATACTTTCAGTCTGTGAGCGAGTTTTTTCTTCAGTTTTGACATGATGTTTCTCCTCTTCACTCTCCTCATTCTAAATAAAATGGGGGAGTCAATAGATTACAATTTTTAATCATGCTTAAATAACATCCATATCATATAATTAAGCATACATTTATCTTGTTTAACATTAAAACTGTTAAAAGAAAAGGCTTAATAAACTATTGCATAGATGAGATAAACTACACATATGTATCTCTTCTCTTTGTGCTTTGAAGTTTGAACTTCAGAGATGCTCAATTGGGTTTAAGTCAGGGCTCTGTCTGGGCCATTCAAGAACAGTCACGGAGTGGTTGTGAAGCCACTCCTTCGTTATTTTAGCTGTGTGCTTATCTTGTTGGAAGGTGAACCTTCGGCCCAGTCTGAGGTCTTGAGCACCTGGAGAAGGTTTTCGTCCAGGATATCCCTGTACTTGGCCGCATTCATCTTTCCCTCAATTGCAACCAGTCGTCCTGTCCCTGCGGCTGAAAAACACCCCCACAGCATGATGCTGCCACCACCTTGCTTCACTGTTGGGACTGTATTGGACAGGTGATGAGCAGTGCCTGGTTTTCTCCACACATACCGCTTAGAATTAAGGCCAAAAAGTTCTATCTTGGTCTCATCAGCCTAGAGAATCTTATTTCTCACCATCTTGGAGTCCTTCAGGTGTTTTTTAGCAAACTCCTTGCGGGTTTTCATGTGTCTTGCACTGAGGAGAGGCTTCTGTCGGGCCACTCTGCCATAAAGCCCCAGCTGGTGGAGGGCTGCAGTGATGGTTGACTTTCTACAACTTTCTCCCATCTCCCGACTGAATCTCTGGAGCTCAGCCACAGTGATCTTTGGGTTCTTCTTTACCTCTCTCACCAAGGCTCTTCTCTCCCGATAGCTCAGTTTGGCCGGACGGCCAGCTCTAGGAAGGGTTCTGGTCATCCCAAACATTTTCTTTAAGGATTATGGAGGCCTCTGTGCTCTTAGGAACCTTAAGTGCAGCAGAATGTTTTTGTAACCCTGGCCAGATCTGTGCCTTGCCACAATTCTGTCTCTGAGCTCTTCAGGCAGTTCCTTTGACCTCGTGATTCTCATTTGCTCTGACATGCACTGTGAGCTGTAAGGTCTTATATAGACAGCTGTGTGGCTTTCCTAATCAAGTCAAATCAGTATAATCAAACACAACTGGACTCAAATTAAGGTGTAGAACCATCTCAAGGATGATCAGAAGAAATGGACAGCACCTGAGTTAAATATATGAGTGGCACAGCAAAGGGTCTGAATACTTAGGACCATGTGATATTTCAGTTTTTATTTTTTAATAAATCTGCAAAAATGTCAACAATTCTGTGATTTTCTGTGCTGTGTGTACATTAATGAGAAAAATAATTAACTTATATATATAATATATATAGTGTTATAATGAACAATATAACAGAGTGAAAAATTTAAGGGGGTCTGAATACTTTCCTTACCCATAGTGTGTGTATGTGTATGTATATATATATATATATATATATATATATATATATATATATATATATATATATATATATATATATATATATATATATATATATATATATATATATATATATATATAAAATAGTTGCATAACAATAGGTGTATGGTCACATTTGACGACCAATGAGTATGAGTGTAACCAATTAGTAAGGAATACCTGAGGGCTAAATACAAGAAAAAAAAATTAACATTAAATGTTAACAATGTTGCATCTCCATCACTCTCCATAATAAAATGATACTGTAAATGTGTAATAATCAATGCACACTATGCTGTACTGTTTATCAAAACTTGCTGCAAACACCTGTATAGTGAAGCTGTTGTGTATCCGCGGCATAAGCCATTCAAATGTATTGACACAGCGCTAGAAATATTGAGCGATCCATGAACCATGTGACCGCACGCGCCGCCGCGAGATGACAGGCTGGCAGCAACAGGAGTATCAGACTGTACTTGAGCAACAGCGCAAACTCTTTCGGAATATTTTGAACAGCTGAATATTCACCTCATGATGAAAAAGTAGAGACGATTGTAGACAAAAATGAAGAGGGATTTAATCTTAGTTTTTGTTTTATGCAAAACATTTAGATTTTTGGGTACATTTCAGGTGATCTCAGCATGTGGAGAGAAGAGATGGGGGAAGAGAGGGTGAAGAGAAGGAAATGAAGCGTGATGTCTAGGATGTGGATGCTAATGTTAAAGAGAGAGTTCAAAAGCTAATTTCCAGAAATGTCCTTTGTTTTCTCAGAGAGTAGCCCGCTCTGAGCCCAGGCCGCTTGGCTCCAGTCTTACAACAGTGTTATTGTGTCACGTTTGGTGAGGACGCGGTGTCAAAACTGAAGGTGCTGGATCTGAAAATTAACTATTTACTATGATTGTTTTTTGTATGACTGTGTAGAGCAAATGATTGAGCGAAACTCTTCCCACATGCAGTGCAATGATACGGTTTCTCTCCGGTGTGGAGCCTCTCGTGTCTTTTCAGATGATCTGAATGAGTGAATCTCTTGTCGCAGTGTGAACACTTGTATGGTTTCTCTCCAGTGTGAATTCTCTGATGCTGTTTTAAATGTCCAGCTCCAATAAAACTCTTCCCACACTCAAAGCACACATGATCTCTTTCACCAGTGTGTATTTTCTGATGATCTTTTAAATTCTGCAGCTGTGAAAAACTCTTTCCACACAAAGAACATGAATGTGGTTTCTCCTGTGAATGAACTGTCAGGTGTTTCTTCAGGCCTGAAGCCCTCAAAAATGTTTTGCCACATTGATCACATTCATGCAGTTTCTCTCTAGTGTGGATGATCATGTGTTGCTTAAGGTTTCCTTGATGTCTGAAACTCTTCCTGCACTGATCACATGTGAACGGTTTCTCTCCTGTGTGGATCCTCATGTGAAGCTTGAGACTGTGTCTGCGTGTGAAACTCTTCCCACACTGACGGCAGGTCAAACATTTCTTGTCTCTTCTCTCAAGAATAGAAATACTTTCAGTCTGTGAGCAAGTTTCTTCTTCAGTTTTGACATGATGTTTCTCCTCTTCACTCTCCACATCCATCAGCATCACATCTGAAATGACAAAAAAAGTCCATAGAAGTTTGAACTTTTCAATGCGGAGCGCTGTGACTTGTTACTTTGAGCTCATCATTCTGTGCACGGGCTGTGCATAAACGCTTTGCTGTTTTATTAAATATCAGGGTTTTTCCTGCATAGAGAATTACAAGGCGGCAGTCTCCATCAAATTTCATGCCGCTTCCGTCTGTCGACAAAACGTCTCGGTTACGTATGTAACCCTTATTCCCTGAAGGAGGGAACGGAGACGTACGTTGGAACTGACCGACGAATTGGGATCTGTCTTCAGAGACCAGTCTACTTCGAGTGTATTAGAAACGAGCCAATTGTATTGGCATGCGGTCCACGCACCGCCCCGCACTGCGGGTATAAATTCGGAAGTGGAGTACTGCATATTGCTTTTCCAACTGAGGAGCCGAAGAAGTGACTCGGCCCTTCAGCGGAAGCACAGCATCTGGCGACGGGACGTACGTCTCCGTTCCCTCCTTCAGGGAACGAGGGTTACATACGTAACCGAGACGTTCCCTTTCAGTCAGTCACGTTCGACGTACGTCGGAACTGACCGACGAATTGGGATCCCTACCAACACGCCAGGATGTTGGCCCTTCCAGCGTCCTGCCTGAGCTAGCTGGACCACTCCTATGTTAGAGTGGGAGTCAGGGCTCCCGGGAGGGAAGGTCAGTCACTGCTGTTCCTGCAAGACCCACTCAGTGTGACTACTGGATAACGCTGGGACGCTGCGGAGCCACGTCCTCCAAGGGAGGAGAGGTGGAATACTCATAAGGACTAACCTATCAGGGAAGTGCAACATATGGCAGTCTCTAGGGTGGATCCAACCTGGTCCCAGGGGGGAAAGAACACACCCAGAGACGACAGAGAGGGGCTCTATCAAAGGAAAGACACAGGGCTAGCCGAGTAGGGTAGCAGATACCGTGGAAATACACATATGGGGTCGCCGTGAGGGGACCAACACATATGGAACCCAGCCTACACACACGTTCCACAAGCATACGGGTGCAGGCCTGGCGTCAGACGGCCACAACGTCTGACACCGAAGGGGTGACGGAGGAGCTCGACAGGGAAGAACGCACGTATCCATCCATAGGCGGGAGTGGCGTAGCAAGCCGACACAGGAACGGGCACTTCGCGTCTACCGGCCATTGGAGGCGAGTACACGGGAAGAAACCAGCTCCACACGGAGGCTATAGAATCTAGCGAATGTGTTAGGTGTCACCCAGCCTGCAGCTCTACAGATGTCTGTCAGCGAGGCGCCTTGAGCCAGAGCCCAGGAGGAGGCAACACTCCTTGTGGAGTGCGCTCGCAACCCGAACGGGCAAGGCACGTCTTGCGATTGGTACGCTAAGACGATATCGTCCACTATCCAGTGGGCTAACCTCTGCTTGGAGACAGCCTTTCCCTTCTGCTGGCCTCCGTAACAGACGAAGAGCTGCTCTGAGGTCCTAAAGCCTTGTGTCCGGTCAACGTAAGCGCGAAGTGCGCGGGCGGGACATAAAGCCTAGGGCTGGGTCTGCCTCCTCCGAGGGTAGCGCTTGCAGGTTCACCACCTGGTCCCGAAAGGGAGTGGTAGGAACCTTGGGCACCTATCCCTCCCTGAGAAAGAAGGTCCTTCCTCAGGGGAATCGGCCAGGGTGGGGCTGTCGCGAGGAGAGTGAGTTTGGCGAGTTGGCCAGTAGGGCGCAACTAGCAAGACCTGCTCCTCATCCTCCCTGACCTTGCACAGAGTCTGTGCTAGAAGGCTCACTGGGGGAAACCCATATTTGCTGTGCCAGCTGTGCGCCAGTGCATCTGTGCCGAGGGTACCCCCGTTCAGGGAATAGTACCACTGGCAATGGGACGAGTCCGGAGTGGCAAACAGGTCTACCTGTGCGGCTCCGAAAAGGTCCCATATCAGCTGGACGCTCCGGGGGTGGAGTCGCCACTCTCCCGGAAGTGGACACTGACGAGAGAGCTTGTCGGCTGTCTGGTTCAGCGCACCAGGGATGTGAATGGCACGAAGCGACCTCAGATGCTTCTGACTCCACAGGAGGAGGTGGCGGGCAAGTTGGGCACTCCGGCCCGTAAGAACGAGGGGTCGGACCAAAGGTTGAAGGTTTGGCGACAGTACGGGGTAACTGGGACCCGATACTGGCCGCTCTGCCACGCCCACCTCGGGACTCGGTCGTGTAGCCAGCGCTGAAGCGGTCTCATATGAAGCAACCCGAGCGGCGTTACCGCGGCTGCAGATGCCATATGCCCCAGGAGCCTCTGAAAGAATTTCAGTGGGACTGCCGTTCTGCTCTTGAATGTATTCAAGCAGTTCAACACTGACTGGACTCATTCCTCTGTGAGGCGCGCAGTCCGATTGACCCAACCCAGCTCCATGCCGAGATAAGAGATCCTCTGCGTGGGACAGAGTTTGCTCTTCTCTCGGTTGACCCGAAGGCCCAACAGGCTGAGGTGACAGAGCACCAGGTCCCTGTGTTCGCACAACTGCTCTCGAGACTGGGCAAGTATAAGCCAGTCGTCGAGATAGTTGAGGATGCAAACGCTGCGTTCTCGGAGTGGAACAATGTCTGCCTCCGCGACTTTCTTGAAGATGCGGGGCGACAGGGACAGCCCGAAGGGCAATACTTTGTACTGATATGCCTTCCCCTCGAACGCAAAGCGTAGGAACGGTCTGTGTCGAGGGAGAATAGAGACATGAAAGTACGCGTCCTTCAGGTCGATCGCTGCAAACCAATCTTGGGGACGGATACATTCGAAAATGCGTTTCTGCGTTAGCATTCTGAACGGAAGTTTGTGCAGGGCCCGATTCAGAACATGCAGGTCCAAGATTGGCCGTAACCCACCCCCTTCTTGGGTACAATGAAGTAGGGGCTGTAGAACTTCATATCGGCTGGAGGAACCGGCTCGACCGCGTCCTTCGCCAGTAGGACATCGATCTCTGACCGCAAGACATTTGGGAGGCCGGTACACGAACTGAATCGCGTAACCGAGTCTGATAGTACGGATGAGCCAGCGAGATGGCTCTAGCCAGGCCCCCAGAAACCGCCAACGGCACTATAGACGTACCCGGGGTGGGGCAGCGAGGTGGAACGTTCAGACCCAACCCGGATGGCCCGGAGGCGACCCGGAGTGGTGTCTGATCATTCCAGGGTGGGGCAGTGTGTGGGAGAGAATTTTTTTTTGTTTTTTACCTCCATCTGCTTCTGGGCCACCAAGAACTGCTGGGCGCAGTTCTCGATGACGTCGCCGAAGAGGCCAGCCTGACAGACAGGGGCGTTGAGGAACCGAACTTTGTCGGGCTCACGCATATCTGCCAGGTTAGCCCCAGCTTTCTGGACCACTAGTGTGGACATTGCCTGACCCAGGGAGCATGCAGTGACTTCCGTCACCCAGAGGGCGAGGTCCATCACAACATGCAGTTCCTGCATAACCCCTGGGTCGGGACTACCCTCGTGCATGCAGAACAGAGGGCAGTGAGAGAGGGAAAAAACTTAAACATATTATGGCCCTTTTGGTGTTCCATATTTTGGCACCAAATAGTTCCACACTGCTAAGTTTTTCCAATGCACATCCGGGCAGCCACCCCAGAAAGCATGGCTGTCAACTCTGAATCTGATTCAGCATGAGCACACTATTATAGTGGGAAACTCAGCATTATCATTTCCAGCGCATAACAGCCCTCTCTCCGATGCAGCAATTGACATCTGTACTCCGCCAGAGCACCAAATGAAACGCTAGGTCCCCCCTTTTTTCAAAAAAGGACCAGCAATCCCATCTGTAAGCTACCAGCAGGCATGTGGGACAATTAGCATGGCCGTCCGACTTGACGGCACACGGCGCGCTGAACACTCAAGCCTCCAAGAAAGAGGCACGGTGAACAACGCGCCGACGTGGTCATGTTCTCATAAGGGAACATGAACCACCCACGAACAAAGTCTCAGCATGCTTGTGATGCAATAAGAGGAGTGGGGGCCCACAGGGAATGTACCCGGCGGGGAAGCCCCACTATAATCCTCAGGCCACCAAGGCTTATTAGCCAAAGTAGACCTTTTCTGGTGCACCAGAAAAGGAACAAGATCGGGGAATAAGCAAAGGGACTCAACCCCGTTTGAGGTTTCACAGTCTCGACCGCGCACCAGAGGACCGAGTGACGCGCTGGGTTGCCGTGGCAACCCCCGCTGTCAGCCGGCGCCAGACGGCACACGGCGCGCTGAATGCTCGAGCCCGAACAACGCGCCGACGTGACCACGTTCTCCTGGGAGAACGCAGATCACCCACGAACGCAATCTCACATGTTTATATGCGAGAGAGATCGTGGCCGTCAAATGAGGACAGGAAACAACCGCATCCAGAAACACACGGTTTGAATGACATCTTGAAAAAGACGCAGGGTCAAACCGTGTTGCTCTTTTTAGAAGGAAATGCTCTTTTAGAAGTGCTGAAGCACTCAGGGAGATGACCGCGGCTCACAGTAGTCCGATTGCAAGCCTGCGTGTGAGCACTCAAGAACGGAAACGCCCAGCCAACCAACACAGGAACAAGTGTATGTTGCAGCGGCCGCTCGCTGACTCGCGTCACACCAGCACCCAGGTAAGAGAGCGATCCTCCTAGAGACTCGTTTAAACACTCTTCGCAGAAACAGCTTGATACAGCAAACCGTTCGGCTTCGAAGTTAAAAGCAATATGCGGTACTCCACTTCCACTTTCACGCATGCGGTGCGAAAAACAATTGGCTCGTTTCTAATACTCAAAGTAGACTGGTCTCTGAAGACAGATCCCAATTCCTCGGTCAGTTCCGACGTACGTCGAACGTGACCGACTGAAAGGGAACTTCAGTCACATGCTCAGATTAGACCTGTCATGATAATTAAATAATCATGAGAATTATATATTGTCACATGATCCTTCAGCAATCATTCTTATATTATGATTTACTGTTACAAAGTCATCTAAAGCCATTCCATATCTGAATGTGAGGGACAGAAGAATATTTACCTCGTTAAATTAAAGTTCATGGAAACTCGTCTTTCCATCCACTGTGGCTGTCAATCATTCTCCGTTCATTATTCAAAATGCACGTCACATTCGGTTACGACAGTCAGCGGCAGCACTGTAAAACTCTCTCCAAGATGATATATTCCCATTATAATACTTGATATGCAGATAAAGGGCTGTGGGTATTTGCATAAAATGACTTTATCTTGCTGGAGTTTATAGCGGTTTCTGAACGATGTTGTACACGCTACCAGGTAACATCACAAGGACTATTAATTAGCATCACACGCACAATAACTAGAATTTAAAATTGTGAAGAAACAAATTATCAGTAAACTGTTGGACAGATATACATTAATTAGATCAAGATTTGCGCGCATTTGTGCCGTGAACTTTTCAATGCGCACTCTGACTCCATGTTGCTTTAACTTCTTAACCAGCAGCAAGGAAAAAAACAAGGAAAAAAACAAAAAATCCTACTTTGTTTGGATGAGCGTTTTGAGTTGGAGTAATCAATCATGTCCATTTTCAATGAACGCTGCACGGAGAGCGCTGACACATCAGATGCGCAATTAAAACACGAAACGGTATGAATACAGAACACTACAGTATTTGTTTCCAAATCATTATAAAGTAATTCATTTCTTGACTAGATGCTGCATTAACAGGTAAAGAACAGCAGTGTGTATGTTTGTCAACGAGGCTGAGAGGAACGCTAACATTAGCAGTACCTCAAGCAGTTAAAACAATGTGATTAAAAACACACGCAAGTCAGACCTAAATGTTGCATGTAGGGATGCACCGATACCACTTTTTTTTCAGACCAAATACAAGTACAAGTACTTATATTTGGGTACTTGCCGATACCGAGTACTGATACGAGTACTTAAAGTCCCTGTAAAGTCAAAACTAAACATGTGTTCTGAGTTCCTCACACCACAGATAAATGTGTTATTAACCACCCAGCCAAATTTGAATCATAAAAAACTCTGGCAAGTACATAAAATAGCTTATCAAAAACTTGAAAAAATTAGCAGCATTCTCTGCTCTCAAACGCTGGGGGTGTGTCCGCTGTCGGCGCCGAAACCACGCCCACTCGCGGGACAGCTGGAGTAGCACACAGGGTTGCCAGGTTTTCACAACAAAACCCTTCCAATTGCTACTCAAAACAAGCCCAATCGCGTTTCAGGGGGGCTTCCCCGGTAAAAATCACATTTGGGGGTAAAATAAGGTTTTTTTTGGCATGGTTGCCTACTAAAATTCGCATTCCCGGGGCTAAATATCACATAACTAGGGTCGCTTCAACCCGCGGACATGAAAAAACAGCCTTGGCAACACTGGTAGCACACAAGACAACACTCGGCGTACTGATCATGACTGTCTATGATCACGACGCACCAGATGTCGGCGGGACGGGAGGATGAAGGCCTGGGCGGGGGATAGTCGCTTCTGCAGCGGATTATCAGTGAATCCCAGTTGTCTCCGGTGAAAGTTTGTAAAACTATCCGGTGTAAAGTCACTGCAGAGGCAGTTGTCGGTGGTGATCCTCAGCTCTCCTTCAAGGCAGCTGTTCACAAAATTAATCCATCTCTTCTTGATCATCGTTTTTGTTTTGAAAGCTGTTTTGTAAGTTGTAGGCTGTAATAACTAACACTACTGACACAGTACTGACAGTAACTCGCGATCGAGCGGGCAAACTGATGCGAATGTGCTCTAGTTATGATCGTGTTAGGGGAGGAGCCAGGCTCGGTGGCTCCAGTGCGTCATCGAGCCACCGTTTTAGCCCTGCCCAGAAAACCCTGAACACAGCAACGGTGAAAAAATGTTTAACGGTCTAACTTCTGAATTCAGTACTACATAGTTCAGTCTTTGTAATGTGTTTCAGCAATACATTTCTAACATTTATAATGTGTTTAGAAACAAATCTCAGAATTGCCTTTACAGGGACTTTAATACCATTACAGTTCTTCTAACAATGTTTTATTTTCATCAGATGTCTTTCACTTTCTGACTGTAACAAAGTAAATACACAATTTGATGCTGTTGCTGACATTTTAACATTCAACTTGGTGTTTTCCTAAACAAACATGGCACTGCTGCCCATTTCACATAAATGTAACCTGTAACATTCAGTGGATTCCAGTACCACAACATAGTAGCAGAACAACTGAATTAAATTAGTATATGTTACCATAGCCATACAGCCCTTTTTGGAGATGAAAAGAAGCTTCTCTGCATTATCAGCTATGAGCCTGTTTCTGTTTTCATCTACAATGTGTGGCACTGAGCTAACTTAGGGATGAGCGAGACTAGTCGATTAAACGTTAGTGCTGCTGCAAGACGACTTGGAAAATACTAGTCATTTACATTTTTTGTATTTTTTTGTATTTAAAGCTGCAGTAGGGAGTTTTTAGAAAACGTTGACTTAGCCTGAAAATTTTAACAAGCACAACTCACAGGTCACTCCCCCTTGCTCTCTGCTGCGCTACAGCCCTCCCTACACAGCTCCTCCCCCATCACAGCGGAGCCTGCCGTGAACGCGCAGGCTAGTAACTAGGGCTAGGCTAGTAGAACATAGCAGGGCCACCGATGACGGCGGATAAACAGTTATGGCACATTCACTGGTACAGATGAAACATCAACAATATGATTTACATTGACTATGGCTTGTCCATACTTTGACTACAAACTTGGTTCCTAAAAACATTACGTATTTTGCAATACATGTAATGTAACTATATGACGTTGCACTATTTCTATAAGTAATAGTTAGTAAGATAATATAACGGTAACTAACGTTACAGTATGCAAGTAATTATTCTATCGATATCAGGGCTCAACATAGCGACCATTTTGGGCACATTTGCGCCTGAAAATTACTGCGTGCGACTGTGAAAAAAGAATTAGGCGCACCGGTGCGAGTGACCCAATCGATTCTCATGAATAGATGTAGCCTATAATACAATCGAAAAACTACAACTGCCAAAGTGCATCAACACTGACTGAGCAACAGTTACGTTTCGATCTCTGAGATCGACTGCTTGTCGTGCCTTCTGTCAGCAGAGTGTGCAACGGACTACACTTCACAGATTGTTAACCAGGTGAAACGGGTGTGACGCGGCCTCGCGCAGATGTTTCTTTGCAGCCAAATCCAAATTAACTAGAAATACCACATTTGGATTATCATAAACAAGGTCGGAAATTAAAGGGTTAGTTCACCCAAAAATGAAAATTCTGTCATTAATTACTTACCTTCATGTCGTTCGACACCCGTAAGACCTCCGTTCATCTTCGGAACACAAATGAAGATATTTTAGTGTAAATCTGATGGCTCTGAAAGGCCTCCATTGGCACAATGCACGGTTCACTCTCAAGACCCTTAAAAGGTACTAAAGACGTCGTTACAAAGTCCATCTCACTACAGTGGTTCTACAATAACTTTATGAATCGGCGAGAATGGTTTTTGTGCGCAAAAAAACCCTAAATAGCGACTTATATAGTGATGACGATTTCAAAACACGGCCTCATGAAGCTTCGAAGCGTTATGAATCAGTGAGTCGATTCAGCGGTTTGGATCGCCAAATTTCAGCAGTTTGGCGGTTTGACACGCGATCCGAATCATGATTCGACTCACTGATTCATAACGCTTCGAAGCTTCATGAGGCCGTGTTTTGAAATTGTCATCACTATATAAGTCGCTATTTAGGGTTTTTTAGAACCACTGTAGTGAGATGGACTTTGTAACGACGTCTTTAACGACGGACAGCTATTGCTCCGAGTTGGCATGATTGCAAATGTGATACTTATCTTGTACAAAAGTCCAATAGACAAGCTGATGTTAAGTAACAACGTTTTAGTCAAACTACAAAATCAAAATCAAAACTACACCAGAACTGTTGCGCATTTCCAAGCGGTTCGATTCGAATGAATCTGCGTTTGAACGATTGAATCAATGACTCACACATAGACTTGACACGCCACCTACTGGCGGTTTTATTTTCATATTTTGCATTTGCATCGACTTTGCATTAACTTTTTATTTAAAATATCAAACTTTTAAAGTTTAACTTGTACATAACCCATTTCTAAATTCAAAAACTTATATTTAAAACATTCATACAACATTATTTACCCATGAGCTGCATTAAACAGTCTAAACACCACTTCAGAGCTGCTGTGACACTTCTACAGTGCAAAGATGGATCTTTTGATGCTGATTTAATTAGATTGGTAACAGTCTAATTGTGTCTTATTGCTCTAACTGAATTTATTGTTTAAATTAAAATTTTAAAAACATTTCTATTTTAATTGAAGAAATTGACAAGATGATCCATATATTTAATAAGATTAGAAAACATTGCTCTTATAATGGTAAAAATGCCCCTGGACATTAATTTAAAGGGACAAAGATAGTCCTGTAATGGGAAAGTTATAATTGGAATGCATGTTATTGATCAGAAAGTGCTCCTAAATTTTTTAAAATTAGGAGCACAAGTGCTCCTCAAGAAAAATGTTAGCGTAGAGCCCTGGATATGTAATGCCAAATAAGGTTTGCTAGTACATTATTTTAGCAACATGACAAGCCAGTGAATTAGTAGGTTTCAATAAATGCTTTGCACAGTGCATGACATTTTATCTGTATGTTATGCGGCTAGAGTTTTGACACTGAGTCAATGGGCTCCGACGAGGAATTCACACCCACAGCGACTTCGAGGAGTCAACGGGCGGTGAGAAGAGGAAGCCAAGATACTTACTTGTCAAGCAGAAATGTGGCTAACTCTGCATCGGTTTTTAATCCTTTTCAGGACACGTAGCCTAGCTCCCTGCACCTCGGAAAAGCTGCTCCGATATTTACCCTCGTTTTATTTTGGGCTCATCTGTCTTTTTCCGTTTACCCGCCTTTATTTTATGAGCAGGTGCCACTCGAGGAATTGGCAGTTTGGATTGTTTGTCCGCCATAAGCAAAGCTGCGGCACACCGGTAATCTTGAATTTGAACGAACACGAGCTTGATCGACACTGCTAAGACACTCCTCCTGGCTCTGATTGGTTGTTACCGGGAGCGGTGTATTTCTGCAAAAGGCAAAAGGACCACTGGGAGGAGCCAGAGGATCTTGATTTTTTCACAGATTATCGGTCTCATATTCTACTCTCAGGACATAATGACAGGTTTAACAAATATGTAAAAAAATACATTTTTACAAAAGTTACCAACTGCAGCTTTAAGGTTTTGCTTTAAATATATATTTTTTACAAAGGCTATGTTTAAATTACTGTCGTGTTAATGTTATATCTTGAAATTAATATATTATTTTGAAAAGTGTATATCTGCCGCAAAACACAATCATTTAATTTTACCTCAGGTTTTGCATGCGTTGGTTTTCTCTGGCGCTTGCGGAGGCTTCAGATAAATCTCCACTCGGGTGAAGGAGGATTTTGAAAGCTTACACAAAACTTTTCCATTTTCTTCCATATCATGTCAAACTAGTATAACAATTAAGCTTGCTTAGGCTTGTTATACTACCGGGGTTAGGCTAATCATTGCGCACATCCCTACTAAACAGCCTTTCACTTTTGGCAGTCATTAGCGAGAGGTATCTGCCTCACGAGCAGTTAAGCTAAATTAATCGGTTAATCGGTATCGGTGCATCCCTAGTTGCATATATAAAATTAGTGATGTGAGAACGCAAACTGTATCGTCATTAGGGTTGGGTACCGAAACCCCCTATGTAACCGGTATGTACCGGACCGAATCAGAACGCAGATGCTTCAGAAAATCCCCAAAAGTGACTGAACCAGCCATCGTAAACACTATCTTTTGTGATAAATAATATCATTAGATAAATGTTCATACATAGATTAGTTACAGTTATTATTTATTGGTGAATTATCCAGGATTAATGGACTATTCAGTAAATAAACAATAGATTAAATAAAATAAAAAACATTAAAATAAAAAAAATGTATAGATTAATTGATTAAAAAAAATAATCGTTAGTTTCAGCCCTAATTGTAGTGTCGACTGCATTCATCAACTCTGTTACCAAAGTTATCACAAATAACTTTATATTAAAAAAAAAACGAAAACTATAAAACACTAAAAGTATAATTTACACTAAATCTGCAATTCTTAATTTTGATATGTTTAATGTTTATTTGTTTAATTATTACATTTCTTTAAAAAAAAATCTGTGTCAGGGTTGAAAGTGTATTTAGGCATGTCCCAAATTCTGCTTAGAGCTTTTTTTCCTCCTACAAACTCTAAATCTGATGAACTTTCTATCGTTACTGTTCTTCAGGCTCATGAATGAAGAATCAGGAATAAACACCAACCTCTTTGTTCTTCAGTGTGTTCTGGATCGCTCATGTTCTCACTGTCCTTCAATAAACTCTGTCTTTGCAGATTTCAGCTCTTCCTGATGGGCTGATGCTCATATTCCAGCATTTATTGGTGAATTGCAGTGGGAGGAGCTTCACTGAAGGAGGAGGAGCAGATCTGACAAAATCAAGAACAAATCACTTATTGAGTTTTTAATACTAACTTAAGTACAATAATTAGAAAGTATGAATGTTTGTATACCAATTCACAAATTCTCTCTTTACTTCTAAGAATTACATCCACATATTTTATCCCTACATTTATCTTACCTCTCATTATCATATAGGCAACGAATTATAGAAAAACATACAATTAAAAGATTCCAAATATAAGCAATGCAAGAATAAAAATGAAGAAATAAACATATAAAAATACCTTTACAAATTTCCAAAAAACAAATAAACCAAATGAGTTCGACAACTTGCGCTTGTTCGTTGTGTTTAATATGAAAGATGGTTTATCACAGATTAACGAAATAATCATGTAGATGTCTCAATCAGAGGTGGACAAAGTACACAACTCCATTACTTGAGTAAAAGTAAAAGTACTGCTGGTCAAATATTACTCTGTTACAAGTGAAAGTTGTAAAAAACGATTTTTACTTAAGTAAAAGTACAGAAGTATTTGTTTATAAAAGTACTTAAGTATCAAAAGTAAATGTCCTTTTTTTATGTCAATGCATTATTGTATTATTGTTGTATGAATGCACTCTATGCCATCATGGTGGTTTAAGCCAGTCAGTGATGCTCCATCCGACATGCTAGCATACGACTACCTTAAACTCATTTAAATACTTGTATAAAAGTTACAAAGCTCTTTACTAAGCTGCTGTCACATTAAGGCAGAATGCACAAATCCTATACACCGATACACATCCGAAATTCCCCCAACTGTTTACGTTCACTTAAAGGGATCCCCAGGTGTTAAGACTTGTATGGCTTAATATAACAAATTATGTCTCTTACTGAAATATGTAGTAGAAAACCCATGAAAGATCCACATTATTTAAAAAATCCATTATACATTTGGACAATTAAGCCAGTCAGTAATGCTGGGAAGCTTCAGATGACCCTACAAAAGAGATTCTTGATAGGCTGTTTGCAAAAAAAAAAAAAAAAACTTTTAAAGAAGAAAAAAAATCATCCACTGTCTTGCACAGCTGCTACAGAAACGACTTTCACCTTCGAGGACCTTGATAGAAATGTAGTGGAGTAAAAAGTATGATATTTGTCTTTCAAATGTAGTGAAGTTAAAGTAAAAGTATCCCTAAAAAATAATACTTCAGTAAAGTACAAATACTCAAAAAGTGTACTTAAGTACAGTATTCAAGTAAATGTACTTTGTTACTGTCCACCTCTGGTCTCAATAGCTGATCGTGTCGTTTTCTTAAGTCTGTTGACACCAATAAAAAGGGCATATTGCAGGTTAGAGACCCCAGTGAGTCAATGTATAGAAAAATAATGTAGGAACTACATTTTCTTTAAAATATACTTTAAAATGCGCCATTAAGGCTGTAATCTCGTGAGAAATGCGATACCTGGCAAAGGTTAATGTTGATTGAATAGCTAATGACATCAACTGGACATTTCGTGACCTTTTGTTTCCTTGTATGTGATTGGTTTAAGCCTTTTCTGTCGCTGCGAGTGTTAAAAAAATCGACATTGAAAGGAAAAAAAGAAACATCGTTTTTTCGCCGCAGCACATTCACGTTCGGTGTGGAAGCACTCATTACACAATCAGCTGATCAAAAAATACAACATTATTTGCGCGTCAAAATCGCATCCAGTGTGAAAGGACGCAACGGCCATCTCGTCCATACTTTTCGCTTCAGAACGGCTCATTAGAATCCTATGGGTGACGTCACGGACACAACGTCCATATTATTGTTTTTGACATAAATGCAGATATAATTGTAATTTAAAAAATATATATATTCTCGATTTTCAAATATTGCACCTGTCAATACAAAATATTCTGTAGCCTATTTTGCTGTCAATACTGCCGACTTTGTCTTTGCTGTATCAGTAGGCTATATTTATTTTTTACATGAAGTATAGGCCTTCTTTGGCAGCAGTGCTGGTGTGTAATGACATAAACGCCACACTCACGCCATGCAGCCAGTGTGTAGCCGGGTATAACAATGTTTGTCTTCATCATATCGCCGGGATGATAATCCTCCGGTCTAAAGTGAACTCCACACACCACCGCGTGCTTCCAAGCAGATGTCGTCTCTTCACCTGCACAAAATACACATGCAGGTTTTTCAAAAAAAAAAATATTTTTAGGAAACCTGTGGACTCGATGTCCTGACAGGGTGGACACAATAATTTACCAAGACAATGATAAAATGAAATAGAAAAACTACCGAAAATACACAGACTCATACTGAATACCAACCTATTCTGCACTGAGCCAACGCAGAGCTCGGCAAGCGACTCCCTCTCGTGATGTAATATGACGCGGTGTTGAAAAAAAGCATTTTTTACAAGCGGTCAACAAAACGGTCACTTTATCTACTAAATTGGTGCTCTTCTGTCCTTTTAAAACATTTTAAATCCTGCATTACCTTTTCATATGGTATTTTCATACAAGGTTATATTAATTTGGAAAAAAAAATTTAATTTATCAACTTTAATGTGACAATGTACGGATGTGAAGACATCAGCATAATGAATGAGGTGAAAACAGGATCTATTGATATGAAATAAAGAGGCTTTTCAGCTGCTCTGATAATAGTGATGAGCCATAGACTATCAATACTCATTCAGGATCAGCAGCAGATCATCTCACTTTATTCACACTATTTGCTGATAGAAACAGATTGTTTGAGTCTGAATATATGATGAAAGTGTCCCATATGGATCTAAAAATAGTTCTAAAGTAATGAGTTTGTTAGCATCTTACCGTATGTGAAGAGCAAATTATTAAACTTTCTTCTTAAAGCGTTCTTTAGATAACAGACACACATATACCATTCAGATATGACCGCGTAAGAGGATTTTTAAACTGTTTTTAAACTGGAACTGTTTACCTCAGAAGATTCGACACTGACTGACGGGAGCGCGCCGCGCACTGGTGATGACGTCATCGCATTTTATCTAATACGGTTTAAAACGGTTAAACGTATATAAAACGACATATCAAACCAAATAAGTGTATTCCATATGGATTTTAGATCGAACTAAACTTACGAATTAAATATTTATTATTTATTCTTGATTCAAGAAGAATCAGCAGAAGTTTAGTTTGTGTGAAACAAAAATAAAAAGTTAAAGTAGAACACACTTGAGATAAGGGAAAAAACATGTCCTAAACACAAAAGCGCTATTTATGCTATATCAGTTACATCTAAAGGAAATTTGTATACTCGGGGCCTTCACTGGTTATAAATAACGTATTTAGCATTATATTAAAAGCACAGTCAATACTTAGAAACATATGTCATTTAACCTCCTCATGAGGTCACAATGTAAAACTGCCAAACAAAGTGTCCAAAAATGCAACAAATTAAAAAAGTACACAGTTACATTAAGACATGGGAATCTTTAAGATATCAAACACTACAAAAAGTAAATCTTGTATTATATAAAAGTTTTGTCCTCACTTTGCATCAACTCCGTCAGGATTTATTATAATTATGAATAAATCGGGCAATGTCATGGGTAGCTTTAACTCTGAGCACCCTTTTCTATTTCCTGCTCAGTGTGGCTCTCACTGTCGACAAATAGTTCTGGAAGTTATATATTTTTTAATATTTCAAACAAAACAATACTGAAGTCTATTCTGTCTCTGCTTTAACATGTCAACTCCGTCATCTAAGTGTAATAGTTTCTGTAAATAGTAGTGGGATAAATCTTGGCATGTTGATATGTTTATTAGGGCAGATACAACTGAGAGAAAAACACAATTGCTCCAGCATCCCCACTGTAAAACATTCAATTTTGTCAATTCTGTCAGACATCAACTCCGTCAGATTATGCTCTCAAAAAGTCTGTGTAATGTGATTTAATTTTTTTTTGTTGCATGAATTCTTCTAACGCTGTTTCAGGATTCTACTTACATATTAATGGACTATTTAGAAAATAAACAATAAACAACTACTTACATATAATGTGCTTTTGGCACATCAAAGATGTAAAAAGATGTATTATTTCTCACATCATCATTAATTGAAGATAAAAGTGATTAGCATTTTAGCATAAAAAGGCGGGCAGCTTAATTTGCTGACATTTTTCATCTGTGGCACACATTTGGTATGCTTGGACATCGGACAAAATGTTTTTTTTTTTCTTTCTTTTTTTTAAGTTAATAAAACCCATGTTAGCTACTACACTTTATTAACACTTTAATTAATCTCTTAGCCATTTCCACTCCCTAATACAGGGCTTTTCATTTGTATTGTACTGAAGTATGAAGGATAATGTAGGAAAAGTCACAAGCCTTAACAGCCTTTAGCGGTTATTAAACCCATGAAGCCTTATTCTTGTCTATCATGATTTTCGACTTGTCAGAAATATCAGTTAATATCGGGGGGGTTTCTTGAAATTTTGTGACTTTTTCTCATTTAGGGTCATGAACATGCATGCAAAGTTTCAACATGCTGATGTGTGGTGAAATGTGCATACAGAAATCTTAAACGATCTTGCTGTTCGTGGGTCAGTTTGACCCATATCGGCAGCTGCTCAAACTGTTCAACTGTACAGACCCAAAAAAACAAAACACTTCTGCGTGTGTGTCAGAGCTCTTCAACTCTAGTCGTGAAGTGCCAGTGTCCTGATGGGTGTAACAACATATTATTTTCAAAATTTGTCTCCCACTTTTTGAGCATAGACAGAAATTGACGTTTCCAACTTAAATAGTTTGGGGGGGGGGGGGGGGTCCTTTGACGCGATCAGAAAGTTTGGTCAGATCGGTGTAGTTTTTTTCGCGACCTGAGGAGTGAGGACACAAACCTTTTTCCTGTTTGGAATATGAAGTGTAATCTTATTGGCTGGTGAGTTGATTAGGGAGTGGTGTGGGATAGCATCGGCCGACGGCCAGTATAGGTCCGGTAGCGGAGCTGTCTCACAGCTTCTGGTTGGTCACTAAGCTAATAACTTTGTTAGGATGGCAGGGAGGCAGGTGGATAGTATGAAGTATAGTGAACTAGAGTGGAATGGCAGTGATGAGAGGAGGGAAAGTGATTGGGAGGAGGTAGGGAGAGTGTGCAGGGATAAGAAGGCCGCTAGTCATAAAAGAAAGAAAAAAGGTGAGGCTTGTTCAAATGGGACAGAAAGTGGGGAAAGAGACGATGAAAGGAAGTGAATTTAATGTAGTGGTATGATTTGAGAGACAAGGAGGAGTTAAACCCGCTTAAGTTAACCAAAATAATAAGAGAACAGGTAGGAGAAGTGAAATATGCAAGAATGTTGGGAGATGGAAATTTACTTGTAGGATGTAATAATGAAGTACAGATGGAAAAAGCAAAGAAGATGAGTTGCGTTGGAAAAATTAGTACAAGTAGCAAGAGTTGGGGAGAAAATAACTGGTGGCAGTAAGGGAGTGATGTATGAAAGTGTGACTGTGAATATGAAAGAACTGGTGGAGAACTTGAGAATGCAGAATAAGTCAGTTAAAAATGCCATAAGAATGACAAGAGGAATTGAAAAAATAGAAACGGAATCAGTGTTGGTTGAGTTTGAAACAAAGGATGTACCAAAAGAGCTATATTATGGATTTATGAGATACAGCAGAAGGGAATATGTACCCAAACCAATGAGATGCTATAATTGCACAGAATTTGGGCACATGGCTAAGGTATGTAAAGGAAAGAGAAGATGTGCTAGGTGCAGTGGGGATCATGAGTATGGAAAATGTGGGGAGGAAGTAAGGCCAAAGTGTTGTAATTGTGGCGGGAGTCATAGTGTGGCCTTTTGGGGATGTGAAGTAATGAGAAAAGAAGTTAAGATACAACAGATAAAAACAAAGGGAAAAAATCTTATGTTGAGGCTGTTAAGAGAACTGAACAGGAAAAGGAAAGTCAGAGCAGAGAAAATGTAACGGGGGAATGGGAATGCCAACAAGAAAAGAAGGAACAATGGGAGGAGAAGAAGAAAATACTGACATTCATAGCGTGGGTGATAAATGCTACAGCTGAAATTAGTTCAACAAAAAAATGACATGATTGCCGCTTTCAATATATTGCAATATATTTGAAAATATAAATATTAAATAACATATATGGGAATATATTGCCTAATGTATTACATGATATTTTACAGTATACTGCAATATATTTTGGTTTCGTAAGGGTAGCAGAAAGGCAGCGCGATGTAAACAAACCAGACCAGAACTCCACACGCCGTGACAGCAGCTTCACATTCTGTATATCAACTGTCTTCTAGACGGCAGGCAAGTCTTCTATTTCAGTAAAAAAAAAAAAAATGCTCCTCTTCATAAAATAAGGACCACGTCAACCTATGTTGTGATTTTCTGTTTATAGCTTTCTTAACCAGCACATTTCCTCCATCTCGTCCATTCTGTTTTTCACTTCCTGCCCTCCACCTGAATGTCATCCGTCATCAGAACCATATGATTGCAAACAAGCTATTATAGGATATAGAAACCTTTTTTATTAACCATGCAGGTCTATTTTGACAAAGGCATACATATTTCGTTGCTACAGTTATCACTGTCAATCATAGCAATTTCATCACCGAACAATTTAGCGGAATCGTTCGTCACTGAAACTTTACAGTTTATGCAGACACAAAATACACAATAAAGACACTACATTTATATCATTATGCTTTAGTTTGAGTTACATATTACGTTCAATTTTCATATGTAATTTGTTTTGTGAAGAAAAGTACAAGTTTTTTACAAACAGTTATTGTTCATGAAGCTGAAGATCAGAGGAAGATTTGTAAGTTGTTTTTAAAATAACTTGTCATTCTTACACTATATAGTGTATTAAAAAAAACACGTGTAAGATATACTGTCACACGGTTTGCAACTGTCCATCTTGACTTTTATTCTCTTGAGATTTGCTATCCTGTTAGTCAATAAAAAGAGAGATCTGTGTCATGTTTGTTTACTTTTAGTTTTTGCTCACTTATTATCTGCTGATTCTTCTTGCATCAAGAATACATTCATAAATTTAGTTACAGCTAAAAACCCATGAAATTGTTGGGTACAGTATTTGGCGCGTTTTTGATAATCTTCGATTGATCTCGTCTCGCGGTGATGACGTCATCACCAGCGCTTGCTACGCTCGCTACCTTCAGTCAGTGTCGTCATCTCAGGTGGGCAGTTCACGCCATTACAGGTAATTGTAAAATACTATTTACAAAGTATAAATATCATTTTATGGGTGGTTTTCATTGGGTTCGGCGGTATTTGTGTTTGTGCTGACTAAAACGCTTAAAGAAGAAGGTTTTATTTCGTATATTTCAAAAATATTTAATAATAAAAGTAATGTTACAGCACTTTAAACATATGTTCAGACTCCAACAATCTGTTTCTAGCTCAGAATAGTGTGAATAAAGTGAGATGATCTGCTGCTGATCCTGAATGGCTTGTTTAATGAGTATTGATAGTCTATGGCTCATCACTATTATCAGAGCAGCTGAAAAGCCTCTTTATTTCATGTCAATAGATCCTGTTTTCACCTCATTCATTATGCTGATGTCTTCACATCCGTACATTGACACATTAAACTAATTTTATTGGTGTCAACAGACTTAAGAAAACGCCAAGATCAGCTATTGAGACATTTACAAGATATAGGTAAGTTTCATTTGTGTTTATTTCATTAATCTGTGATAAACCATGTTTCATATTAAACACAAAACTAAGCCCCATAAACGAAAATAAGTTAAAGTAAACTCAGTTGGGTTATTTAATCGAAATACGTTAAATTATTTTTCTTTTTATTTAAAAAATATTTGTATTCAAATTTCTATAATAATAGATTATCTGCCTATATGTTAATGAGAGGTAAGTGAAACTTTAGAAATAAAATGTGGATAAAATTCTTAGCAATAAAGAGAATTGGTGAATTAGTAAACACTTTGCAATTAATGTACTTAAAGCTACTTTTCTAGATCGATAGATGATCATAAATATAGTGTGTGAATTAGAATAAAAACAAACGCTAGCCAATTTTCCAACCACTTTTTCCACTGTTTTGTCTTCGACAAAGTGAATATACGTTAAAAAAAGATATGTCTCCTGCCTGTTTCCGTCCAATTGGCCTTTTACCGATAAAATGGTGTGCGTAATGACATCATCCCTAAAAACCCACATTGTCGCATAAGTTTTGTTGTTTCGCTAAACAAATCTGCCTTATATATATATATATATATATATATATATATATATATATATATATATATATATATATATATATATATATATATATATATATATATATATATATATATATTTTGCATCTTTTGTGTCCCAAATATTTGGAAAATGCAGAGTGTAATGAGAAGATTGAAATTGACTTACTATTTTCAGAATAATTGGCCTATTACTAAATTAGGAAGTATTAATCAGAAGATCACGGAGAAGAGGGACTGACAGGACTGATGAACTGCCTTTATGATGAAGATCATGGGTGTGGACACAGAGCAGCTCAATTGACCTGTATGCAACATGTTACTATCCATAAAAAAATTTTGCTACAGTAAATGTTCGGTCATAGAGCAACAATCTTGAACATGCCATGGTTTGAAGTGGCCGAGAACGCATGTCAGATCATTCAAACCAAAAATAAGTTATTTGTTCTGGTTTAATAACATCAAATCAATCAAAAAGATCAAATTGCTGATAATTTTTTCCCCCTCAGAGACAGATGCAGCTGTAACCTAAACGTTTTATTTGAGAAACCTATATTTAACTGTTTTTAATAGTCTAGCTTAACTGATGCCATCTTAACAATTCTAAAATTAGTTTAGAGATTTTTGGATTCAACCAACTTTTTTTTTTTTTTTAGTTAAAATTATTTTACATATTAATAAATTGTATTTATAAAACTATTTTATTAACAAGTGTCATGTTTGTGATTTTCCTGCCCTTGAAATCGGGATTTTATGGCATTCATTTTATTTATTCAGATACAGACGTAGGCCTAAAATGTTGTGTATTTGATCTTAATTTTTGACTGTATTGTAAACTCCAACAGCCTTCCTTTGTTTGACAGACGCCTCATGTTTATTTTTGACGAGCTGCCAAGATTTTCATCCATTTTGAAACACAATTTTATTATAGGCTATATACAACTCCAAATCAGAAAAAGTTGGGACAGTATGGAAAACGCAAATAAAAAAAAGAAGAAGTGATTTCTAAATTTACTTTGACTTGTATTTCATTGCAGACAATATGAACACAAAATATTTCATGTTTTGTCTGGTCAACTTCATGTCATTTGTAAATATGCATCCTTTCCTGTCATTCAGACCTGCAACACATTTCAAAAAAAGTTGGGACAGTAAAGCATTTACCACTTTGTAATGTTGCCATTCCTTTTCACAACACTTAAAAGACGTTTAGGGACTGAAGACACCAAGTGATGTTTCAGGTGTAATGTTGTCCCATTCTTCCTGCAAACAAGTCTTAAGGTGGGCAACAGTCTGGGGTCTTCGTTGCCACACATTCTCTATTGGAGACAGGTCGGGACTGCAGGCAGGCCAGTCAAGTACCCGAACCCTCTTCCTCCGCAGCCAGGACTTTGTAATGTGTGCAGAATGTGGTTTTGCATTGTCTTGTTGAAATATGCATGGACGTCCCTGGAAAAGATGTCTTCTTGAAGGCAGCATATTATGCTCCAAAATCTCTATGTACTTTTCAGCATTAATGGTGCCTTCACAGAAGTGCAAGTTACCTTTGCCAAGGGCACTGACACAACCCCCCCATACCATGACAGACCCTGGCTTTTGGACTTGTTGCTGGTAACAGTCTGGATGATCCTTTTCTTCTTTGGTCCGGAGCACACGGCGTCCATTCCTCCCAAAAATACCTCAAATACTGATTCATCTGACCACAGTACACGTTTCCACTGTGTCCATCCCAGATGCCTCGAGCCCAGAGAAGTCGACGGCGCTTCTGGACACTGTTAACATAGGGCTTCCTTTTGGCACAGTACAGTTTTAACTGGCATTTGTGGATGTAACTACGTATTGTGGTACTTGACAAAGGTTTGCCAAAGTAGTCCTGAGCCCATGTGGTGATATCACTTATAGATGAATGACGATTCTTGATGCAGTGCCGCCTGATGGATCGGAGATCACGGTTGTTCAGCTTAGGCTTGCGCCCTTGTCCTTTACGCACTGAAATTCCTCCAGATTCCTTGAATCTTTTAATTATGTTATGCACTGTTGAATGTGAAATATCCAAATCTCTTCCTATCTTTCTTTGAGGAACATTGTTTTTAAACATTTCAATCATTTTCTCACGTATTTGTTGGCAAACTGGCGATCCTCGGCCCATCTTTGCTCCTAAAGGATTAGACCTTTCTTGGATGCTGCTTTTGTACCAAATCATAATTACAATCACCTGTAGACATCACCTGTTTCAAATCACATCATTATTTGAACCATTTACAAAAAATAAGGATGAATGATGGTTGAGAGGTAACGTGTCTTATTCTTACCAATAATATAGCCCATTTATTATTGTATAGCCCATTCAACAACGCTCGGTTCAGTGTTGCCATGTCTGGAATTGGGCTGCATTTACTGTTGGTGTGGGTTGTTTGTAGCCTATAGTCCACATGTTTAAGTTGTCTTTACTTTAGCAATATTTCTACCCCCCCCGCGTTTTGCCATATTCAGACCTGGCAACCCTGTCCCTCGGTTCGCCCTTTTACAATTATTTAATATACAATTTAATAATATGAGTATAATATTAGTAGTGCTCCTTTGAACTACAGGGAAATGGTGCTTTAATGGGAGGAATGCCATACGCGTATGTGTATATAATTTTGTCATGTGACACCACATTTGTGTCAAAGCCCTTTTTCTCGACAAAACGTGTTTCCAAACTAGCATTCACGACACTTGAAGTATCGACATAGAATTTATGCGCTAAAGTTAAACTAAAAAAGATTGTCGACATTTGCAAAAAATGATAGATAATTGGCATTTCCATCAGCTATATCGGTAAACATTTTGATGCACTTAACCTTTTTTCTTGGATGGAAACCTGGCTACTGTAAGTGATTTGTTCTTGATTTTGTCAGATCTGCCCCTCCTCCTTCAGTGAAGCTCCTCCCACTGCAATTCACCAATAAATGCTGGAATATTCCCATCAGCCTACAAGTGAAGACGAGCATCAGACCATCAGGAAGAGCTGAAATCTGCAAAGACAGAGTTTATTGAAGGACAGTGAGAACATGAGCGATCCAGAACACACTGAAGAACAAAGAGGTTGGTGTAGGAGTGTGACGAGATCTCATGCTTTTTATAGAAATAAAAACAATTTAATTCCGGTGGATAACATTCGCTTCAATTCCATCAGCTCCAACACGAGCTGTTCGAGTCGACCATAGTGCGCAGCACTGACACTGATCACGTGACGAGAAGACTGACAGGACCGTGGCGGAGGATTCATTGCGCAACAGAAGCGTTAGACAAATGTATTATCTTTTAAAATTCGAGTTCCGCAACACCGCTCCCTATTCACGAAGTACGCACGATCGTGAAAGTGAAAGTAAACCACTGTGCGACTCCCTGAGGCAATATGAAAACTATCTTAGCCTGGGCTGTGTAGTTAACCATATCTTAGCTCTGTATCATGCTTGAAGAAAAAATTGCACTTTGAATATTGAGATAGTACTTTGATTATGGTTGCACTTATTGTTTGCACGTAATATTTATGATCACTTTGTGGGAAGGAGTTCAGTTAGGAGGTCAAAAGTTGTAGAAGCTCATAAATCATGTGCAGTTCTAAGGTCTGAAGTGGACATACAGGAGAGAAGCCAGTCAGTTGAGTTTGTGCAAAACCTTTACAATGCTTAAGTATTGTTGTCTTTTACAGCATATGATAATTCATACTCAGAAAGTAGAACTGAAATTACATTTAAAAATGCAGTAGTTCAGCTGGATACGTCTTTATTTGTTCTCATACCGCTGACATGCTTAATCTTTGATAGGCAGACGCGTCGCGTGATAACAACTCGACCATGAGTGAAACCTAAGCGCTTGCGGCGCACGGATGGGAGGGGCGGATGACATTCATTTTCGGTTTACGTTTTCGGCTGTTTTTTTTATTTCGGCCCGAAACCGTTAATGCCATTTTCGGCCGAACATTTTCTGCGGAAAATTTCGGTGCATCCCAACTCTGTACCTATTAAACACGGTTCGCAGAGCATGGTTCGGTTGGGCTTGGAACAGATGTGCGCCTCTGTCATCATTACGACAACAAACACCAAAGTATTACTACTTGGATACACTAATTCAAGTATATTTAGGTTTATAACGGGTCTGGTTCTCACCGTATTGACGAACAGGGATTGTAGTTTGTAGCTGCAAATTCCTCCATCAAAGTCAGCTGTCTCCGTAATAATCTTCTGATACGTGCAGTGAAATCAAGTGAAATCCCAGTTTGGCATAAATGATAAATCTATAAGGCAGTCTTAGCGAAAGTGCTTTTCTTCCGGTCTTCTTCAAAACAAAATGTTGCATCGTGAATGACGTAAGCATGCTCCGGCCCAGTACGTTAAGTGCAATGTGAGTGCAGGCACGCGGGGTAGTGGGGACAATAGCGCTCTGGCACGGTACAAGGCAACCGAGCCTAGTGTGAGTACACCCTAATATTAGCATTAGGGATGAAACGGTATGGAAATTTAACATCACAATTATAGTGACCCAAATTATCACGGTTATCAATATTATCACGGTTTTGTTCAAACGAGATGAAAGTGTTCAAAAAGAACAGATGCACACACTTAAAACATTTCAACAAGTTTTATATTTGAAATTCAACAAACAACAAATAACTAAAGCAGCTCTATGCACTTTTTTAAGCTAGATTCTGTGGGATTTCCTTCCTTAATGGCCGACGTCAATAGCAACGCATAACACATAAATAATAATAATTTGTCATAAATATAATCTCTAATATTATCTCTGTAAATATATTCTCAAGCAATATTCCCATCAGTGTTCAGCAATGATGCATTTAAATCTAGCATATTTTGTGTTAGAGCCCAAACTGTATCCTAGTGAAATAATGCATATCCATATTTCCATATGATTTGACAGTTTATTTTATTAAATATCAAAATGTGTGCATCATACCTGACACCTAAATGATCACTTTACAGTCAGTTTTATGACTGTCATTCTCTTCAAATGCTAGTGAAGTTTGAAACGTGTATAACGTTACCAATGTTGTGTGTAACTTTAGAGACGGTCCCTAAATTCGCCAGCGTTATGCCAGTCATATCAGATGCGCTGTGGTTCTGCTGTTTTTTTTTAAAACCATTTTCGCTGCTGAAATAGAACAAAAACAGTCAACAACTGTATGATGAATGAATCTCCTGCATACATCGCACGTTTATCTCTGCTTTGAGTGTTTATTTCAGCGAGTGAGAGCGGCGCGCGCTCTGAACAAAACTCTGGCTAATCTGAACGACTCTGATTATGAGACATTGCATTCATAAACTCAATAGAAACACGTGTGAGTGGTTATAATGCACAACGCGATTATAACAGATGGCTTTTGAGAAGACTATAATAAGTTCAACAGCCAGAGTGGCAAGTGTGCAGCCGAAATAACGTTACACCCGCAAATGGCGGTTGTTAATGTCAAGCCCTGATTATTATCCCTTAAATGTCACCCTACTCTTGTCTGAATTTGTTTGTTCGCTTCACGTAATAATGTGCCAGAAGTAGTTTTGGTATCGAGGTCAAAGTCCACTTGCCTTGGGTTCGCAGATTTGAAGTGTTTCCCCGTATTACAGACTTTCTTCTGGCATGTTCTGCAGACAGGGTGACCATCTTCGATTAAGTTTCCCTGATAATTAAATTTTATACAATATTACTAACCGTCACAAAATTTTATCGTGAAACCGGTAATCGTTTCATCCCTAATTAGCATAGATGCCATTCTTCTTATGATGTAACGAGTACATCAAGTGTTATGGGAAGTGTTCCCGGTTCCGGCAGACCTAGTTAATGCAGCCTAACAATCATTTAGCTCGCTCAAGTACTGGGGAGCCAAACTATTTAGAGCTTTGTAAGTAATAAGCAAGATTTTAAAATTCATGCCATGTTCAATAAGGAGCCAATGCAGTGTTGACAGAATCGGGCTAATATGGTCATACTTACTGGTTCTAGTAAGAACTCGAGCTGCTGTGTTTTGGACCAGCTGGAGTTTATTTATTAAGCGAGCAGGGCAACCACCCAGTAGAGCATTACAATAATCTAACCTTGAGCTCATGAACGCATGAACTAACTGTTCAGCATTTGGCAATGAGAGCATATGTCATCATTTTATTTCATAATATATATTTTTAAGATGGAAAAATGCAGTTTTACAGATGCTAGAAACGTGGATTTCAAATTAAAGATTGGTATCAAAGAGCACACCCAGGATCCTCACTGATGACGAAGAGCAGCCATCATATACTTGCTGATAAATAGGGCTGTGACAGTAAATCGATGCTTAGTTAATCGAGAAATTATTCTGAGATTTTGCGAAGGCATCTCTCGAATCGATTCTGGGCTTAGTTTTTAACAGCAGAAGGCACTGCATGCTTTAGAAACAGCTGTATTGGCTCTCCTTACACACGCCATTTGAACCTTCTATAAAATAATTATTCATAACGTTTGAAAAGGTTGAAATAAAGGTAATCTCGCATCATAAAAGCATTCTGAGGAGCAAGTACATTCTCAGACTCGGCTCAACGCACAAGCACTCTTTTTCGTAAGCATTCAAGCGTGCGGTTGAAAAACTAGCCCAGAATCAATTTGAGAGAGAATCGTGATGCATTGGTAAAATCTCTGAACCAAGTGATGCATAGTTTTATTGTCCCAGCCCTACTGATAAACTTATATTTCATAATATTTCTCTTATAACTTTGGTAACAGGGTTGATAAATGCAGTAAACACTACAATGGATTGAGATTATTTTCCTGTCATACTCTAGAAAGAGTTTAAAGGGGTCATATAATGGTACATGCACTTTTATAAGTTGATTATACGGAAATGTGTGTTGGCAGTGCCTGTACACAACCATCCTATAATGATAAAAATCCATCCAGTGTTTTTTTTTATCTCCTTATATGTTTTCCCCTGTCTCAAATCAAGCCGTCTGACCGTGTGGCGTTACACGGTCGGACGCCCCTCCAACTATTGTTAATTGACAGCAGCGTTTCAACACAGACCCGCCCTGAGCGAGCTGTCATCAGTCCGCCATTGTTGATACGCTGGAGCAGAATGGCGTCTAAGCGATTGTGGTGTTGTGTTGTTGGGTGTAATAACGAACACAGCAGTCATTTTGATGTTCCTAAATCCGAACCGCTGAAGACACAGTGGCTGCTGAGTTTTGTTTTCAAAGGGAATATTCCCCCCGATCAACGTCAATGTTTGCGCGAATCATTTCTCAGCAGACTGCTTTATAAACGAGGGTCAGTATAAAGCAGGTTTTGCTAATAAGCTGCTCTTGAAAAAAGGATCGTGTTTCTGCTGCACCTTCAGAAGAAGTGAGTGTAACGTTTTATTAACCTTTATATTAATCTTTGCAAATCGCTTGCACGCTTCACGATGAATGAGGCTAAAGTTTACAGAGTAAGTTACATTACAGCATGCTTTCTGTGTATGACGTTCTCAATATAATTCATAATCCCACGTTTATAATGAACAACGCGTTATGGTTGTTATTACAAACTGTGTACGCGGGTGATAAAGTTAACTTGGTAACACTACACTAAGCTTACTTTTGTAGATTTAGGTTTATAACGGTGTCTGTTACTTATTAAGAAGTAATATCAAAAAAAATCTTATAACATAACATCAATCTGTCAATGAACTAACGTATACATCAGTAAACACATAGAATTCGTATCTCACTACGCTACTCTGCCAGTACAAACATAGATCAAAGCGACATGACGTTAACCAACCATTCAGAAACGTCCTGTTCGAACTTCGTTGGGTTCATCATCTTGTTCCTGGTCCGACTCCGGTTCAAAATGATAAGGTTGCTCAGATGTGTCCTCAGAGACTCCCGTTGCCATTATTTCTTGAAAATATACCCTCAACTGTTGTCAAGGCAACACTCCACGTGTGTTGTGGTGTTGTGTCGAACCGAACGCCCCACAGAGCAGAGGGGGCGGGGTGAGCAAAGCTCATTATCATTTAAAGTCACATGCACTGAAATGGCTTGCTGAAAACAGAGCTGTTTTTGACCAGGTAAAATGAGTGTTTTCTTACAATACTAATGAGAATTTTAAATTAAAGTATATTACAAACTTTTCATTTAGACACTAAAGAATCATATTAACGTGTACAAAAATGGCATTATATGACCCCTTTATATTGTCACTTTCGGAGTGTCACCATTTTAAGAAATTTTATATTTTTAAAAATGAGGAAATGCAATGAAAGGAATGATTGTCTTAACAGTGTTGAATACACATGAGAGGATCCACACCAGAGAGAAACCGTATCAATGCACTGCATGTGAGAAGAGTTTCAGTCGTTCATCTTCTCTACGCAGTCATACAAAAAACAGTCACAGTAAGTAGATCATCTTCAGATCCAGCGCTTTCAAGTGGGAAGCCACATCCTCATCTAACGTGAAACATTAAAATTAACTTTTTTGGTCACGCCCCCCTTTAGACCTTTAAAAAATATAAAACATTTTCTGTCATTTCAGACGTGATGCTGGAGAATGAGGAGAGTGAAAAGAAGAAACGTGTCAAAACTGGAGGTAAAACTCGCTCACAGACTAAAAGAGTTTCTTTACCGAAGAAAGAAAAAGACAAGAAATGTTTCACCTGCCATCAGTGTGGGAAGAGTTTCGCATCCAAAAAGAATGTCAAGGATCACATGAGGATCCACACTGGAGAGAAACCGTTCACATGTGATCTATGTGGGAGGAGTTTTAGACAGTCATCAAAGCTTAACAGACACATGATCATCCACACTAGAGATAAACTGCATGAATGTGATCAATGTGGCAGTACGTTTTTGTGGGCTTCAGACTTGAAGAGACACCTGACAGTTCATTCACTGGAGAAACCATATTCATGTTCTTTGTGTGGAAAGAGCTTTTCACTGTTGGACAGTTTAAAAGGTCATCAGAGAATACATACTGGTGTAAGAAATCATATGTGCTTTGAGTGCGGGAAGACTTTCATTAGAGCTCTTGATTTGAAAGTGCACGAGAGGCTCCACACTGGAGAAAGACCTTACAAGTGTTCACACTGCGGCAAGAGATTCAATCAGTCAGGAGCCCTGAGAGCACACGAGAGGACTCACACTGGAGAGAAACCATACATGTGTTCACACTGCAACAGGCGCTTCAATCGGGCATTTTATCTGGAATCACACGAGAGGATCCACACTGGAGAGAAACCGTTTCACTGCACTAAATGCGGGAAGAAATTCACTCAAACATCTGCTCTACGCTGGCATACAAAACATACTCCCTGTGAGGACAATCTCAAAGTAAAAAAAAAAAATTCTTGTAGTAAAGTTGTTCGTGAACTAGCCGGCTCCTTTAAGTGAACGGTGAGCGTCAGTTCCCGTCTGAGAGCTGTTTAATAATAATATGATCATTATTCTTGCTACAATGCTCAGCCACACGTCAAGTAGGCTAGTCCATACACTAACTGAACGTTATTTTTATGGCTGCAGCTATCAATTATTTTAGTAATCGAGTATTCTACCATTATTCCAGCGATTAATCGAGTAAACGGATAAGAAGTACTTTTTCTTTATTAAAGAGCAATACTAAATATACAAGAGAAAATAAGATGGGTATCTTAAAATGGACAACTAATTTGTTTCCTTTTTAGCAAAATTTGAAATGTTATTGCTGAAATTGCCTACATTAATATCTGTAAAAACTAAACCAATTTAGTGCATTCAATTTCCATATTATATTCAAAATGCAAATACAAATATATAAAAATTCAAGTTACTTAAAAAAGGTAAACAACCTAAAATAAAAAGCAAAAACATTCAAATATCAAAATAACATTAATATAAATAAGCCTAAACATTGCATTTATGTTGTGCAACTTAACTTTCAAGTGTCAGCTTTGGCTCAGCCATGACACAAGCCTTTATGGTCTTCTGAAGGCTTTGTGCCTTTTGTAAGAAGCAAAAAATATTGGACAAGAAGGAAACTTGGAACAAGAGTAGAGATGGGCACACTAGTAGGGTTGGGTATCGTTCACATTTTAACCAGTATCGGTACCCAACGGTACCTTTTTTTCAGTACTTTAGGGATGTTTACATAAATAACTGTAAAGAACCTGTAAGTCATTTATAGAAGTGTTATTGACATTATGCCAGAGCTGCCCTGGTCTCTGTCTGCCGTCATCTGTGATGTTTGATTACTGTAATATTTACTAGTAAATAGTAGGCTACTAGGTACTTAATTTAATTAATAAAAACAACCATATTATTATTTTTTATTTTTTAATTTCATTTCTATGAAAAGATTTCCCACAAATCATGTGTTGTGTATTTTCTGCTAATCAAATGAAGACACAAGACATTCATTGAATTTAATTTATCTTTTTAATTTAATTAAACTTTTTTTGTCAAACAAAGTGCTGCACAACTGAGCTTTATATGGTTAAAATTAAAACATGAAGAAAAATTTAAATTTTTTACTTACAAAAATAAAGTTTTGCCAATTTATTATTATTGCATTAGTGTTAGTATTATTAATTGAGACGTATCTAAATTCTACTGTACAACAGTGATGTATTTGTCAAGTTAGCCAAACTTTTATTTTGATGGGTTGCCGTGAAGAGCTTTGAGTTTCTGTGTGTTTATGACGTGACGGTAGTTTTTCTCAAATAAGACACTCATAAAGTGACTCTCAGTGGCTCTGGAGATGATGTTTGTGCTTTCATGTCCTCATATGAGACGGCAGAGATGGAAACATTCGACCCGTCACGCGCGATTAGTGTGTGTTTGTGTAAACCGCATGTATACGGCATTCATTCGCATAGAGACACGCAGGATTCGTATTTAAATGGTCTTTTTGCGGTTTAATATTCACAGACACTAGTCTATATCACAAGATGCGTTCTCAGGTACCGAAAGATTTAACGTGAATCGGTACTCCGTAGGACCGACGTAATTCGGTCGGTGCCCTTAAAAGTATCAAGTTCGGTACCCAACCCTACACACTAGAGATGCGCGGATCAGCTCTAACGTCACCGAATCCGCTGTTAAAAACAAACCATCACCCACACATGATCTTCTCTGATTTAGATCCGCACCCAATCGTCAAATTACAATTATTCAGATTCTCAGTGGTAAGCGCGTTGCTATCGTAACATATTAGCAGTGGCGGTTCTACATTGAATTGCACCCTGGGCAAGAATATGGGCTCCTTCGAGGACATTTTAAGTCAGTTGTGTTCGTTTAAAAATAGCAAGACTCAATTATATTAGCAGTGCTGATGCCGCTCTCTCTCGCATTGCAGTCTCTGATCTTGAAATGAGCTGAAACCAGAAGTTAAAGAATGACACTGTGAATTGAGAGATCTGCATCTTTATTAAAATCAACACATTAATGATTAATCTCCCATCCACCAGCAATTTGTGAAATTTTACTTTTTATTACTTTACCCACCTGACCCGCGGATACAACCCACCATACTCTTTCTGCAACATGACTGTGTGTAGTTACATGGACTAAACTAAATTTTTTTGAATTTTAGTTACTCAAGGAATCATTTCAGCCCTAGTTATTTGGATGTATATGTGCTCACGATCACGTGTGATGACATTACCGGCGCCACTCTCGATTCATCGTACAGTAGACTACACATTAACACAAAATTCAGTCACTGTATGGAGTGCGTGTGCTCGGGCAGTGTGGTGAAAAGATCATCCTAAACATTGGGTCAGAAAACAAGATGAGTAACACACAAACAAAGTAGCACTTTAATAACAGACAATTAAAGGAAGAATGTAAAATGTGTAAGGTAAAATTATCATATCGAGCAGGGTCTACTTTAACAACCTTATGTTGTATACGTTTGATTTGTATATGTTTGGTTTGATTTGAAGTGTGATTTGCTATGAAAGGTTTTATTTTTGATAGTTTAATATAAATGGAATGTTCAATACACATGTATAGGCCTAATTGGTTTTACATTATTTATGGTAAAAGGAAAAAAACGATGGAAAATTTAAGGTTTAATATAATTACATGGAATAATTTAAGTGAAATATGTGCATATCAATCACGGGCCAAACATTACTAAATGTGGCTGAATTATAAAGGCAGAAGGGGTACTAAATGAAGAGCTGTTTGAATGAGCGGAGCCAAATGATCCGGTTCCCTAAAAAGAGCCGGAATTCCTATCATGAAATTCTTGTAAATGATTTTGCTTCATGATATAAATTTATATAATTAAGCTTATTTTGAATGTCATATTATGTTCAATTTTCACATGTAATTTTTCACTTTTGTGAAGAAAAGTAGGTTTTTACAGGTTCAGATTGTTCATGAAGTTGAAGAAGAGGCTGATTTATTTGTTGAACTTCATTGTTGTTTTTAAAATAACTAGTCATTCTTAAAAACACAGATGGAAGATATACTGTTATGTTGGTTTGCAACTGTCCTTCACTTTTATTCTTTTGAGACGCTTTGCTATCCTTTTAATCAATAAAGAGAGAGATTCTCATTTGATTCTACTTTTTGTTTTTTCTTACTATTATTGTCTGCTGATTCTTCTTGCATCAAGAATAAATTCATAATTTTAGTAACATCGCAAAGCCATGAAATACCCTTATTTTGTTTGATATGATGCTTTATAGATGTTTTGCCGTTCAACAGTATTTGGCGCATTTTTGATAATCTTGCGCTGATCTCGTCTCGCTGTGGTGACATCATCACCAGCGCGCACTCCCTTCAGTCTTTGTTGAGTTTTCTGAGGTGAGCAGTAAATACTATTTACAAAGTGTACAGTGTATCCGGAAAGTATTCACAGTGCTTCACTTTTTCCACATTTTATGTTACGGTCTTATTCCAAAATGGATTAAATTAATAATTTTCCTCAAAATTCTACAAACAAAACCCCGTAATGACATTGTGAAAGAAGTTTGTTTGAAATCTTTTATTATAAGAAATGAAAAAAATCACATGTACATAAGTATTCACAGCCTTTGCATGACAGTTGAGCTCAGGTGCTCCTGTTTCCACTGATCATCCCTGAGATGTTTCTACAACTTGATTGGAGTCCACCTGTGGTAAATTCAGTTGATTGGACATAATTTGGAAAGGCACACACCTGTCTATATAAGGTCCCACAGTTAACAGTGCATGTCAGAGCACAAACCAAACCATGAAGTCTGTAGACCTCCGAGACAGGATTGTATCAGATCTGGGAAAGGGTACAGAAACATTTCTGCAGCATTGAAGGTCCTCCATCATCCGTAAATGGAAGAAGTTTGGAACCACCAGGACTCTTCCTAGAGCTGCCGCCCGGACTAACTGAGCGATCAGGGGAGAAGGGCCTTAGTCAGGGAGGTGACCAAGAACCCGATGGCAGAGCTCCAGCATTTCTCTTTGGAGAGAGGAGAACCTTCCAGAAGAACAATCATCTCTGCAGCTCTCAACCAATCAGGCCTGTGTGGTAGAGTGGCCAGACGAAAGCCACTCCTCAGGAAAAGGCACATGACAAACCATCTGGAGTTTGCCAAAAGGCACCTGAAGGACTTTGACCATGAGAAACAAAATTCTCTCGTCTGATGAACTCTTTGGCCTGAATGGCAAGCGTCATGTCTGGAGGAAACCAGGCATCGCTCAACACCTGGCCAATCCCATCCCTACAGTGAAGCATGGTGGTGGCAGCATCATGCTGTGGGGATGTTTTTCAGTGGGAGGAACTGGGAGACTGGTCAGAATCGAGGGAAAGATGAATACAGCAATGTACTGAGACATCTTTGATGAAAGATCCAGAGCACTCTGAACTAGAGTTCTTCACGGGTCCAAAAATTTATACCCGAACCCGAAGAGACCCGTAATGTGCTAAACGGAACTGACCCGGACCCGTCTATTATTTCAAAAGCTGGACCCGGACCCGTGCAGATCCGAGCAATGCCAAAAATGTAGTACCCAAAACCGACCTGGACCCGTCTATTATTTAAAAGCTGGAACTGAACCCGGCTGGACCCGATTGTCACATATTCCACAATAAACTGATATTAACAAGTCAATAAACAAGTTGCGAAATATATAACTTTTTGTCTTACCTATGGCCGTCGTCTCCCTTCCTTGTAATGTTACTTGATTGTGATGCATTACATCCTTGCCAAAAAGTTGTTAAGATGTTATTCCTCTCTTGTTATTCCAAGCATGCTTAATTCACTCATCATTTCTGCTTTAAAAGTCCACTTTATGTCACAGTGACGGATGACAAATGCGTTTTTGCAGATTTGCCTTTCGCCTCAAGTTAACTCGCATAATAACTTTGACTGTTTGCCTTTTTGAACTATAATAACGATTGCTCGTTGGCCGCTGACGTCTGCATTATTTATTTGCTATCATCTCTGTGAGCCGAGACTGACCACCAAAACTTTAAGATTAAACAAGACAGTTCATTCATATTACGCGCTTGAGACTGCACATGCACGTTGGCTGGAGCAACCTGAAATACGAATCATAGAAAACATTTGTGACAGTTCACCTGAGATTTTATTGCTGATTTGAAATATTATTTAAATATAAGTTCAAATCAAACTTCAACAGTGCGTCACACGTAGGCTAATACACTTGACAGCACTTACTTTTTTCCTCATGTTTGTCCACAATATGCATGAAGGATGCCCAGACAGAAGAGGTGCCCGTGGGTTTAACTTCTTTATATTCGTTGTTTTTTAGCTTTTTTCGCACATCACTCATGAAGGTATCCATTATTATTACTGTGCACTTGCAGAGAGAGCGAGCGCGCGCGTGCGAGAGAGAGAGAGCGAGCGTGAGGTGAGCGAGCAAGAGAGATTGCTTGTGTTTTTCTTCTTTCTTTTTTTAAACCTTATTTCCCGGCTCACACTTTTCTTATCCTAATTTTACAAGTTGCAAGTTACAAAAAACACACAAGCAGTACTGACTGACTCTGATCACCGGCAGTGTTCTCCGAGTCCGGATCGACTCGGGTATTAGACACAAATGTTAAACAGACCCGGGACCTGAAGTAATAGATTAGGACCCGACCCGGACCCGGCTGATCATTTAAAATATAGACCCGAACCCTTATGGGTCCCGGGTCCACGGGTCTCGGGGGCTCCGTGAAGACCTCTACTCTGAACCTCAGATAGGGGTGAAGGTTCTTCTTCCAACAGGACACCGACTCTAAGCACACAGCCAAGATAACAAAGGAGAGGCTACGGGACGGCTCTGTGAATGTCCTTGAGTGGCCCAGCCAGAGCCCAGACTTGAACCCGATTGAACATCTCTGGAGAGATCTAAAAACGGCTGTGCACCAACACTCGCCATCCAACCTGATGGACCTTGAGAGGTCCTGCAAAGAAGAATGGGAGAAACTGCCCAAAAATAGGTGTGCCAAGTGTGCATCAAACTCAAAAAGACTTGAGGCTGTACTTGGTGCCAAAGTTGCTTCAACAAAGAATTGAGCAAAGGCTGTACATTTTTTATGTACGTGATATTTTTTTAGTTAGAAAAATATATTTTTAATAAATTTGCAAAGATTTCAAACAAACTTCTGTAACGTTGTCATTATGGGGTATTTGAAGATTGAAGTCTTATTGTTTAATGTTAATTTTTAGGGGCCAAGCACCGAAGGAGTTCTTATTATTCCGCCATTGAAGTCTATGGCAGCCCATAGAACCGTTTGCGGGAAAGTTATGAAATTTGGCACACAGATAGAAGACTGGCCCAACAATAACCACACCAATTTTGGAGTCTTTAAAACAACATGCAGCGTTTTGGCGCAGCACCACCTACTTGTCCAGAGATACGAAAAATGGCTATTTTTGCTTATAACTTTTGAACCTTTTGTCCAAAAATCATAAAAGTCCAACATGCCGAGTCGTCTGATATCCAATTTTACCATATCGGCCATTTTGGCTGTCAGCCATTTTGAATTATGTGCTAAAATGCTGTATTTTATGAACTCATGAATGGATTGTTACAAAACTTGGTATGTGTCATCACGATGCCTTGAAGGTGAAGGGTCAAGGGTCAAGCCAAACATCACTTGTCTCTTCATCAGACACATATCCTTCAAGAATGATTTTATGTTCAATATTAAAATAAGAATTAATGATAATCAAGTTATAACCATTCCCTACATTTGATAAATCAGTTCTCTATATTCAAGGAGTGATTTTGGATATTGTAGACAGGCAAATGTCCTTGGTGTTTGAAGTGAGAAGAGATCAGCATGTGTTAACTATATGTCTTACTGAGGTGACCCCTGGGGTCATCCATGTAACAGCTATGTGACTCTTTTGGGGAGAAATGTACCTCTCTGATACTTTTCTTTCTTTATAGAATAAAGTCACTTCTGTACTAAATGTAGTATCAGCATGTTTTGCAGATTCAGCTTTGTTGATAGTTAGTTAAGATGTCCCGACCTTGATGGAAACTGTTTTTCTGGGAAACTTTGTGTGTGCGTCTCATGATTCTGTGCAGATCCAGTATTGGAGATGGTCCTTTCGGCAAACGATTCCAGACTTTGAGGCGTCTTTTCTGTGACCTCCGAGGTCATTGAGGATTAATCTGGGCCTGGGCGACACGGAGTCTACGCATTTTTAGTGATATATGCTCCTATCTGTCTACGTGTGGAAAGTTGCTTACATTGCATGTTGTTAGAACCAATCAGAATCATTCCACATGGCAGTAATGACGTGTCTAGACCTTGAAAACCGTATAACTGTTCAGAAAATTGTATGTACGTTAGACGGAGGCGGGGAGACTGTTAGAGGGAGCGCGGCCTACGAACTCCTCTTGAGCTGGCTTCTGCTGATGAAACTGCAAACTATTCTTCAGTAAATTTTCTTTAATTAATCTGATTCCTGACTCCTGGTCTTCATTTTTCACTACTGGTCCTGGGTCCTAAGCTGTTACCCCAACAAAGGACCCTGAGAAGTTTTGAAACAGCGCCACCTAGAATGGGATTTTTTTTAAACGCATATAACTTTGGGTGTGATTGACTTATTTTCATGGGAGTAACTTTTGTTGTCTCCTGAATCCTTGCTGAGTCCAACGATACCAGACATGCCAGGTTTCGGCGTATGGTTTGTGCAGCGTGGTAATTTAGCGCTTATAAAACGTTAGCTGATATCTTAGAAACCGCTAGTCCAATCGAGACGAAACCAGCATCAGAAGTTCGGAAACATAGGTCAATAGTGAAATATATCCAAATGTCAAAATATTGATAGTAAGGGGGAGTAAAATCTAATCAAAGTCAGGTGTCAGTCATTTTTTACGTGTTTTTTCCTATAAATGTCTATAACTCCAAAACAAAATGAGATATTTTCACCAAAATTGACACAAATGTATGGGCTCACTCCGAGGACACATTAAAAAATGGTAGGATTGTGCCTCTTGGTGGTGCGATAATAGACAAAACATGAAATTCCCATAGACTACAATGCATTTTTCAGCCTTTTTGCCTAAAATCATCTCATTGCTGCCGTTTATTAGATTAGATTTATTCTTTATTGTCCTCAGTAGAGGAAATTCATTTCCACAGACTGTACCAGAAACAACATTCAACACGTATAACACCAACATACCTACAGAATACACAGAACACATATTTTGGTCACATAAGTAAACAAACAAAGATAGCATCAGCAGCAAAGACTGTATAAACCTGAAATTATACATTATTTAAATTCAGTGCTCTTATAGCTGAGAGTACAAAACTCTTTCCTAGGCGTGATTTCTTATGAGGCAGCTGTCTGTATCTGCGGCCAGAGGGAAGAAGAGTGAAACATGAGTTGAGAGGGTGACTAGGATTTAGTATAATAGTATTTGCTCTACGAAGGATAGCAGTGTCAATAAGAGCTGACAAATTGGGAGTTGGGAGACAAATTATTTTTGAAGAGGTGATGGTAATTTTAAGTAACTTGTTTCTGTTGGTCAAAGAGAGCATGGTGAAATAACAAGTGGCACAGTAAAGAAGGATAGATTCAATGATACTATGATATAGACGAAGCAAAAAGTGTGGTTTAACTGATAAAGTCCTAAGTTTACGTATGACAAAGAGTCTTTGTTGGCAGCGTCTATGAATGTCCATGATGTGTTGATCAAAGCTTAGTTTATTGTCCATGGTAATGCCAAGGTACTTAAAGCTGTCCACAATTTCTACCGCCTGGCCATTGATGGTAATAGGGCAGTGAGAGGTAGAACGTTTTTGACGTGTATCAATAATGAGTTCCTTAGTAAATCCGTATTTGACACTCCCAGCCATTTTGGCATGTCTTGTCTTCTTATTTGCGCTTGGCCCCGGTATTGCTGCTTGCAGCTAAATTTTTTAGTATTATTTTCATAATCATTTCTATAATGTTTTGTAAAGTCAGGCTGTGTCTGCATGTGTCCCAATGAGAGACATGGGATGAGCTATATTTGGTACAGGAATGTGCATACATGTAGCACATTTCGACTGATGCATTTGTTCTGTGATGTATCATCAGCAGATGTACAGAATTCCTGATATAGGAGGCACGTTCAAGCATGAAGCATGCGCTCTATTTTAAACATAGGACGCATGTTTATCTTCCTTCTAAGGAAATCTCCTCCTAGTGAGTTCCAGAGAGAGACAGAAGGTGGATGGAACAAGGGAGAGGGCAGAGGAACAGAGGAATGGAGAAACACATACAGCTGGCATGAGACACTAACTTTTCAATGTCTCTACTATGTCTGACATATCAAAATAATAAATATAAGAGATCTCTTCGCAAATTATTGGTATCTGGTCCTGTGATTCAACCATAACGTGGACAAGGCTTAATTTCAACAGATGGCGTCACACGAACCAGGACCTGTATTTCAGACATTTTCCATTTTCTCAATCAATTCATCAGGTAAGACATTTCTTTTTCTTAAAAATTCTTAAAAGTCTGCCTGATAGATAGATAGATAGATAGATAGATAGATAGATAGATAGATAGATAGATAGATAGATAGATAGATAGATAGATGATAGATAGTAGGGGTGGTGAAAAAAATCGATTATCGATTAATCGCGAGTATGTTATGGACGAGTATGAATCGATAATTACATTTTCAAAAATCAATTTTTTTATTTATCTAAACCTGACACTACCACCGTGTGTGTGTGTGTGTGTGTTCATTAGATGAATGTAAATCCGTCGTTAATGCTGAGATGATTCTGAGGGAACACTCTAGAAATCCTCCCGCCTCGCCTCCTCTGGAGCTCAGGCACATTAGCGCGATAGCATGGCTCAGATTCGCGCACAAACACCGAATAAATGCCTTCAATCCACAGATTTATGAGCGCGTCAGATGAGCGAGCGCGACACACATCGACGCGCACATTCGCGGGAATAAAGGCGATCCTGAGGACGCAATGAGCGGATCACACACACACACACAGCCGGACTGATGCTGGAAACACACACAACGCCACACTAAAGCAGCACAGATGTCTGATAACGGGATGTGTTTACCGGACAGGCCCGTCTGATCTCCCCGGGCTCGAGTCCCGCGCTCCGCTGCACCGACCCGCGGCTCCCGCTCACGGAACCGAACGGGCCTCGACACTCCTCCGACACGAACCCGTTTTTCTTCTGTCGTTTTTTCCCCTTTTGTCTTTCTCACGTCAGGAAACGAACGAGAGGAGCTCGAGCGGTCCACGCACCGCATCCATCACGCACACTCTTGACATTTTGTCACTGTGTTCTACAGTAGTATATAAGCTGAAGCTACAGTAAGTTGTTCTTGACAGAAATGTTGATCGGTGTAAACCCGAGTTCTGGCTGTCTTTCTCTGCCTTTGAGAAAATGACAGGCCAGACGAGCCAATCCTGAAGTCTCCTGGTTTGACGTCCAAGCAGGAACGGTTTCCTCCCTTTCCTCCGCCCAGAGAATCTGGCACGCCCATGCAAACACTCAAGAGATCATTGCTTGTGAACGAGTGAATGCTGGCAGTTTCTCAGTGTTTGGATGTACAAATGAAAACAGAAGTCTTTTTTCAGTTCCTTCTGATCTGTGATCAGTGATTTCTGATGTGTAGCTAATTATTTATTATTCGTGCACACACTATGCGGCTTCTCTCTCTCCAGACAGAACAGTGTTTTCGTGTTTTCTATCTTGTGAGTCAGTGTTTTTGTACGTCCTCGTCGCGTCTATCGGTTCTAGAATGTGCATACAGTCATAAGTTTCTGCTCAACATCGGCAGAGTAACATCTTTAGAGATAAACCTCACACACGCCGAAGCTCGGGCTGCACTGGCCGGTGGCCTTCAACATCCCCGACCCCCAGTACTGCATCTGGCCCACAGCGGAGGCACCAAACGCGGCGTGAGATTAAGCAGAAGGGGGGTAAGCGTGAGCATATTCGGGCTAGCCAGCCTAGCCCCATTATAAACTGGATTACATTCGATTACTGCTGTTGTGTCTTTGTTTGCGCTGTGTACTCAACGTGTACTCACTGATTGTACACAATGTGTACTCACTGACGCTTTTATTTTAAAAATAATGCTATTATCAACACTTACTTTTAACTCGTTCATCTCGACAGCTGTAATGGTACTTTGCATGTGTTACAAAGTTGGTAATAATGATGAAGACGGACTCGGCGTGACTGGGACTCGTGTTTATTCAGAACTCTCAAATACAAACACAATAAACTCGCGCTGACTGACAGCGCTCTCATAACTCAGTAGTTACTATAAATAACTTTGTTAGCAATCGCTGAGCTCCATCTCTGGTACATTAGTGATGTCCGGTTCGCGAACGATCTTTCTTTTGAACCAGTTCTTTTTAGTGAACCGAATTAGTTCACCAAATTGGACTGAATCGTTCTAAATGGTTCGCGTCTCCAGTCAGCGCTGATCCATAATTTACTAAAGTTACTAACTTTCTGACATGAGTGACAGTCCCTCTGACTAGAAATAGACTAATAACCTGAAGTATATGCTGTAACTACAACAGTTCAGACATGCTGAGAACTGATGTGAAGTGAACTCAGGTCCATCCGTCTCTCTGGCAGCAGCTCGTGCCTGCTCGTGCCTCGTAGACCTCGTTAAACCATGCCCCCTCCGCTCATTTAAAATGCAAATATGTCAGCCAATCACAACAGTGGGCGTTTTTACTGAAGTCTCACAGCAGACACGCCTCTTGAAGCAGGGCATTCAGCCACAGGGCAAACAGCAGTATAGAAAAAATGCCTTTTATTTCTAAATTATGACATTTTATGATGTAAAAATCATACTAACAATATAAGTACACCTCAGGAAACATTATAAAATAATAGAAAAATGCCATGCCATGGGACCTTTAAGTAATTCAGTAGCTGACTTTTTTTTTATACTGCAATCACTTTGTAGTGTATTTTCGTTTACTGTTGTGAAATGGAAAATCAATAATCGCTAATCAAGAATCGTTAATAATCGAAAATCGACTGTAATCGAATCGGGACTTCAATAATCGTAATCGAATCGGGAAATCAGACAGATTAACCACCCCTAATAGATAGATAGATAGATAGATAGATAGATAGATAGATAGATAGATAGATAGATAGATAGATAGATAGATAGATAGATAGATAGATAGATAGATAGATAGATAGATAGATGCGCAAAACTGGAATACTGCATAAATCATTTGCAAATAAACCACAAAGTGTGATGAAGAGAACAGACGCATCACTTCCCAATAAAATGGAGCCAAATATTAAAAAGAAAAATGGAAGTTGCTGCGGTAGGAGAAACCACTGTGATCCCCTTTTTGTCTTTAATAAATTACTTGCGTCTCAGAGCACGAAGACGAAAAGCAATAAACGCGGTCATGTCATCTTGCTCTCAGAGGTGGGAGCCTGCTCTTTGGGAACGCAGACGTTCTGGGATAGCCTAGAAATCTAGGCGCACCCTAGCGACAGCAAATCTAATTTGCAGCCAGGGTAGTCTAGCAACTCTCCGTTGGCGTGCGAGCTGGAAAAACCAAACTCTGATCAGGCCAATCACATCATGTATAGAGTCAGTGGGCGGGCTTAACATAATGACGGCAGAGTTGACGCAGTTCCGCAGGAACTCGTAAACAAAGAAGCTGGCAAACAGCAGTCTTTCGAATCGGCTTTGGCCGCGATTCTAGAAGACTTGGAGTTAAGCTCTTCTTTGAGGAAAGAACAAAGAACGGCACTGAAGTCATTCTATTGCGTGCAGAGGGAATTTGAAAGACAACCATTTATCCCGCCCCTCGGATTGAGCCCTGCCAATGGTGAGTTCCCAGACCCAACGGTCTGGCTTGTCAGGTTAGTTCTGGGATTTAATTATACCGAACCACTTTGACTAAGGCATTTTCGAATGACCAAAACAACATTTCAGATGTTGTGCAGCAAGATCGGTGCACTGGTTAGTCCATTGATGCGTATCTGAGTTAAACAGAATTTTAAATTCTTTTTCCTTTCCTCGAGTTTCTCATGTGATCAGAAGGGAATCAGAACTCCCTTTGGAATTCACCCTATACCCTCCTCTCTCTACACACACACCCACACCCACACCCACACACACACACACACACACACACACACACACACACACACACACACACACACACACACACACTTATAAATAAATAGCCTGCTGTTTCTCTAGTTCACAGAGAGAGTATTAACTTAAGACATTCACAAATTATTTGCAAAATGGCTGGAAACAAAGAAAGTGCCTGCAAGAGCAAGATCAAGTGAGAGAAATGTCTGGTGTTAAGCCAGAGAAAAAAAACAGTAGAATGAAACTGTTAAAAGTTTATGAAAATGCTGAATTACCAGTCCTCACTTTTCCTCAGTGGACTTTCTCTTTCAAAGTCAGCTAAATGCTGCTGTTTGAGCCTGTGTCATAAGTGACCAGTTATTTATAGCAAAGCACAGTGTTTCAGTTGGAAATCATAGACACAGAGATGTTAAGAGAAATGATACATGCCTGGACAAACTAACATAAACGTTGATGTTAAAGAATCCTATCCCTTGGGGTTGTGAATCAGTAAGCAGGTGTTGTGTTCTGGGCTGGTCCGTCTCTGGCTCAGCGCCAAATCGCCAACACAGTGCTATTCATATCAGTGTGATCATACGCTTCTGGGACCAGCCTACAGTGAACACAACTGTGTTCTTTGGTTTTAAAATGTAGGCCATAAAGACTTTCCAAGTCACAAGGTTAAAGTCCAAGTCAAGTCATGAGTAATTGTTGTCAAAGTCTATGTCGAGAGTAAAGTTCATTTTCCAGACCAGCAGTTTCAACTGTGAGATTTGTTGTTGCCTTTGTGAAAAAGAATTCTCTCTCTGGATTTTGATGCCCGAAGAATACAAATAAATAAATCCTGGTAGATCTACAGAAACAAGCTCCAGATTGGTTTCTGATAGCCTTAAATACAGTTTTCTATATAGTCCAATCAAGGTGGAGTCAATGCATTTCATATATACCACATATATTAAGTACAACAAGAGTTCATCCCATGCTTTCTCATATAATGGTAGCACAAAGAGTCTTCAGTTCATCACATGACAGATCATAACATGTTTTCTCTTTATGGCTACTGAGCTTCTGAGCACACACACACACACACACACAGCAATATATATATATATGTATATATATATATTGATACTATATTCATTCATTTATGTGATCAATAGAAATATTCCACAGATTCAGATAAACTCAATGTTTAAAGGTTTTATTATTGTGTATCATTTTACCTCTCGTGAAGCTTAAGAGAAGAGGCTGGTTTATTACTTGTTCTTCACTGTTGTTTTTAAAACTTCTAGTTATTCTTCCTTTTATATTGTATTTAAAAAACAGAAGATATACTGTTGTGTAGGTTTGCAACTGGCCTTCATCTTTTTTTCTTTTGAGATTTGCTATCCTGTTAGTCAATAAAGAGAGAGATTTCTGTCTAATTTGTTTCAGTACTTTTTCTTTTTGCTTCACTCAAATACTGAACTTTTATTGTCTGCTGATTCTTCTTGCATTTATTTTCCTAATAAATTAATAATTTAAGTTACATCTAAAAGCCACAAAATGCACTTATTTTTGTAGGTTTTTTTTGTTTGTTGCCGTTTTAAAGAGAATTTGGCACATTTTTTATTTGATTTTGAGTCTACTGTTGATTTCGACTTGCGGCGATGGCATCATCACCAGCGCGTGCTCCCGTCAGAAAGCGTCCTTCCATAGGGGTAGCCATTGCTAACCAAGCCATCACCTGCTGTTAGCATCCCATTGACTCCCATTCATTTTGGCGTCACTTTGACAGCGAATAACTTTACATCTGAGGCGTTTAAAGACTCCATTTGTCCATTGTTTATTTCTAAAGAAACACGACAGTGTACGACAAAGGCTCCATTACCTTGTATCTTGCACTATCACCCAGTAGAAGCCGTTTTTGTAAAAATAGGGCGACTCTGTCGCACAGTAGAGAATCGACAGGACGAGAAGCTCGCAGGCAATCTTTTACTGTCTATGAGGCAATTGGGGGGACGTGGAGGCATAAAGTCCGATAAAGACAAGGCAGAAGCCCATAGAGAGCCAAAAGCAACGGGACAAAATATTTCAACAACGTGATTCAGATTTGACTTTGCACAACTACTAGAAGACTTACGACTGTCAGACTGGTTGCTCACATCACATCTACGTCGTCAAGCTCAGTCTGAGTTTGCGCAGTATGCTCAGCCATCAGGAAGTGAGTGCTTCTAATTGACTTCACTTTTCCCCGTCGAAGCCTATGGGGTCGCTGTGTCCATTTCTTTTACTGTCTATGGTTGAGTCCGTGTTGAGTGTTCTGAGGTAAACGGTTCCCGCTATTTCGCGTGGCAGTAAAATAATACTCTTTACACAGTTTCAATATTTCACGGTAACATTTCTGCATGTTTTTTTCGTTGAGTTTCTGTTTGTTTCATCGTTTGTGTGTCTGTTGAGTAAAGCATATAAAGAAGTTTTTATGATGTGTTTTTCTTCACATACAAAACGTTGAGATGTTAGCGAACTAATCAGTTTATTGTTATGAATGTTATTAGGAAATAGGGCTATATTTAGATTCATATGGGCAAATTAGTGTCTGTCTATATATTACTGTTATTTTTCTGTATCATTTGAGAAATAATAGAAATTTCAGAGCACTTGTATAGGCTTTCATCATATATTCAGACTCCAACAATCTGTTTCTATCAGCAAATAGTGTGAATAAAGTGAGATGATCTGCTGCTGATCCTGAATGTGTCTTGTTTAATGAGTATTGATAGTCTATGGCTCATCACTATTATCAGAGCAGCTGAAAAGCCTCTTTATTTCATGTCAATAGATCCTGTTTTCACCTCATTCACTATGCTGATGTCTTTAACTTGACATTTTTGTACTCCTTATTATAGGCAAATAAAAATAGGAAAAAAATAAGTTAATGCAAGGCAAGATAAAACGTATGAATAAAATATGTGGATGAAATTAGAAATAAAAAAATGATTTTTTAATTAGTATAAAATGCGTTGCAGTTAATTTATTTAAAAAGTTATTTCAATAGATATAAACAATTAAAATGTGTGAAATAGTATAAAAACAAACTCTCTAAGGGGTTCTACTTGATTTTGTCAGATCTGCTCCTCCTCCTTCAGTGAAGCTCCTCCCACTGCAATTCACCAATAAATGCTGGAATATTCCCATCAGCCTACAAGTGAAGACGAGCATCAGACCATCAGGAAGAGCTGAAATCTGCAAAGACAGAGTTTATTGAAGGACAGTGAGAACATGAGGGATCCAGAACACACTGAAGAACAAAGAGGTTGGTGAATAATAAGGATATAAAGCAGTTCATTAGATTTAGTTTTTATAGTAAAAAAATATATATTAAGAGTTCAACCAATGAATCATATAGGGAACACTTTCTATGCACTGTGCCTTAAACACAATTGTCATTCATTTTCTTGTTTTGATCAAATGGTCAGTGAAACAAGACTCTATAAACATTAAACATACCAAAACTAAACAAAATTGAGAATGGCAGTCTGAGGCCCGTCCAATCGGCCCAACGCCTGTTTCCGATAAGTGGGTGAACGCTTCTTGCGTGTTCTGTCTTTTCTGCGTGGTAATGTAATTTAAAGGCGTTATTGCATGAGAAATCAAACTTTCCTATCTTTTGCCATAAGAGGTCTGTATCATTATTACATCCTAACAAGTTACATAACTTAAAACCAGGGTTGCCAACTCTAACGCTTTGGCTTAAGACACACGCTTTCAGGCTCTGTCTCACGATCTCACTGTGCCCAACTTAATCTCATGCCAAATTGCCAAACCTGCTTTTTATATTAAACAAATTCTAAGCTTTTACATTTTTTTAAGTTTTAATGCGAAATTCAAACAATAAATAGCATTTTGGCGCTAACGTGGCATAATGTTAAAGCCAGAGGCGTTGAAAAAGAGAGTTGCTTTCATCTCGCGGTGGCGCACGCAGTCACGTGGTTCATGGAGCGCTCAATACTTCTAGCGTTGTGTCAATACATTTGAATGTCTTAAGCGGATACACAACAGCTTTCACTATACAGATGTTTGCAGCAATTTTTGGTAAACAGTACAGCATAGTGTGCATTGATTATTACGTCAACCATGTTTACAGGATCGTTTTATTATGGAGAATGGTAGAGATGCAACATTGTTAACATTAATGTTAATGTTTTTCTTGTATTTAGCCCTCAGGTATTCCTTACTAATTGGTCACACTCATACTCATTGATGGTCAAATGTGACCACACACCTTAACTATTTTTCCATTAAATAAATGTTCTACACTTTAGTTCAATAATATTTATTGAATATTTTGAGGAGATCTTTTGGTACTAAATACTATTTGGGAAATAATTATGGTCAATTAATGACCACTTAAATTATTTTTTTATATTTTTCTTATTTATATTACAATTAGTGTAGTAATTAAGGTCAAAATAGAGAATTCCATTTCAAAAAAGCAAATTAGAGTAATTTTGTGGCAAAAAAAACAAAAACATTCATTTGTAATGCCATTACCAGTAGGGGCCTTTATGGCTCTTTAATAAATATACATGTATCTAATAGTTTCTCAAAAAATATATCAGTTTTGCATTTTAATAAATATTTAAATATTGATCAAACACTAGATTTCTTTAAAAGTGAAATTTCAAAGCGTTAACAACTTACATCCTAATATTTTTAATGATCAGGGGCGTCGGACTGGGGGTAATGGGAGTTGTGGCTGGGAGGGGGGGGGGGGCTTGTATGGGAGTGGCGGCACTGTTCTGATGTGTAATTATTAAAGATCAGGCAGATTTTCTTTGTCTTTGTCTACTGTTTATGCATCAGTAAATCAAGCCTGTGATTAAACGATCAACTTCACATTGTTTCTCTTAGTACCATGAAAATATTCTGGTATTTAAGATGTGATTAAACTACAGAAAGCGATGTAGGAACGCTCTCTTTATAATGACTGAAGCTGTCAATCACAGCGCAACTTTATCTGGACACTTGCCAAAACTGCCTTTATAATGAATGACGCTATTACACTGCACAGCGAAGCTCTTACTGTATACTGTATTCCTACTGTGTTAGTGGTGGTGAAAGCATTTCATGAGAGAAATCGTGTTGCAATGACGAGATCAACGCATTTATGCGATCAACAGACTCATCTACTTAAAGGGATAGTTCACCCAAAAATGAAAATTTTGTCATCATTCACTCACCCTCAAGTTGTTCTAAACCTGTATGAGTTTCTTTGTTCTGCTGAACACAAAAGAAGATAGAGTGAAGAATGTTTCTAACAAAGCAGATAGAGCAACTATTGACTACCATAGTATTTGTTTTCCTACTATGGTAGTCAATAGTTGCTTGGTTACAAACATTCTTCTAAATATCTTCTTTTGTGTTCAGCAGAACAAAGAAACTCATACAGGTTTGGAACAACTTGAGGGTGACTAAATGATGACAGAATTTTAAATTTTGGGTGAACTATCCCTTTAATGCTCATCACTGCAGCCTTTCATGTGATGGGAAAAGATCTAACTATAATGCCATAATCAACACTTTTCATGATTCATTACTCTCGACAGCTGTAATAGTAAAAAACGTAGTAAAAGTATTCGAGAGGGTTCCACATTTAACACTCACATTATATTGCCAAAAGTTTTGGGATGTCTGCCTTGACACCCCATTCTTAATCTGTAGGGTTTAATATGGAGTTGGACCATTTGCAGCTATAACAGCTTCAACTCTTCTGGGAAGGCTTTCCACAAGGTTTAGGATTGTGCTTATGGGAATCTTTGACCATTCTTCTAGAAGCGCATTTATGAGGGCAGGCACTGATGTTGGACGAGAAGGCCTGGCTCGCAGTCTCCGCTCTAATTCATCCTAAAGGTGTTCTATCGGGTTGAAGTCAGGACTCTGTGCAGGCCAGTTAAGTTCCTCCACACCAAACAACGCTTTGTGCACTGGTGCGCAGTCTGTCACACGGACGACGCAGGAAAAAGGCGAGGATCCAATAGCGAGTGCAACTCAGGTCTTTATTTACTAACACAGACTAATTCAGAGCAATGAAAAGCATAAAGTCACAGGAGACGTGAGAATGTCCGAAGCAGGCAGTGGAGCCAGGAAGACTTGGCGAGACGTGACACAGAGACGCAATGGGCACGGACCAGGCAACGGGAACTCCAACACAACCAAACACACATACAGTATATAGAGAAATGAGCCAGTGAATCCATGAACCGTGACACAGTCATGTTGGGACAGGAAGGGGCCGTATTGAATCCCACACTTTGCATTGCACTTGGTGATGTAAGGCTTGGATGAGCTGCTCGGCCATGGAAACCCATTCCATGAAGCTCTCTATGCACTGTTTTTGAGCTCATCTGAAGGCCACTGAAGTCTGCAGAAAGTCGGGGACTTCTGCGCACTGTGACCTTCAGCATGCGCTGACCCGGCTCTGGGATTTTACTTTGTGGCTGAGTTGCTGTTGTTCCCAATTGCTTCCACTTTGTTATAATCCCACTAACAGTTTAGTGTGGAATATTTAGTAGTGAGGAAATTTCACACAGGGGGCAACTTATCCTGGAACCACGCTTGGATTCACTGAGCTCCTGAAAACGACCCATTCTTTCACAAATGTTTGTCTGCCTGTGTAGGTGCTTGATTTTTACATGGCCATGGAAGTGATTGTGACACCTGAATTCAATGATTTGGAGGGGTGTGAACCAATTTGCTAACCTTCTCTGACTTCACAGAGGATAAACCTTCTACGTAGAGGATAACTATTGTTAAAAAAAACCTGCAGCTTTCTCATTCCACTCAACGCTGCTCGCTCATCCCAGAATGCACAGTGTTGGTTCAAAAATATGTGAAAAAAGTAGCCTAGGGCTGTCCCCGACAAAAGTTTTTTATATACTAGTAGTTGTTCATTTAAGACAATCGTTGACTAAGCACTTTTATTAATATAATTACATAAATATGAGAGAATTCTAAACCAGAGCGTTTACTTAATATATTAATATATTATCGTAATGAGTAGGCTACCGATATATTATTATCCCCACTCAAGCGCATGCATTAAGCTTGCCACAAAGAACCAGCAAAAGTATTGATTATGAATGTGTCAAAATAGCAAGGAGACATTTTAATTGTTTATCAATAAACTCTAGAGTTTTCTGTGTCATGTTGGCTGACGGTGCTGACTCGCCATCGCCGCAGTAGCGGACGCCAAGAGAGAAATGCACATTTTATTACTTAATCAGAGAGTAGCTTATTTTTTCCGTTTTGAATTGTTTCGTTTAAAAGTAGACATTTCAAGCGACATGTTTCTCATGTCTGTGAGATGCGCTCCAGTTCGCATGCAATGCAATTAATGTCGCTGACGCCTCCATGTCACGGTTATATTGACTGCTATATGTCCTAATTGTTTATTAAATCCAGTCAATTGGTTTATGAAACATTGATTAAAATTAAGATAAAAGTTATACAAAACGAAATTAATTTAAAAAAAAGACTTTATAGGAAACTAAATTCAATGAAGTGCTCAGAATCCATGTCCCCAGACATATGCGCATTTGATTATGTGCCTTACTCATGCTGCTCACTTTTCATAATCAACTTATGAAATTAAAATAATAACAATATTTAAACATAGCCTAACTATGAAACTAAATATGCTACTTTTTTTAACCCTCTGTACGAAGAAGTCGCCTGCACCTTCTGATGGATCTTTTCCTTTATGACAGCGGAAACAATTCACAATACTCCGTAATTTTTAGCCATACAGATAAGTGCAAACATAATTATAAACTATAAACTCTCTACTTTTATTTGTGTACACTCACAATAACAACAAAGGCCGTGGACTCAGGGAACTGAGTTACCACCATAAAATTCAAACATTTTGCTCTTCTCTATATGTGGCAATGCGTCACAATAACCTTACCTGGCATAGGTAACAGTGGATCATTCTTTACAGATGATGGTATGTTTGGATAGAAGACGACACAGAGTTCTTTATTAAACTCATAAAAGACAATAGAATAGAAAATGCCACAATCGACTTTTAGAAAATATCGCAAAAGTGTTGTGCAAATTTGTAATGGAAACGCGGCTACTGGTGCGCTATGGTAGGAACAAACCATTTCATGCAGATACAGGGGGGTGGTCAATGGGGATATTTAACTTTTATTACCAAAATAAGTAAATCAAAGATATCATTCATTTTTATTAATATTTGAAATATACTCAATGATGATGGTTTATATAGTGTATAATATAATATAATTTTTCTATTAGTTTTCACCTATTTGTTGGGGCCCCTGTCAGTCAGGAGCCCTTGGAATTGTCCTAACTCCCCCCCCCCCCCCCCCCCCTATACGGTGCCACTGTACTGGTCTGTAGCGGTTCTTGGATAGAGTGAAACTCGCCTTATTGTGGTTCAGGTGCAAAAAAATCAGTCTGGAGTGATGTCAGGTGATGAGCTCTATCCGGGTCATGGCACCAAAACGGTTGGAAATCTCAGAAGGGAAGACCAGGAAACTTGGATGTATCTTCAGCAGGATTCTTTATCGAGAACTTGCTGTTTGTTCACTGCAGTCATCAAGTCTAACTAAGAGAGCTGTAAATAGTTTTTTTTTTTTTTTTTAAAGGAATTCAGTTGGCAGTCCTTAAGGTGTTGACCTTACACACAGCCTTAGGAGTGACCACTGTACATTTCAATCCATTAGCCCAAAAACCGGATACTAATAAATTGGTCAAAAGGAATTCTGCGTGTAAGCCTTTTCAGCCTTTCGGTGAAGTTCTCTTAATTTATTGATATCTCATTTTAAATCTGACTCCATTAATAATTTTATCTGACTCCAATTCTAAGTGACTCCATAAAGTGTGCTATATTTAGAGTTTATCAGCTGATTTTACGATTAGTTGCGATTTAATTTAGATAGTTGATTTTCTTTGTATCTTCCTAGTTTTCATATTCGTTCATCGAGAGACCCTAAATCGCAGAGAGACAGACGCGTCCGGACCGCGCGCTCACGGACACAAAATGGTTACTTCTGTAATTAGTCAGAGGGTGTAGAGTGAATATTTTACCTTTAAGTGGTTGCACATGCTCACTCAACAAAAAGTGTGATTTTAGTAATATTCACGGACTACGACGTGCTAACCCAGCGATAGTCAGGAATCGGAATATCGCACACGCTGCGCTCCATGCTTCAGTCGTACCGTCATCGGTGTGATCTATCATAACCCTAGATTTTGCGGTAATAAAGGAGTATAAATCGATCCATACTAGAATAATGATTTCGGAACCATACAAGAGAAATCAAGATTAACATTTATTTTGGCCAGACATGAAAAGTAAATACGTAAACAAGAATCCATGGTACACAACTGATCAGCGTAAAAACATAAAACACAATTGCAAAGCAATATGAAAATAATTTAAAAGAGTCATCATGTCTGGCGCATCTACATGCAGTTTGCACGGGGGGTTCTGACTACAGAATATTCCCCCGAGAGTTAGAACATCCAGCCTTAAATACTCCAACTAGAACAAAAGGGTTGTAAATATTTGCAACACCCCCACCTGGTTTTGGGGGAGTGGATCAGATATCTTTGAAGAGACTACTCAAAGGAGAACTGAATTCTCATTAGTTTTCCAATCTTTCTAATACTACCAGTGACTGCAGTGAAACTGAGACCATTTTACCATTCGCACTGAGACCTTTAAAAAGACATCAAACATGAAAAGGATAAAACAATAGATTTACAAAATACATCATCACTGGTATATCTGCATTTGGTGACTTGAAACCAGGACAAGGAGAGGGCAAAATGGGGAGGGGGGAGGAATGTTTGTCAGGGTGTTGTCACAGTTTCTGTGAGATCTTTTTCTCAAGATTAGTGACTTTTATTGTTCAATTGCTGAGGTGTGTATCTCAGCTTTTGTCTTAGCACCAAAACCGACTCTCACACCACTAAAACATAAGCATCTAAAGACAATACAGAACAGAGGAGGGGGGTTACCCCTGATCGTAAAACTCCAGCAGACCTATCTCAAATAATCAAAACAAAATCATCAAAGGGTTTGAGCACCTTCTGATTACAGATGGTCAATATCACATGGACAGCTGACTCCCATCAAAGAGGAGAGAAAATGGTTAATTGTAATTACAGTGTCTTTTATATTTTATTCCCACACAGTCTTACAGTATATTTAGCATCAATGGTGCAAAACCTGTTTAATTTTCTAATAAACTTTATACATGTTATTTTTCCTGATTGAACTTTGGCAACAGGATTGATGAATGCAGTCAACACTACAATGGATTGAGATAATTTTCCCATCATACTCTAGAAAGAGTTTAAATTATGTCACTCCCTGGGTGTCGCCATTTTAAAAAATGTTTTTTTTTTTTTTTAAAGGAAATTGTGTCATAAACATTTGATCAAATATTTAATAGTTCTCACTACAGAAAGTTCTCACTACAGAAAGTTCTCACTACAGAAATATGGGATTTATGCCTATAATTATAATTAGAAGATCAATGTACTTAATTCGTGGAAAGGTTTATAAAAATCCATCAAAATGGTAAATTTCATGTAGCCATTGTGCACTTTTGGGTTCATCTCAATTTTCTCTCTTGATTTCAGACTTGGAGAAGAATGAGGAGAGTGAAGAGGAGGAGAGACATCATCATGTCAAAACTGGAGATAAAACTCACTCACAGATGAAAAGTGTTTCTTTACTGAAAAGAAAAGACAATAAATGTTTAACCTGCCGTCAGTGTGGAAAGAGTTTTGCACGGAAAAAGGGTCTCAAGATTCACATGAGGATCCACACTGGAGAGAAACCGTTTACATGTGATCAGTGTGGGAAGAGTTTCAGACAACAAGTTCAGCTTAAGGAACACATGAAAATCCACACTGGAGAGAAACCGTTCACATGTGATCAGTGTGGGAAGAGTTTCACATACAAAAAGAGTCTCAAGGATCACATGATGATTCACACTGGAGAGAAACCGTTCACATGTGATCAGTGTGGAACAAGTTTTGCACTAAAAGGACACCTTAAGGAACACATGATCATCCACACTAGAGAGAAACTGCATGAATGTGATCAATGTGGCAAAACATTTTTGAGGGCTTCAGGCCTGAAGAATCACATGACAGTTCATTTACAGGAGAAACCACATTCATGTTCTTTCTGTGGAAAGAGTTTTTCACATCTGCAGAAGTTAAAAAAACATCAGAAAAGACATACTGGTGTAAGAAATCATATGTGCTTTGAGTGTGAGAAGAGGTTTATTACAGCTGAGCAATTGAAAACGCACGTGAGGATCCACACCGGAGAGAAACCATTCACGTGTGATCAGTGTGGAACAAGTTTCTCACAAAAAGGAAACCTTAAGACACACATGATGATCCACACTGGAGAGAAACCGTTCACATGTGATCAGTGTGGAATGAGTTTCACATACAAACAGAGTCTCACGGTTCACATGAGCATCCACACTGGAGAGAAACCGTTCAAATGTGATCAGTGTGGAATGAGTTTCACATACAAACAGAGTCTCACGGTTCACATGAGCATCCACACTGGAGAGAAACCGTTCACATGTGATCAGTGTGGAATGAGTTTCACATACAAACCGAGTCTCAAGGTTCACATGAGCATCCACACTGGAGAGAAACCATTCACATGTGATCAGTGTGGAACAAGTTTCTCACAAAAAGGAATCCTAAAGCAACACATGATGATCCACACTAGGGAAAAAACATTCTATTGTGATCAGTGTGGAAAGAGTTTTGCAAGCAAAAAGAGTCTTGAGATTCACATGATGATCCACACTGGAGAGAAACCTTACAAGTGTTCACACTGCAATAAGAGATTCACTCAGTCAGATAATCTGAAAACACACGAGAGGATCCACACTGGAGAGAAACCGTACAAGTGTTCACACTGTGACAAGAGATTCAGTCGGTCAGAACATCTGAAAACACACGAGAGGCTCCACACCGGAGAGAAACCATATCACTGCACTGCATGTGGGAAGAGTTTTGCTCAATCATCTGCTCTAAATGCTCATACAAAAAACTATCACAGTAAGTAGATCATCTTCCAGCAGATCCAGCACTTTCATATTTTTTTGGATAGAAAAAAAAATTATTTAAATTTGTGACTGTGAATAAAGTTCATCTTCAAGACCTTCAAGATTCAGATCAACTCAAAGATGCAGTTCCTCCCCAGAGACTATCTAAATGTTTTATTGTTGAATCAATCCTCAACAATGCGATTAAATCACTTGCATATGCGACTAAATCTTTACTCTGGGCGACTTAACAATGTCTATCATTAGCCACCATTGGCTATTAAATTCTTAGATTATACTTGGGGTGTGACGATACACTCGTGTCACGATTCAATATAAATTGCGATACTTAACTCACAATACGATATTTATCCCGATATTTTAAGCCAAAATAAAGAAGAGGGTTTTTTTATTTTTACTTTTATTATTATTAAAATATTATTTTTATTATTAGTGTATTATTATCAGGATCACAAATATTCCCCCATTGCATTATTATACATTATATTCAACATCATATATAGTCATTTAATGTAGTAATGTCACTGAAACTCCGTAAACTTTTATTCTTTTCTCTTGTGCATTACTCGCGCTTTCAATGTCCCCAGCATTCTCTCCCGGTGCTCGCTATGTCCCATCTCTCCAGCTATTAATGCACTATACATATAAGAATAAACCATCTAAAATGCTTTGAATAATCATACTATTAAAACTAAATGTGATTTGATGATTTAAATTATGTTTGTGCTTTGACTTTGAGGAGTGCCGCTTTAAATAATGTTGCACTTCAGATGATCAATGCAATCAATAACAGTTCTAATTGCAAGAAAGCGTGTCAAAATGACCATTCTCAAACTGTAAAGGTTTAGCTCGTCCAAGAATTTTAATTCTGCATTTACTCACTCTCGTGTTGTTTTTGCGCGTCAAGTACGAAATCATTTAAATGTCGCTGTTTACGTGTCTACAGTATGCGCGTCATTGTAAATCTGTTCATCATAAACCATCGTCCGTGTCTTTTATAAGACAATTATATGTCCCGAAAACCAGGCTTGTTCGAGATGCATCGCCACTGCGCAGACCGATCCACGTATGATATAAAAAAAAAACGCATGAGTGTATCAAAAGCATAAGGAGTCGTGTGCTCTCGCTGGACTCGTTATCATACGGCGATCGGTCTCTGGCTTTACAATCCTACATCGGCATCAAAACACAACGCAAACACAGTGGATCCAATGCATTCATGTAGTTCGCCGTAATTTGTATAGACGGAGATTACAAACGAACAGCAGCTGTTAGCTCCATTAGCTCCATTAGCTGCTATTTCAAAATGGTGGATCTCAAGTTTGTGTTGGTCTTGTTGACTCCGCCCCCAGCGCCTGACGTAATCGGTTCTTACTTCTAGCCCTGTTCTAGCCCAGCAATGTTTTGGTGCTACTTAAGAACCACTTTTCCTGGCTCGGAGCTGGAGCTTTGGGTGTGGAAACACAAAGAACCGATTTAAAACTAGGCTCTGGCTCCGATCTAGCTCTGGCTCTGCTTTGGTGGAAAAGGGGTAATTGAGTACCTCAGTGGTTCCTATCTGGGACATTTCTGTGGTTCTTAGGGACCTTAAAGGCCCTCCTTTTGAACCAATCCAGACTGCCGACCTTCGGTCCTTGTCGCTGAAATCCGCCTTGCTGCTAGCCTTGACAACTTGTGGGATACTTACAGGCACTCTCTGTGATCCCCTCGTGTCTTGAGTTTGGGCCTAACGACTCTAAAGTCGTCCTGAAACCAAGACAATTATATGTCCCGAAAACTCCTATCCACCCCATTTAGGGCGCAGATGGTCGTTCTCTCCACTCTTCCTCCTCAGGATGAACAGGAGCTGAACCTACTCTGTCCTGTCAGGGACCTGAGGTCTTATATTGACCGTTCCACCTCCTTTCGTCAGGAGGAACAGCTTTTTGTCTGCTTCGGTGGCAACACAAGAGGTCTTCTGTTCACAAAGCCCAGACTTTCTAGATAGATAGTTGACGTTATAACACTTGCTTACTCCTCCTTATGCCTTCTATGCCCCTTGGGTGTGAAAGCACATTCCACGAGAGGTATGGCCTCTTCGTGGGCATGGTCCTGTGGCATTTCTTGTGCGGCGGCTGGCTGGGCCTCACCATCCATTTTTGTCAGGTTTTATAATCTGGACGTCCCTGTGTTATAGTCGCAGGCCCTTTCTGCATAAACCTGCCGCCATCAGCTTGTGGGTTTTTTTGTTATGTCCCAGCTGGCCCTCTATATATATATATATATATATATATATATATATATATATATATATATATATATATAAACTGTATATATATATATATATATATATATATATATATATATATATATATATATATATATATATATATATATATATATATATATATATACATATATACACAGTACATATACTGTATTTGTTTATAAACTAGGCCCTAGTCTTGGGCTTTGGTGGATGACTACAGTATTCTGTAGGCTGTATTATCTCGAGTGTCTGTTCGAGCCCTTTTTCAAGTGCTCCGCTCAAATACTCAGTCATGCCCCTGCGTAGCGCGGCGTGATTGTACTGTCCCCATAGCGTCTTATCCTGACACGATTAATAAGGTTTGTTTTCTTTAACTTTACGAACCAATCGACTAGCAGTTTTCACGGCATGATTGTATAAAACGCTTCAAAATCGTTTCTTGTCTTATTATGATTGATAAGACGAGCGACGCAGTAATCGTTCCGTATCTAAGGGAACTGCGGTTTTACGTAAGTAACCAAGTATGATTTCGCTCTCTGTCAAGCGATCTGTACTGTTTCAATTCAGGTCAATGGATGTGAGCACACCTGTATTTGACATACTGTAAACTCTAGTGTGAAGGCGCAAAGAGCGCTGTGTTTCTCACACACAGAGAGTCTTAAATACCATGCAGAATCGACACTCCACATGTAAACCATATTCTTTGTTGTACTTTCCTGTCAAAACAAGGGAGTTCATTTGTTCAGTTAAATCCTACATCCTAAGTTCAGTTAAAATGACAAATATGCATTCATGCATGATTACCAAGTGTGTATGTGTGTGTGTGTGTGTGTGTGTATATATATATATATATATATATATATATATATATATATATATATATATATATATATATATATATATATATTAGTCTGGCGAGTAAACAAAAAAATTACTAGCCAATGGCGATTCTGTTGCCAAGGTGAGGGTTGTGAATATAATTTTGCTTTATGATTTTGTTTTGTTTGATTTAATTTTTATAATGCGTATACATCACTTAGTTCTTTTACTCTCTTTTCTGAAAAAGTAGAACATTTTAAAATGTAGGCTACAAAACGTTCTTGTGCTTGAACGTTCAGGAAGCTGGAGAAGAGGTCATAACACTTTTGAGAGAGACATGTATCTGATATTTGTATTTAACTAACTTCCCTTGAGATGCTCTGACGTGCTTATAAATTGATAACGAGAGAGATCTGTCTCATGGATCATGGATGAAATTCATTACTCGTTTTATCAATAACTTTTATTATCTTTTTTTGGTCTGTTTATTCTACTTGGGTCGAGACTTAATCAATTGTAATCATATCTGTTTGTCATGAACTATTATTATTGCTTTTTTGGATTTCCATGTTTTAATTTTCAGGATAAATGAAGCCTTTAAATAAAGCCCTTACATTCTTAATAAATTGTTTTTCACCCGACTGAGACTGAATGAGCCTGTTTGTTTACACAAACTGTTATAGCTTTATTTTTGTCATTGTGAACAGTATTTGGAGTGTTTTTGATTAGCTACCTTTGATTTTGCATCACCGTAATGGGAGTCATTGCAATTTCTTCCTCGTTCAGTCAGCGCATTTGTTGTGTCTGAGGTGAATTGTGCAGTTCAGATAATTTGTTTTTGAATTGTTTTTGAATATTTTGAACAGATAATTTTTCTGAATTGTTTTCAGGGTTTTCAACAAAAACTCATCCACACTTCCTCCCCATAATCACCTCTCATCACTAGGTACCAACAGTGCAATTGATACTCTTTTCTCCACTCTTAACACTAATCAATACTTCTTCCCTCTCTGCTAATGTCTCTACTGCTAAAATGACTTGCTACCACAATGAAATTAGCAATTCTTCTGCCTCTCATGCTTTTCAAAATCTCTTCTCTTCCTCCTCCTTCATTATCTTCAACAGCTGACGACTTTGCCACAATAAAAGCACCACCATCAATGGACATTTTTCCATATCTAAATTTGTACCCACACTCTCTCATTTCATGAGATTTTATTGAAGCTCTGAGACTGGCAAGAGCAGCTTTCAAATCTTGCTGGATCTGTCTGCTGCTATTGACGCAGTTAAACACCAGATCCTCCTGTCAACTCTCAAGACAAAGGGCATCTGAAGAACCGCACACCAATAGTTCAAGTCTTACCTCGCAGGAAGGACAGGTAATATCTGTGTCTGATAATTGCATAGGTGACATTGACGAACGGTGACAGACCAGTGACGCTCAGATGAACGTACATGCGTTTTTTGTTTGTGTTTATGTGCGGTTGTTAATTTTAACAAGTTAATGTAAAATTTGTGCATTCTAAAAATCTAAACAATTAAGATAATAAGGTATATAGAATTATTCATTGAGTTGATGCATTTTGAGGCAATTTGACCTCCACCTCTTTACTGCAACCGGCAAACGACAGACCTGAATTTGTCGTTTTTTTTAATAAATGTTTTTAAATTAATTATCCAAATACTTTATTGCTATGGACGTAGAATAATCTAACTGTATTTTTATATTTTCTATGGTTAATGACAGTAAACAGAAAAAAACTAACTGTACAAAAAAAAAACTCCTTTAGTAGTTTGTGTGTTTTATCCGTATCAAATGTGAATACTATTATCAGTAAAATGGAGATGTTTTATTTAAGATGTTCTAGTTCAGGAAGCTGAAGAAGAGGCTGCAACACTTTTAAGAGAGACTGAGATTTATTTTTAACTTGTTCTGTGCTGTTATTCTTCCACTGATACAATATCGTGTAGCTTTGCAACTGGTCTTCTTCACTTTTCTTCTCTTGAGATGCTTTGGCTTGTAAGTCAATAAACAGATCTGTCTAATAAATATTGTGATTGCGTTTTGGGGTTTTCCGTGGTTTCATTTTCTCGTTCTTTTTTTTTTTGTTAAGTGCCTAATAAACTATATTTCACCCCTCACATGACTGAATGAGACGGCTGGCTGTCCACATCAGCGACCGTTTAAACCTCGCATTTATTATTTGATGTGTTTTACAGGCGTTTTTCTGCGTTTGGCGATCTGCCGTTGGTTCCTGAACTGCTCACCTCAGAAGACTCGACGCGATGAATGAAGAAGAAATCGCACGAGGTGACGTCATCGCCGCGAGACGAGATCAGGCAGATCGCCAAACTCTGTTTACAGCAGAAAAACGCCTGTAAAAAACATCAAATAATACATGCGAGGGTTAAACAGTCACTGATGTGGACAGACAGGCGTCTCATTCAGTCATGTGAGGGGTGAAATATATATTCTTCAGTGGAAGAATAACAGCACAGAACAAGTTAAAAATAAACCTCAGTCTCTCTTAAAAGTGTTACAGCCTCTTCTTCAGTTTCCTGAACTAGAACATCTTAAATAAAACATCTCTATTTTAATCTAATCACCTAAACATCGGACACAGATAAAACGCGCAAAACTACATCAAAATACTAATAAAAAACATTTTATACAGTTTTTTTTCTGTTTACTGTCATTAACCATAGAAAACTGATTATGCCAATATGAATCCAAATTCAGTTTGATTTATCTATGTTCATAGCAATAAAGTATTTTGGATAATTAATTTAAAAACATTTATTTAAAAAAACTACACAAAATTCAGGTCTGTCACGGTTGGTTGCAGTAAAGAGGCGAGAGGTCAAACTGCTTCCACCACTTCACTATGGAATTCCAAAGCTGCCAATATTAAAAATAAATAAATACATAAATAAATATACGCACAACCAGCGCAACGTCATAGATTGTCTCTGAACAGATTCACGCCCACTTTTAGGGGAAAATAAACTAGACTCCCATAGACTTCAATACAAAATAGCAGCACAAAACAATGTCCGTACACAGCCGGCAGGCTTGAATAGCTTAAGAAATCACCAATATTAAACATGTCAAGTAATTATATGTCCAGCCTGCCTGCCATAGAGTGTGAAAGATACATCCACACTTCATTTGGTCAATTTAAAAAACATGTCCCGTCATTCTCCCACCGTCAAATTGGTGTACCAACCCCACCCAGTGGCCAGAGATGTCTTACCCGGACATTTACACGTACCTCATCGAGTCACCAGGTAAGCCAGTGAATGATTTAACTTGAGTGTGAAGCATACAGCACAGAAAGAACTATACTATTAGAACAAGTCAAAGAATTAGGTTATACACAATTATCAGTAGAGGGTTTACTTTCTTTTTCTACATCAAAACCATCAGTATGGCCAGTTCTCATTAGGTACTTAAAGGAAACAGGTTTATTTGATAGAATTTAAGATCAACACTACACCTTTTTTTTATTATTTTTTTTATTATTAGTATATAAATCTGCATTGAAGCTCCACACCCCAAACAGTTGGTGACGGTAATGCACCAAATTGGTATGCCAACCGGCAATAATTTTAAAGAAGAAGAAGAAGAAGCTTGTGATGCGTCATGCCTGTCACGTCCGGCCCCTCCCCTTTCTGTCGTCAACAGTAGCTGAAGGTATGTGCCGTTAGCAGGTAGCATTTTGCTTGGTTTACATGTTAGCTGCTGTGCGGTGGTATTAATTAATCATTGTTGCATCCTAGCCTGTCTTTTCATCTCCGGTTCCTTCGGCTTGCTACATAAGTGGATTCTAAACTGCTCACCTCTCAGGTAGGTGTGAACTGTTCGGTGTAACGCAGATTGTTCCGCTTTGCTGGGGCTTAGGGATTGGCTGACGTTTTGAGTGTGTGCAGTTCCCTGTATCCCAGTTGAACGGCGGTTTATACGAATGCTGTGAACCATGCCTGTGAAGGGATAATAGTGCACATAGTCCTTTCCCGGTGAATGTCGTGCATGTAGCTATGACCTGGAAATTTCCAGCAAGTGATGCATACGTTTTTAGTAATTGTTTTGTTTTCTGTTTGTATTTGGTTCAGGATTCTCCCTCTCGTCTGTGACGATCACTTTCTCTGCTGTTGCCATAGTTACAGCTCTGTCGTTTCTCCGCGCCCATACAGAGTGAACGTCGTTGTAATCTCTAGTTGGTGAAACAAGACATGATTGCTTAGTTTTAACAGCTTTATTAGGTTATTACGTTCAAAGAGTCTAGTATTTTGCTGCCCATCTTTATTGGTGTTAGGAGGCTCCGCCTTAAACCCGAGGCCACAGGCAATTACCTACTCTGCCTATAGGTGGCGCCAGCCCTGAAGATAGCAAAGCATCTCTAGAAAATAAAAGTGAAGGAGGACAGTTGCAAAGCTACTTGACAGTATTTTCTAAATATACAAGTGGAAGAATACCTAGATGCTTTAAAAACAACAATAAAGAAAAAGTTAGATAAATCTGTCTCTCTTAAAAGTGTTGCAGAAAGAACGGTTTGTATATGGATAAAAAAACGTATACTTTCCTATATAAAATTTCAAACTACAAGTGATACATGTGCAGTAAAAATGTAAAAAAATTACATTTCTAAACATCAATTTATATCATGTAGCAAAATTATATTCAAGAATAAAACATGAGTTTATTTGGGGTTCCTCCATCTTTTGAGTTGATGCGAATTTCTCAGTTGAAACTGCTAGTCTTGAAGATTAACTTTATTCACTGTCACAAATTTAGATGATGTTTCTTTATCTTATTGATCGTTGTGGCAGGTTACAACAGATTTTTTTGCTTGACGTTATTGTGTCATGTTTGGTGAGGATGCGGCTTCACACTGGATCTGGGGATGAACTACTAACTGCAATTGTTTTTTGTATGACTGTGTAAAGCAGATGAACGACTGAAACTCTTCCCACATGCAGTGCAGTGATACGGTTTCTCTCCAGTGTGGATCCTCTCGTGTGTTTTCAGGGCTTGTGATTGACTGAATCGCTTGTCGCAGTGTGAACACATGTAAGGTTTCTCTCCAGTGTGGATCCTCTCGTGTGTTTTCAGGGCTTGTGATTGACTGAATCGCTTGTCGCAGTGTGAACACATGTAAGGTTTCTCTCCAGTGTGGATCCTCTCGTGTCTTTTCAGGATTCCTGACTGACTGAATGTCTTGTCACAGTGTGAACACTTGTAAGGTTTCTCTCCAGTGTGAATTCTCTGATGCCATTTTAAATGCTCAGCTGTAATGAAAGTCTTCTCACACTCAAAGCACATATGATTTCTTACACCAGTATGTCTTGTCTGATGTACTTTGAAGCTCTGCAGATGTGAAAAACTCTTTCCACACAAAGAACATGAATGTAGTTTCTCCTGTGAATGAACTCTCAGGTGGATCTTCAGAACTGAAGCCCTCAAAAATGTTTTGCCACATTGATCACATTCATGCAGTTTCTCTCTAGTGTGGATCATCATGTGTTCTTTAAGGTTTCCTTGATGTGTGAAACTCTTCCCACACTGATCACATGTGAACAGTTTCTCTCCGGTGTGGATCCTCGTGTGAACCTTCAGACTCTTTTTGGATGTGAAACTTTTTCCACACTGACAGCAGGTGAAACATTTCTTGTCTCTTCTTTTCAGTAAAGAGACACTTTCAGTCTGTGAGCGAGTTTTGACATGATGTTTCTCCTCTTCACTCTCCTCCATCAGGTCTGAAAATTACAGTTTAAAAAAGTTACATTTTAAATAATAATTATAAAATCAGATCGAAATATGAAGTGAAAGTAGACAATGGCTACACAAAAAGTCTCAGGTTGAGACTGTAACCATGGTTCCCTGAGAAGGGGAACAAGACACTGTGTCATAGTATTGCCATACAACGCACCTGATGACCAAGAGCTTAGCCCCCCCCCCCCAGAAACCAATTACTACTCCCCAAGAGGGGGAACCAGAATATATAACTGAATCTGAGGTGCTAGCCCTAAAGGATAACTACACCAAAAAAGCTTAGCAAATTGTTCCTTCCACAAGGCCGGGAGGGTCATACTCACTAAACCGTCAGTGCTTCAGGGAAAAAGCACAAGTACTTCCTGAGATATACGGTAAGGATGGAGCACCTATGTAGCTTCTACAGCCTCTCTATCACCAAAAACAAGGTGTTGGCCCACCGACTGCCAACCTGAACACTTTAAATTACGCATATGTTGCCATATCGCCTCCAGAACCCAAGTTCGAAGGGCGACAGAAGAGAGAATGGGACGCAATGCTACAGTTCTGACAGTCACTCAGAGGGATATTTAATTGATTTTAATAAATGATGTTTTATTAACAAGGTTCGGGAGAAGCACGTTCAGATAATTGACACAAGTGGAGAGCACTCAGCTAATCAACAATAAGAGGTATATATACACGCAGCAGTCTTACCGCCATTCATTGACAGTTTTCCAGCATCCCTCCACCACCCCTTCTCCACACTTTTATTCATAAACCACTTACATACACGGGGATTACTCTGGGTTCGGGCCAAATTCCCAGCTCGAAGCCCTCCCCCCGGACAGCACGGCAAATACGCATTTAAATTTACTGTCCATAAATTATTTGCAAGTGTGAACTCGTGAAAGACTTTGTAAGTATTAACTATTATTAAAATACATTTTAGATTTTTTTTCTCAACACTGTTATAACACAATTTCCTCCTCTTAATGGCAACACCAAGGAAGTGACATCATTTAAACTCTTTCTAGAGTATGATGAGAAAATAATCTGCCATAGTTATGGACACCATTCCCAGAGGAGCTATTGTACTTTTAAAAAAAATACACAAAAACCTCTGTTGTGTCTTTACCCTATGTTATTTCCTTGACTAATCCCCATGAAACACCGACAGGGAAGATTTGCTTTGCATGCAGTCCTTCTCTCAAGAAAAGAAAGATTCGACATCTCTTTCAGAATTATATAACTACTGTCCCTTCTGTTGAATTTTACTGGAGAAATTATCTTTATAATATTTCCTGGGAATGTGGTCTTTACCCAATAAATATTTAATTACGAATAAGGTTAAAGATGTATCCTATAAATTGCTACATTGGGTGTACCCTGTGAATCTTTATATTAAAAAAAAGTTAATTAAAAACTGTAAATTAATCTGTTCCTCATCTCTTTTTGGGAATGTGTCCATGTAACTATTGTTTGGAAAAAAATCTGTTTATTTATGTTCTTTTGCTCGTAGACAATTTTTATTTGTTATACAAGGATATATATATATTTTTTTTATCAGTTGATAAGAATCTAAAGGACAATATTTTCTAATAAATCTTTTTATTTTACTAGCTAAATTTGTTTCATATAAGTGCCTATTTTTGTCTGTAATGACCCTGTTTAATATATTTTGTAAAGATTTGAAGTATTACTTGGATACAATATCTACGTCCAGCAATGTTAAAGACTTAAAATCTTATAATATTAATTCTTTCCTATAATGTACAGGTGACTGTATGCTCTGTGACTTTTTGCCTGATTGTTAATAAGTGCCTCTTGAGACGCCACTATTTTATATAATGTGATTTATATTAGTCCCGGCCCTTTATACATATCGTTTAGCATGTTTCGTTATATTTATGATTTATGATGTTGTCAACAGTGTTGTTTACATTCCTATATTTGTGATAACTCCAATAAAAAAAATTATAAAAAGAGAAAATAATCTCAATCCACTGTGGTAGTGACTGCATTCATCAATCCTATTACCAAATTTATAAGAGAAATACGTTTATGAAATACAAGTTTATCAGAATCTATAAAACAGCTTTGGAATAATTTATGCTAAATCTGCCATCCTCAATGTAGTTTCATTTTGGATTGTTTAATATTCATTAATATATCAAATGTGAACAAAATATAAAATAAAACAGCTCTGATCATGTTTAGTTTGGCCATCTGATGTCGACAATCAATTTGAATGTTTGATCAAAGCAAGAAAATGAAAGACAATTGAGTTTCAGGCCCTACAGCACAGAAAGTGTCCCCTATATAATTGATCAAACACATTTTTTTGTTTCTTTTCACAAGTCTTAAGTTTTTTGTTTCCTCCTACAAACACTAAATCTGATTAATTTTCTATCCTTATTGTCCTTATTGAATGAAGGATCAGGAATAAACACCAACCTCTTTGTTCTTCAGTATGTTCTGGATCTCTCATGTTCTCACTGTCCTTCAATAAACTCTGTCTTTGCAGATTTCAGCTCTTCCTGATGGTCTGATGCTCGTCTTCACTTGTAGGCTGATGGGAATATTCCAGCATTTATTGGTGAATTGCAGTGGGAGGAGCTTCACTGAAGGAGGAGGAGCAGATCTGACAAAATCAAGAACAAATCATTTACTGGGTTTATGTTTTTATACTAATTCACAAATGTTTATGTTCACTTATCCATCTAGTAAAGTAATTTAAAATAAATAAATAAAGTGTTTTATACTAATTCACAAACTCTATCTACATTTTATCTTACCACTCATTACACACAGGCAAAGTACAGAAACAATTAAGGAGTACAACAATTAAAAATACAAAATTTAAACAATTTAAGAATGAACAAAACAGACAAATGAATGAGCAAAATCAAGAAACAAATTCACAAGAAACAATTTACGCACAAATTGAGTTTAACTTAACTTGTTTTGTTTGTGTTTTAGCTTTGTTTTAAATAAAACAGTTAGTTAAAATTATTGAAATGAATGCTTACCTTACCTATATCTTGTAGATCAGTGGTTCTCAAACGTTTTATACCAAGTACCACCTCAGAAAATATTTGGCTCTCCAAGTACCACCATAATGACCAACTTTAAAATACAGTAGCGTAGTAGGCCTAACTATTGAGCAACAGCTCTGCACAGTTCAAAAACTAGGCAGTTTATTCCTAATAAGAATATTGATTGTTGTCAGCCACTTTAACATTGTAAATACACTGTTTGTACATTAACACTGCACTGTGCTTACATACAGGTAAATTGAGCGTCAGTTCTGGCAGACCAAGTAGTCAAGAAGCTGCTAACGATATTGGCAACAACACGGTCTCATCAGCTGTTTCAACTCCCCTCGCTGCTAATGGCTACGCTAAAAACAGGTCGCCTATTTAAAGCAGATTTAGTTCGCTCTTACTACTTGCGGCCCGCCACCTCCCCTTGTCATGTATAACGCGGCATTTGCTTTTTGTCATCGTTGCTGCTGTTCATAGGCGGAATTGTTAAGCTCTCCCAGTCCTAAACTGTGTGAGCGTTCCCTAATGCTGCTGCTGAACAGACCCATACCGCAAAAAAACAAAATTGAATTCAGATTCATCAACTATTGCAATTTATTCAATGAAAAATTCTAAATCATTTTTATTGTCATGTTCATTCTTGACTTAATGGACCTGACAGAATTAAAATAATGAAATGATGATTAAATTAAAATGTGTTGTAAAGTTAAATAAAACTGTACTGTACTTAAATGTAAAACAAAAACTTTACTCAAATAAAGATTAAAATAAAATGTGTTTAAACATTCATTTATTTAGTGATTCCTCTGCGTACCACTAGAGGCAGCCTGAGTATCACACTTTGAGAACCACTGTTGTAGATGTCTCAAAAGCTGATTGTGTCGTGTTCTTAAGTCTGCTGACACCAATAAAATTAGCGTAATGTGTCAATGTACGGATGTGAAGACATCAGCAAAATGAATGAGGTGAAAACAGGATCTATTGACATGAAATAAAGAGGCTTTTCAGCTGCTCTGATAATAGTGATGAGCCATAGACTATCAATACTCATTAAACAAGCCATTCAGGATCAGCAGCAGATCATCTCACTATTCACACTATTAGCTGCTACAAACAGATTGTTGGAGTCTGAATATATGATTAAAGGGCTCTTATATTACTATTTTTATATGCAATCTAAAAACAAAATAATGCTTTTAAAGCAGAAGTTAAAGTCACTAAACTAAAAATTAAAATAAACAAAAGCACAAACTAATTATGCCATTTCGAGTAACTTTACAGTTACTGTGATCATAAAAATACACATAGGCTTACTTGTAGGTTTGAAATTATACATATGGCACATTTATGTTCACCAACAACAACAAATATTCAACAACAAATATTTGATCAAAATGTATATTTTAGTCAGAATTATCGCACTCCACCAGTTTGCCGCACATGCTCGCGGCGGCACTCATTCACAGAAGTTTGTGCTTCAGAGGGCTTGTCCACTCCTGACAGCAAAATGGAAATATTTGCTTTCTAACATTTACAGATTACAATGTCTTTGAAATGTAAGTTATACACGGAGGAAATTATTTTATGTCACTTCAGCTTAAAGATTATTAATAGAGCTGCACTGTCAGGTAGACTGAAATGGAGGACCCAGATGAAGAGTGAACAAAGAAAATGTATTGACAGGACAGTTCAACAAGGCACAAGAAGGTAGTGGAGGAGTGACAGTCCAGGGCAGGGCAACAGGGAACAATGACAGGACAGATGAGGGCGACTGCTGGAACCAGCTCCAGGATACAGCAGGTCGAAGAACCGCTGAGGACTGACCAGGCCAGGCAGATGGTAGTGGTGAAGACAGGGCAGGACGCAATGAAGCAGAGATCAGGTACTTGCTGCTCACAGACTCAGAACCAGTCCTGCCAGGCAGAAGGAACCAGCAGGCAGGGGATCCCAGGGAGTAGGCATAAACTAACAAGACAACACTCAAGACAATAAAAAAAATAAAAAAATAAAATAAAACCTGGAGAAAACTAGAGCAAAATAAAAACAGAAACTAGACTACAAATTCAGGAACAAAATTGAGATAAAAAAAAAAATCAACAAAATCTATTAAAAGCTAGAACTGACATAGACACTAAATCTAGAACGGACTTGACAAGCAATGCGAGAAACCCGAATACATGCAACAAACCGGCAAAGACGAGTGAAAAGAGCTCAATATAAAGGAATCAGCACATGAGGATCAGGTGAGCACAATTAGTGAAACGAGGACTAGACAAGGGCTAATTCTGAAATCAACCCCCTATACCCTCAAATAGGGCACTATTTGAGGGGACAGACATTTGTAGTGGTGTCCGAAACCATTGTGGACATTATTGAGTGCATTCATTCAATCCCACATTGCACAGCAATTACGCGTGTACAGCCGATGTACACTCAACGGCTCTCCGACTTCACTTGTTTTCATTCACTCCTTCAAGTGAACTATATTCTATACTAACGTAGGGAATAGGGAATGAGGGTATAGAGGGCAATTTCGCATTCAGTCAAGGACTAAACAAAGTGGCGTGGTAACAGGAAACAAGGAGGTGGGATTCAAGAAGCACATTGCATACACAAGCAAAGACAGAGACATGTGCTTAGACACAACACAAACATAGAGACATTAAACAATGACATCACAGACAAGGCTGCTGGGGCAATACCCTCCCCCCAACGGATGCCTCCTGGTGTCCAAACTGGGTAAAGGAAACAGAGGTGGCAACAAGTGGGAGGGTGGGCAGGGCACAAAACTGGGAGTTCCAGGGCAGCCAGGAAACATGGCAGAACTTGGAGGGAGGAAAATAATACAGGGGAGTAATTAGGGGCTGACCAGCGAAGTGCCGACTTAGGAAACCCATAAGGACCAGGCAACAGGGAGGGCGGGATAGGGACAAAATTAGGAATCTTCCTGGGAACATGAGTTTGCTCCAATGATCGGAGCTTGAAAATGGCCTTGGTGTCAGGAACAGTCTTGGGGATGAATCTTTGATTGGGGAAGGACTTTGGGATGAATCTTTGATTGAGGAAGGACTTGGGAATTAACTCGGGCCATGGCTATACTGGCAGGAATTAGTGAAGAAGTGTATGTCATGGGAATGAGTTTTGGAGAGACATGGCCAGTCTTAGGCGCTGACTCAGAACTATGCTCCGTGACTGCAGGGAAAGACACTGGACACAACTCTGGAATGCCCTTGGGGGCTGCTGAGATGCCCTCAGAGGCTTGAGGAACAGACACTTGACTAGACTCTGGTGAGAACAGTCTGGGCGATTCTCGGACACAGTGAAATCGGCCAAAAAGGAGCAGTACTCTACAGAACGTGACTTGACAGGGATTGGACTATGTATCTAGAGACAGAACAAACAGTCTAGAATAGTGACACCTGGCGTAACTCTAGAATGTGATCGAGAAAAATTAGTACCTTTCGCACTTTGGTGGTGCGTCGCCTTATCACCCTAATGAAAAAAATGCCCTGGTACACTATTCGTATTTATACACACATTTAAACTTCTCACAAAAAGGTTCCACCTAATTCACAACACGTGCGGACACACATGAATTTGTTCTTAACCTCATTCTAATGTTGATGAATTCGGAGTATTCTAAATGACTGACTGCGTGCCCAAGGTTAGTAAAAACATAAAACACACCCAAAACATCTCACTTAACTTTCGTCTCTTCCGCCAAACGGTCTCCAAGGCTGTGTTCACACCAAACGTTAATAGAGCGTCAAAATCGTGTCTACCGTGTCTATTTGGACACTTTAACATTTTGAATCCATTCGCCCGTTGTAAATCGAGCATTTGAAGCTAAATAGACGCCCGTTCAATTTGCTCCAGGAGAAATATGTCATAAAACACCCCTCTGCCTCTTTTCATTAAAAATATATTAAACATTAATAGCCACACAAATGTGGTCCAGGCAACGCACTAACTACACTATCTTCACTTAAATGTATATTTAAATATCCTAACAAATAAAGTTATGAAACTTCTCTTTGCCCTCTGACAACAAATGATAGATTCATGACACTAGAGACATCAGAGCCAGTGGCAGACGTCAGAAGGACTGGCCGAGGTAAGGCTGCTCTCGCCGGGGTTAATGAGCGCTGAGCTCACAACTCCAAAAACAAGCAAGATTATTTTTTTATTAGGTGCTCTCTTTATAAATAAACCACAGATTTGAGCTTTAAACAACTACATTCTCACCTGAAAAAGTCTTAAAACTAAATTTTGTGACAAAATAACAGTAGTATTTTTAAATTCTGCAGGGTTTCTCATCACGTCACTTTACCACGTGACAGCAGCAAGCAGGCTCCTGATTGGTTAACACGGCGTGAATTGACGCCAAAGTTCATATTTTTCAACTCGGGCGTCAGACGCTTCATATTTGCTTCAAACGCATGAATGCACAAAAAGCACCACTAGCGCGTATCGCTCAATTGACTTTACATTGAAATCACTCGCTCCAGACGCTCTAATCGCGTTTGGTGTGAATGCAGCATAAAGACGCGTTCTCACCTGAGATCAGCGCAGAAAGATCCTCGAGCAATGCCATCCCTGCCATTTTTTTCAAAGGCCACCATGAGTATGTTATTTTGCATGAGTGGTTTTACTATATTATTAGATACAGAACATTTAGGTACTTTTTTGAAACAGAAATGCTCTAGAATGTTTACTCTTTGACTTTGAATTCAAGCTTCTTTACTTTTACTTTAGTATTTTGCTAGTCAGCTCCCGACCCAATGTCATTTATTGTTGGTGTAAATTCAAAGTGTCAAAAACTCATAAAAACCAGCAAATGATCTATCCCAAAATGAAGCCGATCAATAGAAAAAAAAATTTTTTAGAACACATTACAATCCCTTCAAAATATATTATGACAACTGCATATAGATAGGCTTGTTAGGACAGATTTTATCATGTTATTGTTTCATGTTTGGTGAGGATGTGGCTTCAGACTTGAAAGAACTGGATCTGAAGATGATCTACTTACAGTGATTTCTTTTTGTATGTCTACGTAGAGAAGATGATTGAGTGAAACTCTTCCCACATGCAGTGCAGTGGGAAAGATGCGGGAGCAGTTATCTTTGTTTATAGATGCTCACAATTACTATTGTAATTGCATGTTTTACACAGTTTAAGGTCCTCTCTCACTGGACGCGATTTTGACAGACAAATAATTTGTGGGATGGTTTTATTTTTTGATCAGCTGTTTGTGTAATGAGTGCCTCCACACCGGACGCGAATGTGCTGCGGCGAAAAAACAATGTTTCTTTTTTTCGTTTAGATGTCGATTTTTTTTAACACTCGCAGTGCCTTTATACAGGTCAGTTAATCACTGTTCTTATATGCGCTGATACACACACAGAGTCAGCGCACGCAAGCCCCGAAGCCAGATCACTTTCATTTGCGTCCTCATGAAGTTTATCAATTAAATGAGTTTAAAGGCTTGCCAATTTGAACATTAAACACTATTCAAAAACGTTATGGCAAACATCTACGTTCGGTGCTCATGAGCTTTTTTCTGTGACAGAAAACCGAGCCGTGTGGTCCTGCAGCCAGATCACTTTCAGCTGCGTCCTCACAAAGCTTTGTCATTTGTATGTGTTTTAAGGCCTGCCAGTTTGAACACTGAAGCAATTTTAGACCATCAGATGTGTATTATGTTAAACTAATGCCTGATTGTGACACACGAACACTCAGACAGTAGCTCGCACATCACGTGAAGATTGCATGCAGAGGAGCGCAGAAACTCATTGTGATTTATCACTTAAGTAGCTTAGAAACTCAACCGTTATAGCATAGATTTTAATACCTTTGAAGTAAGTAAAAACAACAGCTTCATAATTAATAGAGACGGTATGATAATTCACACACACAATCACTCTCTCATTAATGCATTCAGATACATGTAATGTAGGTCTTATGTGCTACTTTATCTGATGTACGACAAACAGTAATCTGCTCCATAGACAATAACTGCTGAAAGTGAACCGTTTCCTTCAAGTATTTAAAAATCACAAAGAAACGCACTTTCATTAGAAAAAGATATCCCACCTTTAATAGTAAAAAATATTTACAGTACAAACCTTATTAGTGAACTATGAGGGCAAAAAAAAAGGAACGCAAAACAAAAAACAACAAAAGAGCACAATATTTGTCCATTAATCGTAATCGAGGTTCCATTAAATCAAGATTTTTATTTTTGGTCAAGTCGTTACAGCCCTACTTATAAAGGTTTCTCTCCAGTGTGGATCCTCTCATGTTTTTTTCGGTCTCCTGACTGATTGAATCTCTTGTCGCAGTGTGAACACTTGTATGGTTTCTCTCCAGTGTGGATCCTCTCATGTGTTTTCAGATGTCCTGAATCACTGAATTTCTTGTTGCAGTGTGAACAATTGTAAGGTTTCTCTCCAGTGTGGATCCTCTCGTGCTGTTTCCGATGTTCTGACCGACTGAATTTCTTGTCGCAGTGTGAACACTTGTAAGGTTTCTCTCCAGTGTGGATCCTCTCGTGTGTTTTCAGGGCTCCTGACCGACTGAATCTCATGTCGCAGTGTGAACACTTGTATGGTTTCTCTCCAGTGTGGATCCTCTCGTGTGTTTTCAGATGTCCTGACCGACTGAATTTCTTGTTGCAGTGTGAACAATTGTATGGTTTCTCTCCAGTGTGGATCATCTCATGTTTTTTCAGGGTCTGTGACTGATTGAATCTCTTGTCGCAGTGTGAACACATGTAAGGTTTCTCTCCAGTGTGGATCCTCTTGTGTTTTTTCATTGTTCCTGAGTCACGGAATATCTTGTCGCAGTGTGAACACTTGTATGGTTTCTCTCCAGTGTGGATCCTTCTGTGGGTTTTCAGATGTTCTGACCGACCGAATCTCTTGTCGCAGTGTGAACACTTGTAAGGTTTCTCTCCAGTGTGGATCCTCTCGTGTGTTTTCAGGGCTTGTGACTGATTGAATCTCTTGTCACAGTGTGAACACTTGTAAGGTTTCTCTCCAGTGTGGATAATCTCGTGTGTTTTTAGACGTCGTGAATCACTGAATCTCTTGTTGCAGTGAAAACACATGTAAGGTTTCTCTCCAGTGTGGATCTTCTCGTGTGTTTTTAGATGTCCTGACCGACTGAATCTCTTGTCGCAGTGTGAACACTTATAAGGTTTCTCTCCAGTGTGAGTCGTCTGGTGCCGTTTCAATTGTCCAGCTGTACTAAAACACTTTCCACACTCAAAGCACATATGATTTCTTACACCAGTATGTATTTTCTGATGAAGTTTAAAATTTTTCTTCAGTTTAAAACTCTTTCCACACAAAGAACATGAATGTGGTTTCTCCAGTGAATGAACTGTCAGGTGTTTCTTCAGGCCTGAAGCCCTCAAAAATGTTTTGCCACATTGATCACATTCATGCAGTTTCTCTCCGGTGTGGATGATCATGTGTGTCTTAAGGTTTCCTTGATGTGCAAAACTCTTCCCACACTGATCACACGTGAACGGTTTCTCTCCAGTGTGAATCCTCATGTGCATCTTGAGAATTATTTTGCGTGCGAAACTCTTCCCACACTGATCACACGTGAACGGTTTCTCTCCAGTGTGGATGGTCATGTGTTCTTTAAGGTGTTCTTGTTTTCTAAAACTCTTCCCACACTGATCACATGTGTATGGTTTCTCTCCAGTGTGGATCCTCATGTGAATCTTGAGACTCCGTTTGGATGTTAAACTCGTTCCACACTGACGGCAGGTGAAACATTTCATGTGTCTTCTTTTCAGTAAAGAAATACTTTCAGTCTTTGAGCGAGTTTTATCTCCAATTTTGACATGAAGATGTTTTTCCTCTTCACTCTCCTCTGCAGTCTCCTCCGCAATCTCCTCCTCAGTCTCCTCCACAGTCTCCTCCACAATCTCCTCCGCAGTCTCCTCCTCAGTCTCCTCCATCAGGTCTGAAATGACAGTTAAAAAAGTTAAATTACAAATAATAATTAAAATAAAAAAAAATACGAGAGAAATATGAAGTAAAAAGTAGACAATGGCTACCCAAAAAGTCTCAGGTTGAGACTGTAACCATGGTTCCCTGAGAAGGGGGACGAGACTCTGCATCATAGGGTTGACACTATAGAAACGCTCTTTGTGAACTAGAGTCAGAAGAATGTGTGCTAACCACAAATCTTGAGTGGCTACTGCAGTCATGTGATGTCATAGACATGCCATCAAGGGCACCTAGAGAACACGTCATCAGCTTTATATCGTCTGAAGCAGTGGTTCTCAAAGTGTGGTACGAGTACCACTAGGTACAGTAGGGCTGTGTATTGCCAAGAATCTGGCGATACGATGCGTATCACGATACAGGGGTTAGGATACGATATATTGCGATATATTGAGATCTAATTTAAAAGAATAAAGAACAAAACCATCTGCATAAAACCTGACAAAATAACGGTTTTATTTAAGTAATACAGTATCATTTACATCACTAATCACTATTTTGTGCAATCTAAGTAAAGGAAAATAGTAAAATGACTGCAGGATTCTTTATGTGTATATGTTTTAAAGATTCACAGTATAGAAGTTTTTAATTTCTAAACTATTTAACAACAGAAAGTGCATAGTCCATTCCATGACTGAATAACTTTGTTTTATATGTAATACTGTAAAGCTGTTTGCTTTAAAGCTGTCTATTGTATAAAGTGCAATTTAAAGCACTGAACTGCAGAGCTGGTGCATCCATTTCTACATCGCTATGATCAGATGCTTTCTTTCTGCTGCCACCGCTGTCAATTTTGTGGTGTTTATTTTGTTACTAAGAGGAAAATGTGCTGTACATATTCTATCAAAACGCTTCTCAGTAGCGACAGCACGTCGGGATGTTAAGCGAGCTATCAGATTCAATGCGTTTCCCGAGTATTGGACGTGGCCTATTTTGCAAACAAAATGACTCTTGTCTATTTTCTTAGTGGCTTCTTTATAGCTGAAGCCAAAATAAGTCCACACTTCGCCTCTGTATACCGCGGGAGCGGAATAATTCTCCCGTCTTGTGAGGTGGGTTTGCTAATGCAAGCCCTAGCGATGCACGCATCTTCCCCGTGCGCTTCTCCGGCTGCGCTTCAGTTACGTTCTGAGATAACACTGCCATCTAGAGATAGGGTTTTATACAGCTTGTGGTTTAAACCGAACACAAAGCCACGAATCTCGGATGTAAATAAACAAATATATAAATATCAATACAGTGTTTTTGAGAATCGATACAGTATCGCGATATTCACGTGTATCGATATTTTCTTACACCCCTAGTACGCAGAGGAATCACTACCTAAATGAATGTTAAAACTCATACATTTTAATTTAATCTTTATTTTATTATTTTATTTACCTGTATGTAAGCACAGTGCAGTGTTAATGTACAAACTGTGTATTTATAATGTTAAAGTGGCTGACAACAATAAATATTCTTATTAGGAATAAACTGCCTTGGTTTTGAACTGTGCAGAGCTCTCGCTGAATAGTTAGGCATACTATGCTACTGTATTTTAAAGTTGGTCATTATGGTGGTACTTGGTATAAAAAGTTTGAGAACCACTGGTCTGAAGAAAGACAAATAGGCGTGCCGGACATCTGGAAACACAGAAACAGCGTCTTGTTTCCCTTCTCAGGGATCCATGTTTACAAATCGTAACCCGAGACATTCTACACCAAAGAAGCTTAGCGGAAAAAATTCCAGCTTCCTTCCACAAGGCCGGGAGGGTCATACACTCTTAACCGTCAGTGCTTCAGGGAAAAAGCGAAAGTACTTCCTGAGATATATGGTATTACAACAATTTCCTCCTCTTAAAAAATAGTTTCTTAAAATGAAACACAGGAAGTGAAATCATTTAAATGCTCTCTAGAGTATGAAGGGAAAATAATCTCAATCCACTGGTGTTGACTGCATTCATCAACCCTGTTACCAAAGTTATATAAGATAAATAACTATATGAAATACAAGTAGGGGTGTAACGATATATCGCGATATAAAAATGTGACGATATGTATCGCTGATGGAAACGATATGATTCGTGATATAGAGTTGTTTTATCCAAGGCTCAACTTGTTGTAGTAGGCCTATATGTAAGGTATAATTCACCCAAACACAAATTTACTAATGTAGGCTACCACAAATGCAAATTCTGTCATCATGTGCTCACCATCCTGTCGATTTTCATTTAACTTCCAAACACAAATGAAGATATTCTTTATGAAACCCAATGGATTTCTGTCTTTCCATTTAAAGTCCATTCCTCTCAAACTTAAAAGATCCAATAAATGTCATAAAGGCATCGTAAACTTAACTAATCGAGTGGTCTAATCCAAATCCAAGTCTTCTGAAGAGACACAATGGCTTTATATGATGAATATTAACAGGCCGCGCATAGCATACTGTAGTAAACACGGACGTTCAGATGATTGACAACAACATGAGAGAGAGTAAATGCAGAATTAAAATTCTTGGATGAGCTTAACATTTACAGTTTGAGAGTGGTCATTTTGACACGCTTTCTTGCGATTAAAGCTGTGACTGATTGCATTGATCATCTGAAGTGCACGCACAGCCGAAACGGCCCTCTTCAAAGTGAGAGCGCGAACATTATTTAAAGCGGCACTCCTTAGTGAAAGCGCAAACATAATTGAAATCACCAGATCACATTTAGTTTTAATAGTATGATTATTCAAAGCATTTTAGATGGTTTTTTAAACTTAAAAAAAATTTAAGTTTACAGAGTTTCAGTGACATTATTACATTAAAGGTCCCGTTTTTCGTGTTTTTTTGAAGCTTTGATTGTGTTTACAGTGTGCAATATAACATGTGTTAATGTTTCATGTGTAAAAAAACACAGTATTTTTCACACAATTTACTTATCTGTATACCGCTGTTTTCACTGTCCTCAAAACGGCCTGAGAATTTCCTCGTTCTATGAAGTCCCTCCTTCAGAAATACGTATCGAGTTCTGATTGTGCCAGCGGTTCCCGTGTTGTGATTCGACAGCAGCTTAGCTCACGTTGCCCGGAAAGGTCACGCCTCTTACCATAACGGGGAGATGAACTCAAACTACAGCCCCTGAAGGCCAGACAAAGGTGATTTGACTCCGGGATGAAAATAACAGCGTCTGATGGCGACAAACGCAACCGAACCGAACCGAACGCAACACTCCCTCTTCTCCACTAGGGAGCAACAAGACCACGCTCCCTTTTTCGCGTATTCTTGTGGGCGGAGGTTAGTCAACAAACTGCTCTACTGACGTAATTAAAGCAGGAAATAATCCAAACCGGCCGTTCGCTGTAGGCTTTGAAAGGGAACTTCTGTTAAATAAAATATCTCGCTTGGCATTGAACTTTGAGGTTTATAATTTTACAGGTATTATTTATGCTCTAACAGCAACATTACACACTAACTAAAGTTTGAAAAATGGGATCACGAAGAACAGGACCTTTAAACGACTATATATATATAAGGTTGAATATAATATATAATAATGCAATGGGGAATATTTGTGATGGGTCCTGATAATAATAATAATATTATTTTAATAATAATAAAAAAGTAAAAATTAAAAAACCCTCTTCTTTATTAGGCTTAAAATATCGGGATACATATCGTATCGTGAGTTCAGTATCGCGATTCATATCGAATTGTGACACGAGTGTATCATTAAACCCCTAAATACAAGTTTATCAGAATCTATAAAACACTTTGATTAATGTATGCTAAATCTGCCAATGTTGTTTAATTTTGGAATTTGTAATATTTACTAAAAAAATAAATAAAAGAGCCTAGATCATGTTTAGTTTGGCCGTCGGATGTTGTCAATCAATGTGAATGTTTATCAAATCATATTTCACTGACCAAAACAAGAAAATGAAAGACAAAAAAGTAGAAAGTAGAAAGTGTCCCATATATTATTATTTTTTCAGAACTACAAACACTAAATCTGATGAACTTTCTATCGTTACTGTTCTTCAGGGTCATGAATGAAGGATCAGAAATAAACACCAACCTCTTTGTTCTTCAGTGTGTTCTGGATCGCTCATGTTCTCACTGTCCTTCAATAAACTCTGTCTTTGCAGATTTCAGCTCTTCCTGATGGTCTGATGCTCGTCTTCACTTGTAGGCTGATGGGAATATTCCAGCATTTATTGGTGAATTGCAGTGGGAGGAGCTTCACTGAAGGAGGAGGAGCAGATCTGACAAAATCAAGAAGAAATCACTTACTAAGTTTATTATTTCACACATTAAGTATTTTACCTAGTAAAATAACTTTTTATTTCTAACAATTTTATCCACAAATTGCTTTCCTACATTTTATCTTCTCTCATTAACATATAGGAAAGGTATAGAAACAAATAAATAAAGCGTACAGCAATTAAAGATACCAAATATAAAGTAAACAATGTAAGAATAAAAATGAAAGAATAAACAGAAAACTAATTTTGTAAATAAACAATTAACGCACCATTTGAGTTTAACTTGTTTTTGTTAATTGTTATATTAATTTTATTCTAAATAAAACAGTTTATCAAATTAATGAAATAAATGCTGTCATGAAACTTACCTGTATCTTGTAGATGTCTCAATAGCTGATCGTGTCGTGTTCTTAAGTCTGTTGACACCAATAAAATTAGCTTAATGTGTCAATGTACGGATGTGAAGACATCAGCATAATGAATGAGGTGAAAACAGGATCTATTGACATGAAATAAAGAGGCTTTTCAGCTGCTCTGATAATAGTGATAAGCCATAGACTATCAATACTCATTAAACAAGCCATTCAGGATCAGCAGCAGATCATCTCACTTTATTCACACTATTTGCTGCTACAAACAGATTGTTGGAGTCTGAACATATATGAAAGTGATGTAATATTGCTATTATTTCTCAAATGATACAGAAAAATAGCAGTAATATAAGACACTAACAACACCCATATTTATCAAGCATTGTAATTTGTCCATATGAATCTAAAAATAGTTTGATCTCCTACCCACCCAGCACCAGACGTCTTTTGGACGTTGTTTTTGGGCTAAATCAAGTCGGCCCGTCATAGCCTTCATTTAGCCCAAAAAAAGACGTTGAAAACTAGGCTCTGTTTGGTCCTTCAGATTTTGGCCAAATTTAGCCCAAAAAAAAGACGTTGAAAACTGCTCTGTTTGGTCCTTCAGATTTTGTCCAAATGTAGCCCAAAAAGACGTTGAAAACTGGGCTCTGTTAGGTCCGTCAAATTTTGTCCAAATGTAGCCCAAAAAGACGTCGAAAACTGGGCTCTGTTAGGTCCGTCAGATTTTGTCAAAATTTAGCCCCAAAAAAAAGACGTTTAAAACGGCTCTGTTTGGTCCGTCAAATTTTGTCCAAATGTAGCCCAAAAAGATGTTGAAAACTGGGCTCTGTTTGGTCCGTCAGATTTTGTCCAAATGTAGCCCAAAAAGACGTTGAAAACTGGGCTCTGTTTGGTCCGTCAGATTTTGTCCAAATGTAGCCCAAGTGTTTTGGACCACATATAGTCCTAATATAGCCATAAACATAATTAGTCTGTCTATTAAAGCAAGTGAAGAAATAGATTGTTGTAGAAATAGTTTCAAGTTACATGCGTGTCATCGCACAACCAGCAGATAAATGATTTGTGTAAGCAGTACTTTCGCAAATCATATATAAACATATAGCCTAGCCTACTGCATGATTTGGCATGGCAGAAATTCAGCAAGAATCGCCCCTAGTGGGCCATATCTCGTTGAAAACGCTTGTGCTGAGTATTAGTACATCTATTTCTGAACATTTAACAATCACTACATTCATTAATGTGCCTAATGCATCGTTGCATCCATAAAATATCAAGAGTATTTTTAACACCATTGGACCATAATAAACCACAGCACTTATATAGCCTATTAATAAATTCATTTTAATTGCACCCATATGTAATATATTCACATTGAGCTATGTGAAGTGAACTGTTAAATATGTTGAAATGCATTTTAAAAATATATGTAAAAAATACATAGAACATAAGCTTCATGTTACATCTGTAATTGTACATATACAGTATGAGAAAAAGCTGACTGTCCATACAGCTAAATAAACCCAAAGGCCACTCAGCCACAGGCCAATGCATCTTCTACAGTGTCTGCAGGTTCTCATATTCATGTTTACATTGGCAAAGTTTAAAGGGATAGTTCACCCCAAAATGAAAATTCTGTCATTAATTCCTCTCCCTCATGTCGTTACAAACCCGTAAGACCTTCGTTCATCTTAGGAACACAAACAAAGATGTTTTTGATGAAATCTGACCGCATTTTGTCATTCCATAGACTGCCTTTGCAACTTCTTTGACAAATCTTTGACGCTTCAGAAAGTTCATACAGAGATCAGAAAACTACATTTTCGGAAGAGACTTGATCGCTTTTTACGATGAACAGGTTTAATATAGGCTTTTACTCACATATAAACCTTGATCAGCAAACAGAAACAGAAACTCAACCGAACCTGAATGACACACGAGAACAAACCTCTTGCGGAAACTCAAATGTGCTGCGTAACCAATGCGGTTCATTCTCGTGTGTTACGCAGCACATTTGAGTTTCCGCAAGAGTTTTGTTCTCGTATGTTATTAAGGTTCGCTTGAGCTTCTGTTTAGGCCTGTCGCAATAGTCAATAAATCAATTAATCGCACGATAAAAACAAATGAGCTCCGGCCGCGATAATTTCCATTTCCATTTGCATGCTTGTTTGTTTTCCTCGTCTCTAAGGCGGAGCAATTTTATTGATTCTGCTATATAAATTCGATATTTTTTTCCCCAATAAAGTATCGATTTTTAAGCCACGAGTATCGATACATAAGTCCCATTCAAATCCCCGTGTTTACCCCCATTCGCGTTGCAGGAAGAGCGATTTGGTCAACCAGTTTACTTTTAAACAGCATACAGCCTTTACATGTTTATGTATTATTTACTTATGATTATCATCATAAACAATAAACATTGGTTTTAAAAAAAAATTGTGGTTGTTGTACTGACTACTGGAACAACTACTATACTCTTTCAAGTGTAAAACAGTTTGGATAGTTGTTAATATGAGAATTATGATGATGCATTATTTAAGAGTTGTAAGTATTATATAACATGAGTAGCTCTCTGTGACTTTCATTTTTAAAAAGTAGCTCTTAAATGCAAAAAGGTTGGAGACCCTTGACTTAGACAAAAGCATCGCAGTTTGCAAGCTGTGTGACACAAACGTGAAATACCACCAAGTGTCAGTGTCAAGCTAAAAAAGCTGTCAAAGAAAATGTTCAGAACAGGCCACTTGCTGCAATTTTTAAAACTCCATTGTTAATTGCAATACTGCACTTTATTTACTTTTCAATAAATGGAACTAAATTTTCTCAACACATCTTTGATTAAATTTGTCCAGCATTTGCAAGCTGTAGACTCTCTGTCCAGTCAGAGACATATATTGTGTAACTGATATTTTTAGTTTTCAGTTCAGTTAATTCAATCCAAGTAAATGAAACACTAAAAAGATGTCACCAAAATCACTCTGTCCCCTTTAAATCTTTCAGAAAATGATGTAAGTGTATCGAATTATATCGAATCGTATCGTTGGCTGAATATCATGATATATATCGTACCGTGAGCTGAATATCGTGTATCGTATCGTGAGATTAGTGTATTGCTACAGCCCTACTTGTCTCTCTCTCTCTCTGTGCCAGCGTGATGTGACGCCATGCTCTGCCAGATTTGGCTGGAACTCGTGCTTCTTCGGTTGCTGAGCCGCGCGCAACATTTGACGTGCACACCGCCAAGCGAAATGGGTGTCTCGCGCACTCAACGCGCACTACCACACACTCCGCGTTGACGTCATTTTTGCCGTGCGCACCCTTGCGTTTGTGTGGACGCGTCGAGTATAAACAAGGCTTAAAGTTACACTGAAGTTGGCAGTTTGATGAATGCAAGTTAATTCGTCAGTTTAATCTTTGTGTGCTTCAAGTTCAATCTTTGTGTGCTAAAAAGACACATACGTTCCTGTAGAGATAGCAGTACACATTCTCCTTTTTTTGCCAAATAAATGAAAAGCATGTCCTGTCTTCTCTCTTGCTATATCAAGATCTCACCTAGCTTTTGTGTGCCGTGCCACCCCTAATATGCACCTAAAACACAATCATCCATTACAGTTTTCATCCATTTTATTTATTGTTTTTGGTATTTATTCAAGTGCATTTTTTTGTTAACAGAGTGAGAGTCCATTGTTTTTTTTGGTTGTTTTGCTCATTTATTGTGGCTATTTAAAATGTTTTCCATTTTCAGTGTTAAATAGTCTTTAGAAATAAGTCTTTAATAATAAAGTTTATTGATCTTTGAAAAGGTGTACCTGCATTATTATGCCATTATCATTATTTTAGATGAAAATGGTCTCAGAACGACAATATTATCGTTTATCGCAATAATTTCTTGGCCAATTTATCGTCCTGCAAAATTTGTTATCGTGACAGGCCGTGAAACGGTTTATGTTTGGATGTTTGAGCTTCCGCAAGAGGTTTGTTCATCAAAAATATCTTCATTTGTGTTCCGAAGATGAACGAAAGTCTTACAGGTTTGGAACGACATAAGGGTGAGGAATTAATGACAGAAATTACATTTTGGGGGGGACTATCCCTTTAAATGAGTTAAATTTAAACACAGATAGCAATCTGTGCTTTTCAGGGTGCTGTCAACAACATGATGCTGTAAATGACAGCACATATTAGAGCATACCGCACTCGCATTAAAGTTTTCGGGAAGCCAGAATGTGTATCTATCGACTGAAAACATACATTAGCCTAACTCCGTCTGTTTTACGTGTTGTTATTTTCAAAAAACCATATAGATGCGAATGCACCATCAAATTTGAGATGAACCACAGTGCTGAACATGCCAAACCGTGGGTGGAAAGCAGTACAGTTAGATTTCTTTTGTCGAGAACTTTCACACCATTTCACTTCTACTGTTAAGTTAAAGCTACATATTCATGCATGAAGTTAAAATCATTGTTATTCTGTTAACAAAGACATTCTGACAAGGTTGTCGTTTACTCACCCTCATGTTGCTCCAAACCTATATTTGACTTTCTTCTGGGGAATACAGACAAAGCCATTTGAAATTTGATGATTTGATTTGATTTGAGCCATTTTTGATGATGACATGAGGGTGAGTACAAGATGACCTTATTTCCAGTGTACTGTCCTTTTAACATTTCAGCAGTTGACTTGTTTGTAGTACTTGCACAGTCATTTTAATTGTGCAACATTTGCAATGTATAGGAAGTAACAAAACTGTGTTGAAAATTTTAGTAAATTGTTCTGATGCTATTAGTCAGTTTCCAGTCTTTTGTGCCCTGAGGTGGAAATGCCTTGATTTACCTAATGTATAACATTTAACCAAAATGTTTCATCACTCACCTTCATGTTGTTCCAAACCTGTAAGACTTTTGTTCATCTTTGAAACACAAATGAAGATCTTTTTAATGAAATCTGAGAGATGTATGTCCCCCCATTTCACAGTTTACCCCAGAAAGGTAGTAAAGACATCATTAAAGTAATCCATATGACTCCAGTGGATTAACCTCGATTTTATGAAGCGACATGAATGCTTTGTGTGCGCAAAAAAACAGCATCTTTATTCACAAAATGTATATCTGACACATGTTCAGCACCATGCATCCGTGTTGTGTTGCTGAGAGAGCTGGTGCGCTTGTGAACATGCGTCAGAGATACATCATTTGTGAATAAAGACGTGTTTTGTTTTTTTTTTTGTGCACACAAGGCATCAGCTAAAAATATTTTCATTTGTTTTTAGCACAAAAGTCTTATGGGTTTGGAGCTGCACGAGGGTAAGTAATTAATGACAATTCATTTTAAGGTGAACACCGCTTTATTGAGTTCTAATGTGGTCATTGTTCTGTTTTATAAACATTTTTAATATTTGAAAAAAAAAATCTATACAGAAAAGATGGATTAATTTGATCAAAAGTTACAGTAAAGACTTAAAGTGTTAAAAAAAAATCAGTTCCACAAAAATATGACGCAGCACAACTGTTTTCAACATATAATATATATAATAATAATAAATGTATAATAATCATAAATTATAATAATCATAAATGATTCTTGAGCATCAACTCAAGAATGATTTCTGAAGGATCATGTGATTCTGATGAGTTCAGCTTTGATCACAGGAATAAATGACATTTTACAATTCACATAGAAAAGTTATTTTTTGTAGTAATATTTTATTGCGGTTTTTACAGTATGTTTGATCAAATGCAGGCTTAATATGTGATCAGGAAAGTGTTTTTGATGTGTCAATAAACGGTACTCTTTTGTGAATTGTCTTATTGCGACAGTAATTATGAATATTAAATATAATCATGCATTCACGGTTGAAATTAGGCCTGAAAAAGACGTCTTTTCACCTTTCAACCAAATTTGAACGTTTAAACGTCTGGCAATGACGTCTTTTCAACGTGTTTTTGCTGGGTGGGTAATAGCCTAACTACATTCATAACAAAGCTTTAGGTCGCTAACATCTTACCGTTTTTTATGTGAAGAGAAACATATCATAAAACCTTCTTCTTGACAAACCACGCAGAACCCGATAAAAAAACGTACATTTAAACTGTGTAAAAAGTAGTTTACGTTTACGCTAAATAGAGTTAACTGTTCACCTCAGAAGACTCGACGCTGAAGGGAGCGCGTGTGATGACGTCATCGCTGCGAGGCAAAATCAACGGTAGATTCTTCTTCTTCTTTCGTTTATTGGCGGACTGGTGAACTGAGCACATGCCGCCACCTACTCTTCCATATAACCCATTTCCTCATTTCATAAAAAAAAAAACAAACAAACACAGAATTCCAATATTCCGGTATAAACTGACGCTGCGTCTCCAGCTCCTCCAGCCCATACACAGAACCCTGCCGAATCAAACTACCCTTAAATACATTTTTAAATCCTATAAACTATTCCTGTACTATATATGTATTCCATTAAAACCCTATACCCTAAACTATCTCTAACCTCCACTCCTAATATATACCCCAAATCTAAATCCTTTTGTCCATTACTAAGATACTCCATTAATTCTGTTCTCTCCTGAATACATTTCCTACAACGACATATTACATGTTCTACTGTTTCTTTTTCCTTACAAAATTCACATAAACCACTCTCATGCACTCCTGCTAATGTTGCATTTAATCCTGAATGACCAAGCCTGAATCTTGTTAACATAACCTCTTCCTTCCTATTTCTTCCCCTTATTATCTTATTAGACTCTACATATTTCCTAATTTTATACAAATGTCTGCCCTTCATGTCCTTATCCCAGATTTCCTGCCATTTTCCTTTAATATTTTTTTTTTTTGATAATTGATTTAATTTCTCCTTTAGAGGTACCCTCACATCAATTGAATCTCTTTCCAACTCCTTTTTTGCTAGCTCATCAGCAACTTAATTTCCGTTAACTCCTTTATGTGCTGGAACCCAACAAAATCCAACTATCCCTCCTTTCCTTCTCACTTGGTATAAAAGCATATAAATCTCATTAATTAAATCTACTCTAACTGACTCCTGTGAATCTAATGAACTTAACGCGGATGCTGAATCAGAACATATCACTACTCTATCAGGCCTTATTTCGTCCACCCATGATAAACCTATGATGATAGCACTCATCTCTGCAGAGTATACTGATAAATTATCAGTTGGTCTTTTTGATATTTTTATATTAAACACCGGTATATAAATATCCCTATTCCTGTAATTCCTGAGGTAGGATCCTTTGACCCATCAGTAAAAATCTGGAGACTTTTATAATGTTTCCGATGTAGATGCTTTCTAACATTAGCTGCTACCATCCCTGCTTCCTCCCAATCTCTTACTTCTTCTAATATTTCCAAATCTAGTACAACATCTGGAAAAATCCAAGACGGTGTCTTACCCATTACAGGTGACAAATTACTTTCAATCTCTACAATCTGGAATTTATCTGCAACAGAATTTATTTCCCAAACAAATCCTTTTCCTTTATTATTAACATATTCCCAACAATTACTTAATACATCCTTAACAATATGATTTCCCACAAAACTCTTAATGTACTTCCAATAAATTAAAGATAATTGAATTCTTCTCAATTCTAATGGTATTTCATTTGCTTCAACCAACAGGGCATTAATAGGAGTTGACTTCACAGCTCCTAAACATATTCTGAGCGCTCTATACTGTATCTTGTCCAGCCGATTTAAAAGTGTCCTTGATGCCGCACAATAAATCATACAACCATAATCCAGCACTGATCTAATTAAAGCTTGATATAATGACAACAATGCTACTCGTTCTGCTCCCCACTCTTTGCTAGCTATAGCCCTCATTGCATTTAATGTCTTTCTACATTTATTCTCAATTTCATCTATATGCTTTTTCCAATTATATCTACTATCAAACCACACTCCTAGATATTTAAATGTATTAACCTGCACTAACACTTTATAATATAACTTCAATTCATATTTTCCTTGGATTTTCCTTTTCCTAGTATAAAACATACAACATGATTTACTTACTGACATTTTAAATCTCCATTTTATTGACCATTCTTCAACCTTTTTAATAGATTTCTGCATACCGGATACCACTTGTGAGATATTTCTTCCCCTCTTCCATATTGCACCATCATCTGCATATAACGCACATCCTATACCCATCCCTACATTATCAAAAATATCATTAATCATAACGTTAAATAGCAAAGGGCTAATTTTTCAAAATTTTTCCCCAATAAATTTGCTTTGTCTAGATCCAATATTGCAATTTCATTATTTTCTATTAGAACTGGAATTTGAAAACTCTTTTTACCCTTTCCGCTCATATTTCTTATCATATTCCATATTTTATCCAATGATGTATCCTTTCCTATAGTTGAAAAAAATTCCTCCACCCTTCTTTCTTAGCTGCCTTTATAACTCTCCTTGCATTTGCTCTAGCTCTTATATTCCAAAAGATTATTCAGTCATATTTTTCCTTAATTGTTTGAGTAAGATATTCCTCTTCTTTATTACTTCACAGCACTCTTCTGTCCACCATGGTATATTCCTTATTGTCTTCCCCCCTCTCCTTCTAGGTATATTTAACGTTGCTGCTTCTAGAATCAATCCTGATAAAGAATTACAAAATGATTCTACGGACTCTTCATTCACTACCTTTATATTCATTTCACAATAATTATTAAATTCTTCCCAATCTGCCGTTTCATACAACAATTTCCCTTGCAAATTATATTCTATTCTCAATCTATTAATATTAAACAATATAGGAAAATGATCGCTTCCAATAGTAGTATCATTAATCACACCCCAGTCACACCTTTCTGCCATCACACTTGAGATCATAGTTAGATCTATACTTGCTAACTTATTCTTATTTATATTATACCTAGTTCCTTCTCCATTATTTAAACAGACCAACGACCTGTCCTCCATAAACTGCTCCACTGTTTCCCCATTAGAATCTATTTTTTCACTACCCCATAACCAATTATAAGCATTGAAGTCTCCACACCACATCTCCATTTCCCCAATATTTCCACCAACTTTATTAAGTGCCTCTAATGAGATTTTGTTGCATGGATTATAGAAATGAAAGATCTCAATTGATCCCCCTTGATAATATACTTCTATACCTACACATTCTAACTCTTTAACATCATTAATAACTCTATATGGCAACCCTTCTTGAATAAAGGTTGCTACCCCTCCACCTTGTGCCTCCTTCCTATCCTTCCGAACGGAATTATAAATTTGTTTTGAGCCATGTTTCTTGCACACATATTACACTTGGTCTATGATTTAACTCAGTAATAAACTTCTTAAATTCTTGCCCATTTGCTGTCGGTAGATTATTAACGTGCCAAATTCATTTTAAAACGGTAACACATCTACAAAACAACATATCAAACAAAACCAGAGGAGCTACTGATGTACACAGCCTCATACAATCTCAGTCATTTGAGAGGTAAATATATTTTATTAGGCATTTAAAGTTTTATTGCGAAATGTAGACATCGGAAACCTCAAAAGCAAGCATATTTTATGGCTTTTAGATGGTACTAAAATTATGAAATTATTTACTCTTGATGCAAGAATAGCTAAACAATAAAACGTACAATAAAGGTGCATTGGTGAAACAAATACAAAATTAAAGTGGAAAAGAATGAGACAGATCTCTCTCTTTATTGATATATAAATTATATATACAGTCAAACCAAAATTTATTTGGACACCTTCAACATTTTCTCACATTATCACAGTTTATTCACTATAGTTTAGAAAATGGTAATAAAATATGACAAGAACTCAGAGTTAAAGGGATAGTTCACCCAAAAATGAAAATTGTATCAATGTAGTCATGCTCATGTTGTTCCAAACCGGATGAGTTTCTTTCTTCTGCTGAACACAAAGGAAGATATTTGGAAGAATGTCTGTAACCAAGCATTTTGGCAGCCATTGACTACCACAGTGGGGAAAAAATACTATGGTAGTCAATGGCTGCAGAGATCTGACTGAAAATAACACCGGCCATGACCTACAGCCAATGAGAAAGCAAGATACATGGCAACAGGAAGTTTCGGGAGTTATAGACCAGAATATCAGTATTTTAATAGATATATTTACAATTATATAAAACACAAACAAAGCACGAAAATTTGCTTGACCAGCCGCAACTGCAGAACTTTGCAAAATTATTTATTTACCTCAAACTCTCTTTGCAGAACACAATCCTTGCCCCCTATGTCTCCCCAACCATTTCCTTTGCCAAACTCTTTTTTCTTTCCTCTGCAAATCAGCCCACACACAATTTGGATCACAAGCTTTCTGCTGTCTATATTTTTAACAAAAATTCCAGTCTCGCGTGAGAACTCCAGTCTGATGCACGCGTGATCTCGCGTTGTTTCCTTGTCACTTCTCTCGTGTGTTTGGTTGTGAAACAGTTTGCGCATCGGACTGAGTTGTCGGCTATTCTTCCTCTTGTACAGTCATGCAATGACCAATCCATCAGTCAGTGTGAACACAGCAGCAACTGAGCACTACCCCAGGTAGTCATGCAGTGTGAAAAGTGATCAGATGAGTAGTTTCAATTGTTTAGCGCTAATAAAAGTCTTACCAAACTCAAAGCACATATGATTTCTTCAGTGGCAGATAAATATATTCGGTGCCCCAGGGCACTTCTTTAAAATGAATCCAAACTTAAATCGTCAAATTTTTATGACAGTTTTGACATTTTTGTCCTCTAGGTGTAATTTTTTTTAGTGCACAAGGGTTAAGCACATCTGCAAAAGTACTGTATTACAAAAATGACATTCATATGTAGTTTGAAATTTCACATTTCTGGAACTGTTTCAGACGGTTCTGATCAGATTTTCACGTGGTTTATGTGATTCTCTCACGCCACGTAAAAAACAAACGTCAGATGTTGTTATAGGAAACATAGCTGCAGAAACAAGGTTGTGTTGTTGTAAAGTGCCAGACAAGCAGAAAATGAACCCTCCACGATGTGGTTGTTGCTTTTGGCCTACAGCCATAGAAACCAATGCAGATATTTCGGAAAACAAAACAGTGGCATGGGACACACAAATCAGCTCTGAACAGTTGCGATACACAATGTGGACAGTCAATCATTTTAAATCATATTCCAATTAGATACACAATCAGATTTGGACTGACAGTGTGAACGTAGCCTTAGATGAGTTTCTTTGAGGAGGAACATCTTTGAGTTGATCTGAATCTCTCAGTTGAAACTGCTGGTCTTGAAGATGAACTTTATTCACGTCACAAATTTAGATGATGTTTCTTTGACCTGTCGATCATTGTGGCTGATCATTTTCAACTAAAAAAAGGAATTGTTTTGGCCAATAATTTACACGACAACAGCGTTTTGGGGGGTATTACGTGTTCAGTCTATAGGCACGTAGTGTTTCTTTACAAAGTGACTTCGCCAACCACTGGCCTGGAAGCAGAATACAGCGCTTTTTAAATTTCACGGAACCGTGTGAACAGGATCGTTTTGAAAACGTTGTCATCTGTACGCACAAAAACACAAAATATTTTTTTTTCCCATTTTAGTACATTGTGGTCTTGCAAACGTACCCTCATATTGTTCAACGTTATTATCGTGTCTGATTGTGAGGATCCATCGTCAGACCTGAAAGCACTGGATCTTAAGATGAACTACATAAACCCCGTTTCCACCGAAATTACCCAGAACAATTTTTCCCAGGAACTGTTCCCTCCCAGACCTGTCGCTGTCAAAAGAACTGTGAAGATTAGTCTGGTGACGTAGCACTGCACACATCGACTTTCCATTTCCCACTGGATTTCGTCCTCCGTATATAAGCTTAATAAAGCCTGAACCTAGTCGTCGGATAATCAGTTGTATTTTTTAAAATACATTGTTGATTCGGATAGCAAACAACTCTTACTGCACGCACCACAACAGACTGTTAGGTTGAAATAAAATGCTGATTTGAGCTCAACCAATCAGCATGTTCAGCCTCCAAGTCACACCCCCGAAAGTTCCTGAACTTTGAAAAAGTACTACCTCACGAGCAGAGCAGGAACATTTTTTACCCGGAATTTCTTTTAGACCCTGCGGTCGAAACACACAGAGTAACATCCCAAAGTCCCTACTCCCTATTTCCTGGGGAAAGGTCCTGCGGTGGAAACATGGCTTTACAGTGATTGTTTTTTGTATGCCTGCAAAGAGAATATGAACAAGAGAAACACATCCTACATGCAGTGCATTGATACCGTTTATCTCCAGTGTGGATCCTCTCGTGTCTTTTCAGGATTCCCGACTGACTGAATCTCCTGTCACAGTGTGAACACTTGTAAGGTTTCTCTCCAGTGTGAGTCCTCCAGTGCACTTTCAAATCTTCGGCTGCAATAAAACTCTTCCCACACTCATAGCACACATGAGCTTTTTCACCAGTATGTATTTTCTGATGAACATTTAAATGCTGCAGCAGTGAAAAACTCTTTCCACAGAAAGAACATGAATGTGGTTTCTCCAGTAAATGAACTGCCAGGTGTCTCTTCAGGCCTGAAGCCCATGAAAATGTTTTGCCACATTGATCACATTTATGCAGTTTCTCTTCAGTGTGGATGATCATGTGTCTCTTAAGGTTTCCCATTGCTTTGAAACTCTTCCCACACTCATCACATGAGAATGGTTTCTCTCCAGTGTGGATCCTCATGTGAACCTTGAGATTCTGTTTGAATGTGAATCTCTTCCCACACTGATCACATGTGAACGTTTTCTCTCCAGTGTGGATGCTCATGTGAACCTCGAGATCCTGTTTGTGTGTGAAAGTCTTTCCACACTGATCACGTGTGAACGGTTTCTCTCCAGTGTGGATCCTCATGTGAACCTTGAGATTCTGTTCGAATGTAAAGGTCTTTCCACACTGATCACATGTGAACGGTTTCTCTCCAGTGTGGATCCTGATGTGAACCTCGAGATTGTGTTTGCGTGTGAAACCCTTCCCACACTGATGGCAGGCGAAACATTTCTTGTCTTTTCTATTCAGTAAAGAAATACTTTCAGTCTGTGAGTGATTTATATCTCCAGATTTGACACAATGATGTTTCTCCTCTTCATTCTCCTCCATCATGTCTAAAATGAAAAAAGTTACATTATAAATAAATCATAAAAAAAAAATCTGAGAAATGTAAAACGAAAAGATAAAAACTGAACATGAAAGTAAACAACAGCAACACAAAACTATAAACATTTCGATGACATTTAATAAATCTTTTTCCATGAATTTTCCTTTGGATAAAAGCGTCTGCTAAATGCATAAATGTAAATGAATGAGGTACATTGATCTAGGGATGGGCAACAGTGGTCGAGTAATCGAGTACTCGAACGTGACAAAAAAAGAGACAAATATATTTTTTTTAAGTCAGGGCGATCATCGTTCTCCTGATCGATGATCGCCCTGACTTTAAAAAAATATATTTGTCTCTTTTTTTATTGGTTATTGCGTATTTTTGCGCGGTACCTGAGGTCTGATTGGTTAGCGTTATACAGCCTCCAGACTGCAGCAAGATAAAGTGAAACTGAGGCGTGCACTGCAGTGATGTCTGGAATCACTGATCATTAAATGTTTAGTGCAAGATGTGCAGCGCCAATCTGTCATAGCCTACATAGCATTATAATGAGAACACGATGGAAAAGAATGCTGTAAATTCTCTGTGCTTGGTTCCCCGTGTATCAGCTGTTAAAGGAAATCCACAGAGAAACTAGCGAGAACACTCAGACTAGCGCGTGAAGTTCATGTGCGCATTCGCATCCTTTTCTGCAGATGCACGTTGTAAGATTACTTTTATGTTGTCTATATCTGATTAATCTAATATAAAACGCGTTTGGTTGAGCTTAATAAGCTAGCAAAGCGCTGCCGTTATACCGGCTGTTGTTCATTCTCTTCAGTTTCAGCTCAAATGCATTAATGCTCGACATTATGGTTCAGAGACGGTCATATTCTTTTTAGATAGGCTATTTCTTTCTCAGAATCATTGATTTTAGTAATGCAACAGTGCTATACTGTTCTCTTTTTTTAACAGTAGACCTAGTTTATTTAAAGTTGTTTTTCGTTATGAGTTCGAAAACGCGCCGTGATGTCTGTAAACGCTTCGATCATGAATAATAAAATTAAGTGCATGATGTGCAGAGTCAATCTGTCAAAGCATTATAATGAGAACACGATTTTAATAAAATGTTGTTTCTGTGTGCTTTCGTTGTCCGTGTATCAGCGTTCGAGCGAATTTAAAATGTTCCGTTTCAAACCATAGCTTGTAAAATCTAGCACGCTGAAGTTCACGTGCGCATTCACGTCCTTTTGTGTTGATTTAAGTTGTAATAGGTTCCTATTAATCTTCATATAAATATTGATATAGGGTGCGTTTGGTTGAGTTTATTAACCAGCTAGTAAGCTCTGCAGGGTGGTGTTATTTCACAGTTTCAGCTCAAAAGCAATGCTCGATATTATTGACTTGGTTATTTGAGACGGTCATTTTATAAAGATGTTTCTTTTTCAAAGACATTTATGCATCATAATCTAGCAGTTATTTTTTTGTTTTATATGTTCATGTTTTCATATACCCGTTTTAATGTCACGTTTGTATTTGTCAACAACCATTTTTATAACAGTATTTTCATTATCTTAATGACGGACATGCCCCACCCCCTGCACATGCCCCGCCCCCGAGTACTCGAGTACTCGTTTTTGAGACCTATCGATGATCGAAATGAGAAATTGACAAAAATAAAAATGCCCATCACTACATTGATCTTACATTTGCTATTTCAAAAACAGAGAAACAAATCCCATGTTTCTGTAGCAAGAACTATTAAATACATTAGATCAACACTTTATAATGAGGCTCTTTTAGTTAACATTAATTGAAATTGCCAATTTGAGAGCCGAATGACCTCCTGCCAATTCCTGTCTGCCTCACTGCTGAGTGGTTTGCATTTATAGCCCCATATAGATTTGTTTTGAATCTCTATTTACTATAATTACTTATGTATATTGCTAAATATAACTTGCTCATTACCATATATCTGATATTGGGAACCACTTTATATTAGGTGGCCTTAACTACTACATACTAACATTTTAATTAATCATTTGATACAATGCACTTTATGTGTACATGCATGTTTTTACATTGAAAAATGGAACGCAGCTGGAAAAAAACAAACCGGGAGGTTTTACGTAATTCGTGGAAAGAGAGCATGATTGCATACAGAAAGGCCATAAAAACTGCTAGATCTGCTTATTTCTTGACTCTCTTAGAAGAAAACAAACACAACCCTAGGTATTTATTCGATACAGTGGCTAAATTAACCAAACATAAAGCTTCAATTTCTGATGTTTGTAAACAGCACAGCAGTAATGACTTTATGAACTTCTTTACATGCAAGATTGATATTAGGAAAAAAATTAACCAGGAAGCCGTCTACTACAGTATGACATCAGACAGAGCATTGTAGTGTCACTAAGGAAAAATTATACTCATTCACTTCTATAGGAGAAGAAGAATTGGCTAAACTCGTTAAGTTATCAAAAAAAATGTTTTATCTCTGGACCACTAGGTGGCAATGCGCCGAAACGCTGCAGGCAGTCTCAGGTTATGGTTGGCATAACACACACCAAGTTTGGTTAGAATATGATGAAGGGTTGCAGAGATATAGCCTGACTTACATCTAAAGTATCTTTATTTGTATGTTTTCTGAGATGAGTACGTTTCCCTAGTCCATGAAAAATGCTGTTTTTCTCTGCTCGCTTCTCACGACTGACAATAACTTTATTTATCGTGCACTTTCGACTTGACTTTGCAGACACTTTTCATTGACAAACAGCGATATAACGCACGGCATGAAAGGGAATAATGGAAAAACCATAATAGGTGTACTTTTACATATAGGCAAACAATTATAGAAAACATACAATTAAAAGATACCAACTATAAACAAATAAAAAATAAACAGAAAAATCAATTTACAAGTATCAAAGAAACAAATATGGCGCACATGTTGGCTGATCCTTGACGCAATCAACAACGCATAGTTGTTTCTGTGCTAATCTGATCTAATATTTAATGTTTCTTAAAAGTAAAATGAGAATTAATAACATTTTTAACTGTATTTTGTAGCACAGGACTTGTTAACATTTTTCAGTTTAGTTCAAGGCAATTAAAGCAATCTTGTTTTTTTTCTTCAATAACAGAAGTATAATATTAAACAGAATATTAAAAGTATAATTTATTCGTACTATTGTAAAGCTATCTCATCTCATTCAACGCTGTCAGAATCTTCACTTTTTAAAATAATAATTTAATCAAAATAAACAAAAGAACACACATTTAGCTAAAGTGATTGTTTTGGATAAGTATTAACTTAGATAATTAAAAAAAACCCCATTATATTATCGGAAGTAATACTGCCTTTGTCTCATGCTCATTTTGCCCCGTGTGTCTGTGGGGTCCCACCACCTTATACATTTTTGCTTCATCAATGTTCAATAAAACACTGTGTACTGAAAAGCCTTTTTTAAGGTGTGCCCTAGGGAAGTATTTAGTTCGCTAACATCTCAATGTTTTGTTTGTGTAACAACTGACAAATCATAAAACCTACCATTTTAAAAGTGTGTATTTTATTCAGCAGACACACATAACTAGCGCCGATCCTGATGAAACCCATTCAGAAACGACCCAGTAAACAAACTGTATAAAGTAGGGTTTAAAATGGTGTAAATACGAGAAAAGCCTGAACTGCTCACCTCAGAAGACTCGACGCGATGAATGAAGAAGAAATCGCGCGAGAGGTGACGTCATCGCCGCGAGACGAGATCAACCAACGGCAGATCGCCAAACTCTTTTTACTGCAGAAAAACGCCTGTAAAACACATCAAATAATAAATACGAGGGTTAAACATTCGCTGAAGTGGACAGACAGCCATCTCATTCAGTGAGGGGTGAAATATACTTTATTAGGCACTTCACAAACAAAAACGAGAAAATTAAACCATGGAAAACCCCAAAAGCAATCACAATATTCACTGCTTAATAGATACAACTAAAATTATTAGATTATTTATTGATTCAAGTAGAATCAGCAGACAATAAATGATTGATAAGATGAGATATTTGGTAAAGCAAAAGTGGAAACAAATTAGACAGATCTCTCTGTTTATTGACTTACAAGCCAAAGCATCTCAAGAGAAGAAAAGTGAAGAAGACCAGCTGCAAAGCTACAAGATATTGTATCAGTGGAAGAATAACAGCACAGAACAAGTTAAAAATAAACCTCAGTCTCTCTTAAAAGTGTTACAGCCTCTTCTTCAGTTTCCTGAACTAGAACATCTTAAATAAAACATCTCTATTTTAATCTAATCACCTAAACATCAGACACGGATAAAACGCACAAAACTACATCAAAATACTAATGAAAAACATTTTGTACAGTTTTATTTTTCTGTTTACTGTCATTAACCATAGAAAACTGATTATGCCAATATGAATCCAAATTCAGTTTGATTTATCTATGTTCATAGCAATAAAGTATTTGGATAATTCATTTAAAAACATTTATAAAAAAAAAACTACACAAAATTCAGGTCTGTCACGGTTGGTTGCATTAAAGAGGCGAGAGGTCAAACTGCTTCCACCACTTCACTATGGAATTCCAAAGCTGCCAATATTAAAAATAAATAAATACATAAATAAATATACGCACAACCAGCGCAACGTCATAGATTGTCTCTGAACAGATTCACGCCCACTTTTAGGGGAAAATAAACTAGACTCCCATAGACTACAAAATAGCAGCACAAAACAATGTCCGTACACAGCCGGCAGGCTTGAATAGCTTAAGAAATCACCAATATTAAACATGTCAAGTAATTATATGTCCACCCTGCCTGCCATAGAGTGTGAAAGATACATCCACACACTTCATTTGGTCAATTTAAAAAACATGTCCCTTCATTCTCCCACCGTCAAATTGGTGTAACAACCCCACCCAGTGGCCAGAGATGTCTTACCCGGACATTTACACGACACGTACCTCATCGAGTCACCAGGTAAGCCAGTGAATGATTTAACTTCGTTTTTGAATCATGAAGTACGGATGATGCTATCAGAAGCTAAGTCAGGCTAGTTAACTATGGCTGGACAGAAAAGTGCTCTCAGTACTCTAAATATAAAGACATAATATATACATTTAAAGATGTTTACTAGCAAAAACGAAGTAAAATCATTCACTTGTTACACCAATTTGACGCTGGGAGAATGAAGGGACATGTTTTTAAATTGACCAAATTAAGTGTGTGGGTGTATCTTTCACGCTCTTGGCAGTCGGCTGGACATATAATTACTTGACATGTTTAATATTGGTGATTTCTTAAGTTATTCAAGCCTGCCGGCTGTGTACGGACGTTGTTTTGTGCCTCTATTTTGTATGGAAGTCTATGGGAAGTCTAGTTTATTTTCCCCTAAAAAGGGGCGTTAATGAAATTAACAGTTAAGTTCCCGGATGTGCCGGTAGTCCGTATACAAATAAATGTAAAAAAATAAAAATACATAGAAAAGCAAAAAAATAAAATAAGTATTTATACATTTATTTCCTTCTTTATGTACAGTATATATTTATTTTTTTCCATATTTATTTATTTATCCTTTTATTTATTTCTACATTTATTAATTTCTATTTTTATTTATTTCCACATTTATTTGTGCGTAGGGTAATGAGGAGGATGTGGTTTACCTCAGACATTGCAATCAAGCTCTTTTTACAAATCCAGACCAGACAATGTTCTACGGCCATGTCCGGAGTAAAGAGTAGCCTATCCATGTCACACAGTAAGATGGAAGATTTTGGCCATAAACCTATGATCCAAGTCACAGACAGTATCGACGTCAGTGGGCTATAATTATTGTATTTCGACCACAAGGTGTCCCTGTGGCCTCAATGCTTCGCCCTCGCCTACTCTGAGCTCGATTGCTATGTCTGAGGTAAACCATGCCCTCCTCATTACCCTACGCACAAATAAATGTATAAATAAATAAATGTAAAAAATAATAAAAGTGGAAATAAATAAAAATAGAAATGAATAAATGTAGAAATAAATAAAATAATAAATATGGAAAAAATAAATGTATATGTCTATGTATATGTATTTATATAAATAAATATATATATATAAATGTCCATCGCCACCGTTTCTGTAACTCCAGTTAAGTGAGCTATTCCTATTTTCCTCCAGACACAACGTGTTACAAAATCCTATAAATTTAACGGTATTCAGAACAGATCAATAATTTTAAAAAATATAAGTAGGCTATAAACATGGGCGTCACTAGGCCCTTTTTCAGAACAACCCTAAACTTCTGCCCAGCCCCCCTAAAAAATGTGTGATTAACCTTTCAAACATATGAAACTGGCGGGAGGCTTCGGCTTCGTCCAGTCTTTTAATCAGCGTGTTCTTCAATCCGCAGCGGCGCCGAGCAGAGCGCACGTCAGAAGCAGAGGTGTGTGTGTTGATCTGAGCCTCATTGGTCTGTCACCGCTCGTCAATGTCAAAATATTTGAGAAAACCAATCAAATCAGAGTAGGCAGGCTTTATGCTCACACAAAAGCTGCTGAGGGCGAATTTTAGCAGCGCGACTCAAAGTCAAGTGCTAGATATGCAAGTAGCTAAACTAAACATTTCATATTTGACAGCTGCTTCTTTAAGTCAGAAATGTTAAACAAATGACAAAAATATGCAGGCAAATTAATAAACTTTTGTCTAATTTCACCATTTTGAATTGAAAATAGGCCTATAATGTGATTCAAAATGTAATGAACAAACAAGAGATATTAACAAAGCAGTTTTCATCAGATTAGGCATAAGATTAATAGTAATGAATGTGTGCATATTGTAAATTAATTCAATAAATTGAGTTACCTAGCTTTCCTGGTAGCCTTAACATGTCTACGAAAATGATTCATAAAACATATACATATCAGTTAAACATTTTTTTACTGTCTTCACTGGTGAAAATGGAAAAACTGCCCACTGACATGGTTTTCAAGCTACTGTTATCAAATTTTTTGGCGTTCAGAACATCTTAAAATGCACATATGTAGATCATTTTCCTCCAAACCCCCCTAACTACCTCACATTTGGGACCTCAGTGATTATAAACCTGCCCACATTGTATGATTAAGAGATGTACAATATGGTCATGCAGAATAAGGCATTAATATTTGCTTTATAAGTAATAATAAACAACCAATATCCTAATATGCATACTAATACGCTATTAGATTAGATTAGATTAGATTAGATTCAACTTTATTGTCATTACACAAGTACAAGTACAAGTACAAGGCAACGAAATGCAGTTTAGGTCTAACCAGAAGTGCAATAGCAGCAAGTGCAGGATATACAATGGATGCGTAAGTGCAGGACATGGATATGTACTGAATATGTATAAATATGTATAAATAGAGAGACGTTATTACTATAAACAGAACTGAATTTACAGGTGAATATGTACAGTGAATAAATATACAGATGGCTATTACTATAAACAGAATTTACAGGTGAATATGTACTATGAATACAATATACAGATGGCTATTACTATAAACAGAATTTTACAGATAGAGGTATACAATAATATGTTAGGCTAATATGAGGAATAGCAGTGGATTAGGGTAGTGCAATAAATTATGGACAGAGCTATCCGGAAAAAAAAGGTAAAGTGCAGTGGAAAGTAGGGCTGTGCAATTAATCGAATTTCGATTTCGATTTTGCCTCCCAACGATCACCAAAATAGTACAATCGAGAAAAAACGATTATTTTGCCTTGCGTTCTGAATGAAACGCGCACGCGCTCATCCGCCCCTCCCGAAGCCACAAACTTTCTCAGATCGGGAGTCTCGTGTGCAGAATTTAAAAACTCGGCGCGAGTAAAGATGGCAGAAGGAGGGCAGTTACAGCAGCGTTTGGTGAGCAAAAAAGGCAAAACCAACTCCGTTGTCTGGGAACAGTTTGGCTTCGAGGAAACAGACGACGAGCAGAAACATGCTACGTGCAAGATTTGCTACATGGTAGTGGCTGCAACGCAAGGGAACACCGCGAATTTGTTTAACCACTTGAAAATTAAACAGAGTGACCTATGACAATCTAATAAAGAAACAAAAACTGACGAGAGCAGGGGTGCCGTGTAAACGTCCTTTTTTCCCCTCATATTTTTCAAATAATTCTCTCTTTGTAAACTTTGTTCAATGCATGCGAGTGCTGCCGTATGTTTGAATATGACCAGTCGTTTTCACCGTCATCACCCGGGTTTAGTGCCAGAAGACGCGAATGAGAAGCCGCGCGCGCTGTGAGGAAATGTATCTCTGTTCACTCATCCGAGAGCGCGCACACGTCTCTCAGCGCGCAAATATTGAGTTCTCTTTCAAGTCTTGCTCTTGAACGGACAAACTCACACAAAACGTATGTCAACATGTCCATCTTGATGAGTATCCTAGCAGACATAGTCTGTATATGCCTTAAGTGAACTTTATACAGTCGAGAAAGACGACGCATATCCGATCCGGATTGAATAGCTTTTGTAAGTTTAATAGGATTCATCTTTAATTTATGCACTCAAATATGCAATGCTACCTTACATTTGATACATTTCTGTACCTGAAAACTAATGTTAGACGTACCTGAAAAGCATATCTAGCCGAACCATATTGTTGATCTTATTTATTTGTGATTATCATTTTTACGTGAATACTTTTATACTTTGATTTGAATATATGTTATATTATTTATTTTAATAGTTCAAAAAGTACAACAAATGTTACAATTTCAATTGAATTGTTGAAAGGTGTATTTTTAATAAATACAACACATTCCCAAAGTCATGTGAAATAATCGTGTTACATAATCGTGATTTCAATATTGACCAAAATAATCGTGATTATGATTTTTTCCATAATCGAGCAGCCCTAGTGGAAAGTGGTTGCATATTACAGTTAGAAGTACAGTGCAAAATGCAAATGTAAACATTGGTACTATAAATACAGTCGGCAGTGCAAATGAGCATAATCCAGTTAAGATATGGCAGTGTAAGATGCATATGTAAACAGTTGTTACTGTGATAAACAGTCGGTAGTGCAAATAACAAAGTGAAGGAAGATGTGAGGTAGGAGAGTTATCAGTTTATGAGGGAAGTGGATCAACGGGGGTTTGAGTTCAATAAAGAGACAGCTCTGGGGAAAAAACTGTTCTTTAGTCTGTTAATAGTGAGAATTGGACCCTAAACTAAAGCGTTACCATTTTTTTTCATACCCTCACTGGAGGCTGAGCCCCCCTAAAATGAAAATCCTAGAATCGCCCCTGGCTATAAATAAAGCCAAAACGAAATCATTTAATGAGAAACTTAAAGTAACCAGCATAGCCTAACTCTCTCATTCGAATCCAAATGTTTCCATATTCACAATGTATTTGGATGCTAAACCATTATTTATTATAGGCTTTGTACTTCATCCTCTTCACATGCGCAAAAATGAGCTTGGAAACACCACAGCGCAGGAGCTCACACTGAATGGCACGGATTGTAGGCTACTACTGACTATTTAAATCGAGCTGTGTAACTTTTTATATGTTAGTTTGACTACTGTATGTTGATAATGAACAAGCTGCAATGTCAAGTTTGCAATGCTAGAATATGTTGTGTGTGTGTTAAGGCCCGGGTATACTTCACTTACCGCGCCCGGACGCGTCACGCGTGCAGCCCTGCAGTCCGCGCGTCTTTCAAAGTATACTACACAACGGATGCGCGCGGATGATCGCGTTCGACACATGCGCAGTAAAAAAATGTCTATGCTCTACCAGACATCGGAGGGCAGCACTGAGTGCTGTCATCAACGGGACATGCGCTGGGCATGATCGGAGAACAACTGTAGTGCATCCACCATTGCAACATAGTTTGGAAGAAACACTGAAGAATCAAAAATTCTCTCTTTTTTTCAAGTGTGTTGTTTTTAAACCGGTCTTTGCACACTCTTCTTCGACGGCTGAACACTGTGCTCAATACTGTGCGTATTGCCACCTAGTGGACACTTCTGTACTGCTGGCGCATGCGCTGTTGCACGCGGACAGTCCGCGTGGTCTCAAAATTTGGGCTGCACGCGGACGGTTTGTGCGGCCGGCCGGCCGAAGTATACCCGGGCCTTTACGCCTCTGTAAAAGAGGAAATGGAAAGTACAACACGGACACGATGTAGCTTCAGTCAAGTCCAATGTTGTAATGGACGAACGTAAACCACACGTTCCGCTCACAAGCTGAACGAGGCATTAGCGATCGATCACAAACTGGTACTTAAACTTACCGCAAAAGAAAATGAAACTTATGTAAACAAGCAAACACTGCATATTGTGCATTTCCACAAAATGTTATAGAAGTAAATAAAATAACATTAAATAAAACAACATTTTAAACACGGATCGTCTTTTTATCCTATCCATCTCTTTAGCCTCTTTTACCCAAAAAGCAATGGATTACTGATCTATAGGCCATAAGTGTATTTTAACTTTCTCCTGTTTATGGACCATTTTAAGTATCTTTTGACTTATATCAACCCCTTCAATGTACCAATATTATATCATTTTTATAATCCTTACATGTGCGTGAGGCGTCAGGTGGATCCACTCCTGTCAGGTGGATCTTCAGGCCTGAAACGCTCAAAAAAAGTTTTTGCTGTGTTTTGTTGGTGGCCATGATGTTGTGGCCCTCCTCCCCACAGGGTTCGGGAAAAGTTTGATTTTCCAGCTCGCTCCATTAGTGATGGAGGAGTTGCTGAAGCCCTATTCGGACGGTACTTGTTTCTCGTGGGGTCGGAAGGTATTGTCATCATTTACAGGGGCTAGTCAGCGATTTTAACGCCTTCTGTCTCCCACCACCCGCGTAAAAATCCCCAGCCGAATTACCTCCTGTTTTAGACAAACACCAGGTTGTGTGGTCATTTAACTGCTGTCCGAATCCATATATCTGAGATTTAAAGAATATATCACTTCAGAATTCACTGTTTTTATCCTTTTTGACCCCTGCAGAGCACTGTATGGTTGCGCTTCACTGTAATTTGGATGCATTTCTAGACTTGTATTTCTTTAAATGCTGGCAAGTATAAGTAAGTACAAGAGCAATATATTTCATCACCGCTCGAAAGATAAAAAGAAGAAAAGCACGTTAACATTTGAATTGGGCCGTTATTTACGGCAGCATTTATTCTTATCATACCAAGCAAATTACATTTTATTTACAGCATACAATCATGTTACGGACCACGTGAGTAGCACGTTCCCGATCACAAAACTCTCCCCTCCACTGTGAATAAATCACAATGCGAATGCACGAGTTTTAGGTTTTATCACTGAGATGGAGTGCCGATCTGCAGTTATTTTTACAGACTTCCATGCAGGGTTTCCGTTGTCCGGTAATTACCGGACATTGGCCGGGAAAAAAATTTAATGTCCGACAAAATTAAATCTTTTCGGTCAAATTGTCAGATTAAAACTGCCTAATAATCCCGGCCCCGCCCCCCTAACACAATCTGAATCGACCGTTTGAAAGTTTTTAAACAACATCGCATGTTGCATTTCAAATAAAGCGCACGCCTAACGGCTATAATATAGACCTAAACCACAAACTATAGAGAGACGTTTCAAATATGGCCAGGCCCAGGCAGACTAGCCTTAAAAGTTTTTTTCAAAGGCCAGACACGAAGGAGGATACTGAATCAGGAACGCCTGAAGCCTCAGATGTCCAGAGCCAGACAGCTCCGCCACCACCGGAGAAAAAGCCGAAGTGTAGGGCGTATCGGTCGGAATGGACTGACAAGTTCCCATGGCTAAGATGTCAGGTAGTTGATGGTAACGAAAACATTTTCTGTTTGCGCTGCAAAAAGGCAGGACGACGCAACGGATTCACAAGAGGGTCGAATAACTTGAGAATGTCATTTGTTTGTTCAAGTTCATTTGACAAGGAGTCATTTCACACGGTGGCCAATTTAAATGTTACCAACTAAATGAGACATACTGAGTTTATAATTAAATTTGCTTGTGTAACAACAATGCTATATTCGGATATTTTATGTGAGGAAGGGGGTTGGTTTGTTAAACTATGAAATGTGCAACCAAAGTAAAAAAAATTGGTTGATTGACGCCAATCGGACGTTCATGTTTTTTTTTTCCGTCTATTTGAAAGTTAGGCTAATAAACATGTTGCATATACAGCCTGATTATGTCATTTTTTTTAAGTTACATAAACTGCTTTCAGTTTTTCTCAACTTGAATAATTAAGAGGCGATATTTGACCGGCATATCATCAAAATGTCCGGAAAACGAAACCTCTGCCGGTCGCTTTGACCGGCACCATTTTTTTCTAGCGGAAACTCTGCTTCCATGTGAGAAACAGAGGCGAACGGCGCATGACATACGTCACGACCAAACGTTAGCGATTGGTTATGGCAGATCCAATAGTTTTAAACTTCAACAGAGTACCCTCCTTCAAGGAAGTTAACGCTTGTCAATGGAGAGTGGCCAGACTCACTGAACAAATGAAATGTACGAGTCTGGTAAGACCAGGCTAGCAAGTTTTACCACAATGATGTTTTTCCTCTTCTTCACTTTCCTCCTTCTCCTCCATTACAGGATTTTAATTGAGAGTATAAATGTACATTATAAATAAAAAAAATCAGTGAGAAATTTGGACTTGAGCTCTGTGACTTGGAAAGTCTTTAATGATTGAGTTTACTCTAGGCTGGTTCCTGAAGTGTATGATCACACCGGTATGATTGCCGCTGCTTTCACGCTTTAAGCAACAGCTGCTAATGGAACGACAATGGCGTTCTATTTGCACTCTGAATCTGGCGGAGACGACAGCCACGGATACACATTGTCATGTTGTAAATAAGACAATTTGTGAAATTGAATTTGTGAAAAGGGTGATGTCATGCGTATTACGTGTTCAGTCTACAGGCGCTTAATGCTTAAAGTGACATCACCAACTACTGGCCTGGCAGCAGAATACAGCGTTTTAAAACATTTTTACAGATCAGAGTGAACTGGTATCATTATGTTGTCGCCTGTACGCACAAAAAAGCGAAGGGGAAAAAATTCCTTTTTTTAATACATTGTGGTCTTGTAAACGTACCCTCATATTGAAGAGATTTTATTTCTCAGTAATATTGTGTCATGTTTGATGAGGATGTAGCTTCACACTTGAAAGCACTGGATCGGAAGATGATCTACTTACTGTGATTTCTTTTCATATGCCTGCGTAGAGAAGATGATTGACTGAAACTCATCCCACATGCAGTGCAGTGAAACGGTTTCTCTCCAGTGTGGATCCTCTCGTGTTTTTTCAGAGACTCTGACAGACGGAATCTCTTGTCGCAGTGTGAACACTTGTAAGGTTTCTCTCCAGTGTGAGTCCTCCAGTGCACTTTCAAATCTACGGCTGTAATAAAACCCTTCCCACACTCAAAGCACTTATGATCTCTTTCACCAGTGTGTATTTTCTGATGAAGTTTTAAGTTGTGCAGCTGTGAAAAACTCTTTCCACACAAAGAACATGAATGTGGTTTCTCCTGTGAATGAACTCTCAGGTGGTTCTTCAGGTGTGAAGCCCTCAAAAATGTCTTGCCACATTGATCACATTCATGCAGTTTATCTCTAGTGTGGATGTTCATGTGTGTCTCAAGGTTTCCTTTATGTGTGAAACTCATTCCACACTGATCACATGTGAACGGTTTCTCTCCAGTGTGGATCCTCACGTGAACCTCAAGATTCTTTTTGCCTTTCAAACTCTTTCCACAATGACAGCAGGTGAAACATTTATTGTCTCTTCTTTTCAGTAAAGAAATACTTTCAGTCTGTGAGCGAGTTTTATCTCCAGTTTTGACATGATGATGTTTCTCCTCTTCACTCTCCTTCTCCTCCATCAGGTCTGAAACAAAAAAGTTACAATATTATTCAATTATAAAAATCAGAGAGAAATATGAAGTAAAAAGATGAAAAAGTGAGCATGAAAGTTACACAAAAGTATGATCATTTTGATGAATGAATGAGGTACATTGACCTTCCAAATAATATATATTTTTAAAAACATTACAGACACAAATACAATTTTTCTATAGCAAGAACTATTAAATATATTAGATCAACTGCACAATTATCTAACACAGTGGTTTTCAACCTGTGGACGGCGTCCCACTAGGGGGCCTCAGAGATCATCTAGGCGGCTTAAATACTTAGACCTAATAGGCTATTTACTTTCAAACATACATTTTTTTATATTTTAATCTAGACTACAACATGCCCTAGATCAGGGGTCTCAAACTCGTGGCCCGCGGGCCTGATATTTTGTGGCTTCCTACTTTACATAAAATCATTGTTCTGAAAAGCACCTTTTTGCTGAGTCGTTGCATGTGCCGCACTTGCCACGTTTGCTGCCTCCTTTGTGTGTGTGTGTGTGTGTGTGTGTGTGTGTGTGTGTGTGTGTGTGTGTGTGTGTGTGTGTGTGTGTGAGAGAGAGAGAGCGTTGGCTCGCCCCTCCCTCATGCAGTATAATTGGTTAACACTGCGTGATTTACAGGAATAGAATGTGAGGCTGATTGAGATGTCCAATCAAATAAAAGTAGGTGAGGTTTAGGCTCTCTTTTGGCTCGTGCAGTCTTCACACAGACGAGCGTGTCAATCTATCGTTTAATGCCGTTGCGTATAGAGACTCTATTCTTTCCGGTGAAATCACAAAACAAAATGCACACAAACGTGTCCAAGCTCTTAATATACAATCATTGATGAACATCTTTGATTTTAATGAAGAAAAAAAAAACTATATGAGAGTGGATTAGAACCCGAAACCTTTGACATGGTTTACAAAAATTCTGCCACCAGACCACTGGGTAATTCAAACATTAACAGCGGATCTATGTATTTATTCACTCATGCAAAGAATCTCGGGACTAATAATATATTTGACGCAAATTAATTCAAATATCGTTTGCAAATAGTCCCAAAAAGATTATTTCCCAACAAGAATTAGACCTAGAAATTTGTTTACTGTTCTGTTTGACCTGGTTACAGCCTTGCTTTGAATTAGTCTATTATTTTAAAGTGGTGATGAATTGAGAAATCAACTTTTCTTTGAGCCTTTGGTATATAAAAGTTCATCGTGATATAAGAATATCCTG